>NC_067138.1:15292741-15628991 GCF_903995435.1 Acomys russatus
TATCCTCAGGTTCCAGCAATGATGCATATTTTAAAAGAAATAATAAACATTCCAATGCTTTCCATCTCAATACCTACACTTACTATTTATTTAATATAATAAAATCTTAGTAGCAGATTTGTAACAAATTATAAAAGAGGACAAAATAGGAATGTGTAAATATGCTTATCAAATTTGTCGTTAGTTAGTGAAAAAAAATCTCTTAAGAAGCACAGGACTAGTTAATGCAAAATTGTCATCCACTCAAAACATATTGTTGGATTATTTTCTAATTTATAATTTTCCTTTAAATAATATATTTTTAAAATCTTCCAAAATTGACGTCGGTAATCCCCAAAACATTTGTCTTTTGAAAAACAACATGCCAGCATTACTTTAGCAAGAAACTGAGGAATAATAATATTCCAAGAAAACAGTCTTCACACCATGTTTTCAGGCTCCATGCAGTATATTTTTGTAATATACTAATGATCTTGTGCGTAATAAAATAAATTTGCAGAGAAAACAACAATGCTATTAAGAGACAATTTATTGGTATATGCTTACAGCACTAATAAATATTTTGAAACTATAATGCGAAACTTCATTACATGAACACACACTGTTCAATACATATTATATAACATATATATGTGTGAAAAATCAAAGCCTACTTCATTCAAAATAACAACGTATTTGCCTAGATATATATTTTTTTAATCCAAGGACGTTTGAGCGTTAGCTGTCATAATGGGCCAGTTCACTGTTTATTTCTTTGGTATGCATCTCCTGACCTGTATATAAAATTCATAGTTTCAAAAGTGACATGTGCAAGCCTTGGACAACTGGGGAAAAGGCATATTTCCTGACCTTGTAACCATAGCAACCACTTGCTGATTGGTAGCAGGCAGGCTTTCCATCCTTTACCACTGAAGGCAAGTATGTGAGGTTGCTGGCTTTGTTTGTGACTCCGACTGTATTTATATGCAAACAGAAATACCAGACTCGGAATCGTGTTTTTCTGTTAAGCACACTTTCGTATGATCACTGAAAATTCTTTAAAATAATAGTAATATCATAGCTTTGTGAAATCCTGCCATTATAATAAAAGCACTAAGCATTCTCCCACTATTGTGTATATGATACCTAACTTAGGACCTTCCTCTTCTGTTTAACTTATTCCTCCACATAGATGTTCTTGACAATACTTCAAAAAAAAAAAAAAAAAAAAAAAAAAAAAAAAAAAAAACCATGCATTTCTAGCAGTTTGTAACTTTTAAAATTCCACAAAGTTAGTATATTTTGTAAGATTTTTATATCAAGGAAAACCAAATTTAATGAGGTCATACTGATGACAATCTATTTCCATACATTGCCATAAAAGGTAATTAGGGAAGCACTTACATACTAAGTTGACATCCCCAGGATGCTAAGCTATTTAGCATTCCCTTCTGAAAGGAATAATGTGAGTTTCTTGCAATGTATTTCTTCATCCATATGAAGGGTATATGCCTTCTTGTGGTGGAGACTTTCTATTCATTTTGTTTTCCCCAAACTATTCCAATTTTTATAACCATCTTATCAGCCTCTTGTGACATAAATGAAAATGGGATTTTGTACAATTTGCTTTGGTGAATAATCTGCTCACTGGATTTGTGAGGTGAACCTTGCATATACTGAGTCCTGTCTGACCCTGCAAGTGGAACTGCCCTCTCAAGCTAAAGTTATATTTTCCTTTATAGAAAACTCTTATGAAGTTCATCTTATCAAATCCCTGCTTGAGTATAGTGTACTGAAAAGAAAAATGGGGCTTGGCCATTTTTTTTAAAGGTATTTATTTCAGGTGTCATATCCTAAAACTCAAAGGTTGCAATTTTATATGATTTTACTGCTTACTGTGGTTTTTATTTGTTAGTGGAGCTTGTTAAAAGGCATGCAGTGAAATAAATCTTAAAAACCAGACATTAATTTTTAAAAATTCTTTATCAATCAATAGGAATGAATTTTTGTATTTTTCTAAACAGTTCAGTATCTTTCCATAAGTATATTAATAGATGCATACAGTTTTAAATCTGATATTTAAATACAATAGGATCGTCAACGAGCTCAGTCTAGATAAAATTAAAAAGTGAGAGATTTAAGTGTAATATTCCTATATATGTAGGTACATTTCAAAAGAAATAAAACTACAAGATAATAAATTTTTAAAAATGCAATAAAGTATTTCTGATAATGCTCACAATATACATAAATTATATTTCCAATAAAATGGACACACATGACTTTTACTCAAATTTGATTACCCATATGATGTTCATGGTATTTTGCTATATTGATAAATATAAAACTAAGCAAAATTAACACTAAAATGAATTTTAAAACCTCATTGGGATAGTTGTTACCCAATTACTAAATAAATACTATTTTGATGAAAAAATACTTTATAACCTAAATAATACACATTGTAATAAGATTTAAGAAACCACTATACATGCTCACCATCTCTTTGGGATCTACTTAACAATTCTTCTGTATAAAACTGTCGCCCTTACTTGCTTCTTTCCCTTATGGAAAGGTCATTTTCTGATTTATTTGTATTTTAAATGTAGTCTTCAAAGTAATAATGACAGAATCATTATTTTTGTTGCTATTTAATAAGATGTGCTTTAGGTTAATGCAAATAATTTTATAACAAATTATTTTTCATAACCTTTAATAGATGTGCATATTTTAAATGCTAATACTTTGCCTTTATATTATCCTATTTTCTTGTGCTGTAAAGGAAAGCAAAATGGTTTTCTTAACATAAATATTAAAACCTGAATCTGTGTACTAGCACTTAGATAAGACTGTGGAAGGATTTTTCATTTTTGTACTTGATAGTAGTATTCAAATATAATATTGTTTTAGTATAACCCTGTAAAGTTCTTCCCATGCCCAGATGTACCGTATAAAACATTTCTTAACTCATTAATGTCAAGTATAAATTAGTTTTATATTGGAAATTTAACAGTCCAGCTTCTAAGGGCAACATAAAAACCAGACCATTGTCAAGAATAGTGTTAGGCTGCATGCAAATGTAAACCAAGTATCATTTATCAAAAAAAAAACACACAAGATAAATTAAACTTTGGTGTCCCTGGTATCACAAATTATTTTGGTTTATCTATACTTTAAAAATATCAACAGTTTTGCTGAACACATGCAGAGCAATCTTAGTCATAATATTTTAATGTGCTCCCTAGCTTCACCAAATCACAGGATGACTAATAGCCAATGTTCAAATGTTAGGATGCATTTTTTCATATGTATGCTCTGAGTATCTGAACAGCCACACTGTATTGTATTAATATCATAATTCAAAGGGAAATTTATTAACCCTCCAGTACTCCCATCATTGCTAAAAGTTGCAAATTCTGTATGGCAGAACCTAGACAGTAATATCAAATTTTAATAAGAATTCCTCTTCCTCAGTCAGGGCTTTCCTAGAGAAGAGCATAAATTGCTGTGACTGACCGTTGGTTGTTAGAGAAGCAATCTGACTTCTCCACACCCTGTTTCAGTGTACCTTGGTCTGTCCCTCAGCTGTATTAATAATAGCATGAAAGGTCACATGATAAATGAGTGACAAAAATATCAAAACATATTAGCCCATAGCTTTGTTATCAGTGTATGACAGAGATGACAGAAAATTGTATTTTTCCCCTGAATAATTTTGCGTTATATTTTGCTGGCTAGGCAGAGTGAATTAGGGAAAAATTCCTGCCTCTGACTGTTTGTCTCTTTTTCTGACATACTTGAAGTAATAATATACATTAATAATAGGACTGCTCTCAGATAGGGGATAAAAAAAATCAAGGTTCTACAGTCAGTCTTCATTCTATGAGACTTCCATTCTGTAAGAAAAACTGCTACCCTTGTTCTTCTTTCCTAACAAATTAATATTTTTGAAATATATATATATATATATATATATATATATATAAACTGTTATTAAAGGTGATAGTAATAAGAGAGGCTAAAATGTAGACTCAGAAAGGGACCCAGACAACAGCTGTCAGAAGGATAATTCTTAATGTTGTGAGAAGCAACTTAAATGCTTTGATAACATTAAACACTGTGCTATTGAAAGATTTTATATTCATAAGGACACATTCTCACTCCCTAAATAAAGGCCATTTCAATAACACCTGATTTTTCTTGTTTGGATATGGACCCAGTAATTACAAATTAGGAGCCGAGTTTTAGCCCCTGATTTACAGGCTGTCAGGACTGTATACCCTGGGGAAGTGAGGTTTGTAATTTTTGAGAAGAGAAAATAGGAACTGGCGGGGGGTTAACGTCTTGCTGTGGTGGGGTGTAGTCTCCAGAGGGAAATGAATCCCTGACTATCTAAGCTACCTTTCCCTGGGTAAATGATGCGTCACCACCTTAGACTATGCCTATGCCTCCCTGGGTATGCTAAAATTTATCAGCCTGAAATTAGTTGCAAAATAGTGAAAAAGAAATGTAATCAGACTTTTAGGAAAAGGTACTCATGAATAAAACCATGGAGCATGTATGGGCATATCTGATTTTTATATTTTTCAAAAGAAGTAATTCATTCTTTGCAGACACAAATATTTTAATTTTATGAACAGATCTAAAAGAATTTAGATCTTAGTTATAAAGTATGAATGAGGCTCTGCTTTATGTGCCCGGTACACAAGAGTAAATGAAACCAAGTCCTTTTCCTCAAGAGCTTAAATTCTAGTGAAGGACACAGTCTAAGTGGATAGTAGCATGTGAGTTTTGGTACCAAGGAAGCTGCTTGCTGTGGAGTAGCCATTCAGAAACATCTTCCTGGGGCTGCCTTACAGCTTTAGGAAGAGCAAATGTTAAGAGGCAGCTGATGGAGTTCTTGCTGAAATCCACAGAGATTCCTCCTTCATTCAAATAAAACAAATTTTTCCTTAATACATGCTACATATTTAATGTTTTCCATTTCAATATTAAGGACAAAATATTTTAAAAATATCCTAAGAATTTATTTGAAATAACTTTCACACTAAAAAAAAGGGGGGGGGGGACATGTAAGAAAAGGTAAATAGACTGGAAAAAGACTGGGTCTTCTGACATCATGTCTCCCTCTGCTGTCCTTGTATTTGGAATAGAAACTTGTTAAATGAGAAACCTGAATTAAGTCTTCAGCTTTAAGGAAATAGAATATAACAAGGTTGATAATTACAGCAGATAGAAACATTATTACAAACCTTTCCACAGTTTTGTTTTATAATGAATATAATAACATAGCATTGTCTTATAACACAGGACAGACATAAAAAAGTTGAGATTTGGCTGGACATCAAGATAGGAGATAAAAATTGTCATTCAGTGAACTAGTTATAGGACAAGAAACTGATAAGAAATTATGACTTCTTATTGCCAAACTATGCAATTTTTAAAATTTTTGAAACAACTTCAAGATTACTTTGAAATTAGAGAACATTATATCTCATAACACTCATATATATTCACTTATAAATATTAAAATAATGTATGTATCTACAATAGAAGCATAGGTATAAAGCTGTCTATCATTATTAGAAAATTGATAATTGTTTCTATATGTATTTATGATACACTAACACAGACTAACACTGAGACAGGTATAATAGCACATCTACCCATTATCTAACAAAAAGTCCAGTGTCAGAGATGAGAATTTCCTTTTGAGTTGTTCATCAAGGAAGTCCAAGAAACTTACAAAAGCAATATAGGTTAATGCTATTGCCTTTAGTTGCATCCAAGTATTTGAAGGCAAGTCCTATTGCTGAAGATACCACACACTTGGAACACAGGTTTTGGAGATATGTAGTAGGATCTAATCAGTTCCTTCCCTGAAAACTACCACTCAGCATCTGAGGGCACTGTGCAAGCTACCAAAGGAAAAAACCAATAGTTCTACCAAGATGTGTCGATGTGCACCGTAACAATAAATAGCCTTGTGATATAATGCTAAAAGACACAATAGAGGCACTTAAATCTTTGGTGTAACAACATTGAGCATTTCTTTAAGTGTTTCTCAACCATTCACTATTCCTCTGTTGAGAAGAACCTTATGACAGGCGGATCTAGGCACAGGGGTCCTGCTCAAACTATGGCACCAGCCAAGGACAATACGTGCAGTAAACTTCCAACCCCTACCCAGATCTAGCCAATGGACAGGACATTCTTCACAGTTGAGTGGAGAGTGGGGTCTGACTTTCACACAAACTCTGGTGCCCCACATTTGACCACATCCCCTGGATGGGGAGGCCCGGTGGTACTCAGAGGAAGGATAGCAGGTTACCAAGAAGAGACTTGATACCTTATGAGCATATACAGGGGGAGGAGGTCCTCCTCAGTCAAAGTCATAGGGGAGTGGAGTAGGGGGAAAGCAGAGGGGAGGGAGGAATGGAAGGATACAAGATGGGATAACAATTCAGATGTAATATGAATAAATTAATAAAATATATTTTAAAAATCTTTGGTGTAACTAGTGACTGCTTTTTTGGATTTAAAGCCCACTATTAGGAGGAAAATCATGCCTGATACTATGAACCTAGCCAGTAACTCATAACCATGAGGCCAAGGGAACTAGAGGAGAACCTAGTATTGCCACTTTCCTAAAACAGTATAATTTCTAACTGGATTATTAATATTTGTTCTCATGCCCACCCACAAATGAACCTCTCATTGAATCACTTAACAATCTTCTTTTTGAATCTGACAGAGACCATTGTAGAAGGCCATAGCTAGCAAAAATCTGGTGAATAACTGACAATGTCCTATTTGATACATCTACAAGAAGATCCCTATACATAAGGCTTAGAAAGCATCATGGAAGAGATGGTAGAAAGATTAAAGAGCCATAGGAATAGGAAGTCTGCTTCAAGATTGTATTTTCTATGTAGGGTATGGAAGCTGAACCTCTGAAATGGCAGTATGGTTGCTTGAACACGACCTGAGGACATAGCAATATAAGTGGAGGAAATTTCACAATCCCGAAGCCCTAGATGGAGAGCTAGAAGCAATTAATGGCTGCTGAAAGAAGAAAAGTCAGTCTTTCCCAAAGGCAAGTCCCCTAATTGGTTATTCAATATGGAGGCATCACACTTAAACACATGAACTTACGAGTAAAACTAAATGAACTCGTTAGGCTGTACTTGTATATGGATATCTATGTGTGCTATCTAGTTTTATGTAAACATGACACAGGTGGGGTCATCTGAGCAATGGTAACCTGAATTGAGAAAAAATGCTTCATGAAGATTGTGCTTCGGGAAAAATTTTAGGGCATGTTCTTAATTGGTGGTTGATGTGGGAGTGCCCAGTCTGTTGTAGGTGGTGGTACGACTGAGATGGGGATCCTGCTTCTATAAAAAAGAAGACAAAGCAGAGTACAAAAAGCAAGCCAGTAAGCACCACCTCTCCCTTGCCTCTGAATCAGCTTCTGCATCCAGATAATTGTTCTGTTTGAGTTTCTGTCTTGACTTCCTTCAGAGATGGACTATGATATGGAAGTGTAAGACAAATAAACCTGTTCCTCCTGCTTTTCATCATTGTGTTTCATGATAGGAATAGTAACCCCAAAAAGGACAATATATACATGTGATGATAAATTTCAAAGATAAAGAGAATATGAACATGGAAGGGGTGTAAAGTTAAGCGGTAGATAGTCATGGAGCAGAGGAAGGATAGCAAGAGTTTCTGAACAGCACCTGGGGATGTTGAGGCAGACTGATCTCTGTGAGTTTGAGGCCAGCCTCGTCTGTAAAATGAGTGCTGGACAGTGCTACACAGAGAAACCCTGTCCTGAAAACAAAAACAAAACAATAACAACAACAAACAAATAAACAAAAGAGAAATTCAGAAAGGATCAATAAAATATTATTTTTAATAATATTTCTTCTTTTATGATATGCAGTCCAAAATAAGTTTCAATTTTATCAGCATGGCTTCCTAAACACAACCTGAACAAGAAAGATACCAATAGAAATGTTACTGTGGAAAAGGAAACATTCAAAATACCTGAGCCCTAGAAAAAGAGCTATAGCTAGCTAAGGAATGTTGAGAGCCCAAGAAATAATCTTTCCTAATTGAGAGTACAGCAATTAATCACCAAACAAAAACCAGATAGCCCTGAAATGTATATAGAGAATGAATGAACTGAGCAGATTGATTTTATCTACTAATAACTACACAAATTACACACACTCACATATACACAATGGAACACACACACCATAACCACGATGGCCACCAACAACAAATAAGAAAAAAAAAAGAAGGCCACAAATATGAAAGATAACAAGGTAGAAGGTACATCATGGAGTTTAGAGGTAGAAAAAGAAAGGGGGAAATGATATACTTTTAATTGCAAAAACTAAAATTATGTTCCAAAAGGCTATAATGAGGGAGACTATATTTCAAAGTGGATATGGGACTACTGAGCAAAATACATGGCAAGCTTTTTAATGAGGACTATTTACTTACAGGTATATTCTTATTTCAGATATTAGTCTGACTTTCCAAAAGAGCTAAGTGAAAGTTAACTATTATGGATACTATTTGAGAGCAAAGTAAAACAATAGAGACTGAAGTCACAGAAATTATGCAGGTACACACAATTAGAGAATATCTTTATAAAGCCCAACTTATATTAGTTTCTGGGGAACCCATCTGAGTTACCTTTACTGTTTTAAGGACCTATATTAAGGATGCTTTTCTTTGAGGTAGAAACCCTATGACATGTCAGCTATTCTAATGAGCTTGAACCAAAGAAGCTTGAGAACCACCAAGGTCAGAGAAGAAGAGTGAAAGTAAGTTCAGAAAGGCTCCAGAGTATGTTTAAGAAATGAACAAAGGAATAAACAGAAAATGAGAGACTACTATGGAAAAACTAGGCAAAGAAAGAATGAAACTGTAGGCCCTCAAGGAAGAAAAGCTTTGAAACAAGCGTTTTGCAGAGCAACTAATGAATGAAGTCTCTCAATTGATTTGGCAACTGAGATATCATTTTTACTGAATGTACAGGATTTGGGTTTTCTTGTTTTTGAATGATGTAGCAATTGTCATGTTGCTATGAGTTAGCATATTAAAAATAGGACCCATGAGAGCTGGAGAAAAATATGAATCTAACATTATTTATAGATTAAAATAATTAGTCAACACTGTGACTTAACATCAATTATCATTTAATATTTAACATTGTAAGGTTATTTTTTGTTTTGCAAAACCCTACCTAATTTTTTTCCTCATTTCCCCTCAATTTAGTACTGGAAGAAGCCATGTAGTCTATCTTAGAAAGAAATATATATAACTTTTTTCCTAAGCTGGGCTCATTGATAATATAAATTATAATTAATAATTTAAATGAATATTCTTAATAAATTAGAATTTTATATCTTATATACAATATATAAACCATTTCATTATGTCCCAGCAGTGTAGCAATAGTAAGGAAATGCAGTTTAATATACATCAGGAGAACATATATTTCACTCAGAAATTATGGGGTGTTTTTGAGCCTACAGGGATGCATTTTATTTAGCAGATTTTTTAAAAATCTCAATTCTGTTAGTAACATGAATAAACTTTCTTGAGTATTTGTTTCTAAATAAAGCCTCTTCAAAAAGTGGTCCTGATATAACTAGATGTAGAAGAATGAAAATAGATCCATATTTATCACCCTACACAAAACTCAAGTCCAAGTGGATCAAAGACCTCAAGATAAAGCCATATACAGTAAATAGAAGGAATAGCCTTGAATGCTTAGGACCAGGAAAAAACTTCCTGAACAGAACACCAATCACAAAGGCATTGAGAACAACAACTGATAAATGGGATCACAGGAAACTGAAAAGTTTCTGTAAGGCAAAGGACATCATCAAAAAGGCAACATGACAGCCTACAGAATGGGAAAACATCTTCACCAATCCCACACCTTACAGAGTGCTGATATCCTAAATATAAAGAATTAAGAAACTAGACATTTACAAATCAATTGACTCAATTAAAAGTGACGAGGACATATGCTCAACCATGTTCACAGCAGCCTAATTCGTAATAGCCAGAACCAGGAAACAACCTAAATGTTCCTCTGTCAAAGAATGGTTAAAGAAACTGTGGTATATTTACACTATGGAATACTACTCAGCTATTAAAAACAAAGAAATCCTGAAATTGGCAGACAAATTGATAGAGCTAGAAATAATCATCCTGAGTGAGTTAATCCAGATGCAGAAAGACTCACATGGTATACACTCACATATAATTGGACACTAGCCCATCTTCCTGGTAGGAAGACCTGATGTCACTCAGAGAAAGGATATGCAGGCTACCAAGTTAAGACTTGATAGGCTGTGATCATATAGTGGGGGAGGAGGTTCTCTTCAGTCACAGGCTTAGGGGAGAGGAATACAGTGAAAGAGGGATGGAGGGAGGAACAGGAGGATACAAGTGAGGGGAAAACAACTGAGTTGTAACCTGAATAAATTAATTAAATAAAAAAATGGGGTACATGTTAAAAACTGTGTTTGTAAACACAGTTCAAAAAAACTGTGCTTGCTTCCTTTTCTTTCTTAAATAATGGAAACTTTTATATTTCTTCAATAATAAGCTTTACAATACAATAACCGAGCAGTTACAACTCTATTCTTAACCCTCTAAGCTAATCTGGTTTCTTCCCAGAGGACAACCCCTAGATACTTTTACTTTGTAGCTTTCCCTGCTACTGTGGAAAAGGAAACATTCCTGATGTTGCTTAGACCTACATGCTTAGCCAAATCCCCTACTTCCTCCTGTTACTCCTCCTCCCCGGCTGGCAAGAAGTCCAGCCCTATTCTCTCCCCTGGCTGTAAACACTTTGTTGGCATATCAATGGACAATTGAGGAGCAATGTTTATACAACATTGAGACAGAAAATTCTTAGAACAATGATTGAAATCTAATATGGGGGGCTATAGAAATCAGCATTTGAATTATGCAATAACCCTAAATAGAATTCCTTTTTTCATTAGTATTGAATTTTTATTTTTCATTTTTTATGTTTAATTAATTAATTTATTTTTATATATGTATTTATATTATTACACATATATACAATAAACTACATACAGCAAGAAAAACCATGAAACAATCAGGAATTATATAAATGTTACTACAATTGTGTTTTGGCTATTTGTATTTGGCACCCTGGAAGAAAACATCTTTTCAATATTGGTGAGTCTAAAATTCTGAATGTAAATCAGTATCTATCCTATCTAATCTTTACCAGCTTAAAACATCTATCAGACCTAAAAATACCAAACAGACAATGAAGGCAAGAAGGGCCTGGATGGATATCATGCAAACACTAACATATCATAGATGCCAACCTAGACTATGATTCCCAGCTTAGTTATGCAGGGGTTTAGACTTTTTAGATCTTAATACAGTTCTTGACAGAGGAATTTCTAATGGCTGAGAAGCACTTAATGAAACATTCAACATCCTTATTCATTAGAGAAATACAAGTCAAAACAACTCTTGGATTTCATCTTACACATGTCAGAATAGTTAAGATCAAAAACTCAAATTACAGGTCATGCTGGCAAGAATGTTGAGTAAGGGGAACACTCAACATCACTGGTGGAAGTGCAAACTTGTGCAACCACTGTGGAAGTCAATTTGGTCAACAAATAATGGATAAAGAAAATATGGTATATTGACACAGTGTCAATGTACTCAGCTGTTAAAAACAATGACATCATGAAATTTGATGGCAAATGGATGGAACTAGAAAAGATCATTCTGAGTGAGGTAACCTAGACCCAGAAAGAAAAATATAGTATGTACTCACTTATAAGTGAGTGGTTATTAGCTGGAAAGTAAAGTCATGCTACAATATGCAGACCCAAAGACGCTAAGCAACAAGTAGTGCTCAAGTGGGGAATTGTGATTCTCACTGAGAAGAGAAAATAAAATAGACATCATGGATGGTTGTGGGGAGGGTACTTGATGGCATGGAGGCAGAGATTTCAGATGGGGACAAGAGCTATCAGGTGGGAGAGGATGGAGGGAGAAAGAACTGAAATGTGGGGGCTGGGGAATCTCTCAAACAAGTTGGAAACCTAGAACAAAGGAATGCCCCATCATTCTACAAGGATGCCCATAGCTAGGTCCCGTTTATTTATTTATTTGCTTATTTACTTATTTTTATTAAGTTTATTTGTTCGTTCACTTTACATTCTGAACACAGCCCCCTTCCTGCTTTTCTCCTGCTCCCAACTTCCCACCTTCTCCCTCCTGTCCTCCTTTCCCTCTCCTCAAAAAAGGAAAGCCCCATGCCAGCACATCAAGTCACATCAGTAATGAGCACATTCTCTTCCACTGAGGCCAGGAAAAGCAGCCCCATTAAGAGGAAGTGGAGGATGTGGAGCTTGAACTGGCCTTCTCCAGTAACCAAGTAAGACTTCTAATAGAGGGATTTGGACATGAACCTGGGCACAAAACACTTGACCTACAATTTGCACTGTCTATAAGATGTGCTCAAGTAAGATGGAGCAGAAATTGAGGGGTTGGCCAGCTAATGAATGGTCCAGCTGGAGACTATGCCATAAGAGGGAGCCCACCCTTGGTACTGCTAATTATATTCAGCTATACATTCAGACAGGTGCCCAGCATAACCATCATCAGCACCCACATGGCAGTTTACAACTCTCTGTAACTCCTGTTCCAGAGGATCTGACAATCTCACATGGACTTACATGCAGTCAAACACCAGTGTAGATATAACCAAAATAAAAATAACAATAAACCAAAATCCCCTCAAAAAGAATAACAACAACAAAACAGGAATCACATGTATAGAAGAGCAGAAGAATCTCATGTCTAAGATGCAAAAATTATTTTCAACAAAAATCACCAAAGAAAATTTACAAATTTAAGTGGTGTCTATTAAAGTGTAACAAGCATAGAGAACACCAAGTACACAGGGGCCTACAAGAAAGTCCTTGTATCCTATAACAATCAAAATATTAGGACATAGAACAAAGAAAGAATGTTAGAAGCGGAAGTTGAAAAGACCGACATACATGTAAAGTCAGGTAAATCACAATAACAGCTGACTTCTGTTCTTTGATTTTTCCATTTTCCATCCCAATTGTAGTACCCTCTAGATTCCACCCATCCTCACACCCCCTTCCCTCTCCCCTAGTCCCCAGAAAGGGGGAACCTTCCTCCCCTGTCATCAGGACTGCCTGCATCTTCTTCCTCTGTGACCTGGCAAGGCCACCCCATCAAAGGAAAATAATCAACAAATGGACACCAGAGTTCCTGTCAGAGGAAACCACTACACTCCATAATAGGGGACCCACAGGGAGACTGCACTGCCTATCGATTTCATCTGTGAAGGAAGTCTAGGTCTTCACCATGCATGGTCCTTGGTTGGTACACTGGCCTACACAGGACCACCTGGGCCTAGATTTGTAGGTCTCCTTGTAGAGCTCCTGTCCCCTCCAGGTTCTTCTATCCCCCAACTCTTCAATAAGAATCCATGCACTTCTCCCCAAAGTTTGCCTGTGAACCTCGGCATCTGCTTTGATTGCCCACTGTGTGGAGTCTTTCAGAGGACCTTCATGGTAGGCTCCCTTCCTGTTTCTTTTCTTCAACTGCTTCCACTGTCCATTGTATTTGCCTTTCTGAATGAGAATTAAGCACTCTCACTAGGATCCTCCTTGTTATTTAGCTTCTTTAGGTCTGTGTATTGTAGTGTGTCTATCCTACATTATGTGCGTAATATCCACTTATAAGTGAGTATGTATCATTAGTGTCTTTCTGGGTCTGGCTTATGGATGGAACTAGAAATAACTTTATTTTCAAATGAGACTATGAAAGCCCAAAGATCTTGGACTTGTAGTCTAGAAGTTCTGAAAGAATAAATCTGCCATCAATACAACTAGACTTTGTAAAATTATTACTAATAATAAAATGAGAAAGAAAATAATTTCACAATAAACTAAATTAAAGAAATGTATGAATATTAGCAAGCCACTGTTTCAGAGGACACTGTAAAAATCATTTCTGAATGATGAAAGGGATGAGATGTTCAACAACTGAAAAATTAACTAAACTAAACTATGTAACAGAAATATTTCCAAACAGAGAGGCATTCAAATGCCTATGGTGTTACTTCTTTTTCTTAATATTATGAGATTGGTATAATTGCATTATTTCTCCCTTACCACTTCTCCCTCTAAATCCTCCCATATACCCTTCTTGCCTTGTATTTCAATAAATGTCGTTAAATACAGGTGTGCATATACAGAAGGGTATATAGTTCTAAATACATCATTATAAACTGCTTGATCTACATGTTATGTTTATCTATGCTTTCAGGGATGACCATTTGGTATTGGATAATCAACTGTGTGCTTTATTCTGGGGAATGCTATTTCTCCGTATCTCTGAATCCCATAGTTTCCTGAAGTTCATTGTGTAGGCTTGAGGCCTCCTGATGATTGAGCTTTTCTCAGTCCATATTTGATGTATTTTGGTGCCAATCTTCAGCACAGGTTTAGGGAGAGATAGCAGTGAGAACTTATAGATGGAGTTTCTGAAATTTGTAGGACACAATTTCACAGCAAAGTCTGGATCTTACAATCTTTCATCTCCCACTCCAACAATGATCACTGATTTTTACATGGTGAAGTTGTTTTGTAGATGCATCCATTTGGACTAAGCTCTAGAACTCTTCATTTTTATTGGTCGTAATTTTTCTGTAAGGGTCTCTGTCTATTAGTTCTTATCTCATTCCTAAGGTTACACTTTGTGGTAAAGATATGAATCTGCTGAGACTAACACAAGATGATCCTCAAGACACAGCACAGATCACTCACATCAATATGGCTCCAGGTGGCAGCACAACCTATGAAGATGAATATGCAGAGGAGCCTGTTGATGTCAGTGGTCTGCGCTGCCACTAGAGACCGTGATGACATCACTGAAAACCATGGGTAAGTGCACAATCTGTGCTCCTGTTGACAGTAAAGGGGCAACAAATCTACTTTTGCCATGGTATTGATGATTGCATACTGTGACAACCCCTACTCCAACAAACCCCCTAAATAATTAACACCCTAGACAGAAGGTCATTGAAAAGGACTCTTTCACAATGTTGAAATGTAGCTCTCTAGCTCTCCACAACTGATATTGATGGATTCAGGGAAGGGTGCAAGTGGGGAAGGACTGTTTTCTTAAGTTACCTGGCTACTGAGAGTATGGCCATGCTCCAGAAATGTATGAGCCACCCAAACTGAACTTGTTTCTCCCTCATTTCCCCTCCCCCCTCTCTGCCTCTCCATTTCTTTCTATCTATCTTTCTTTTTCTATTCCTTTTTTTTTTCCAGGGGAGGATGGCAGACCTGGAAGGAATGGGAAATGATGTTTAATTCCAAATAATCAATAAAAATAAATAATCGATAAATAATCAGTAAAAATAAAAGAGATTCTTCTTTCTATGATAGGGAAACCCAAATTACTCAGAACTCAGATTTTGAAACTTCCTCATAATAAAACCAAATTTAAATTTTATACCAAAAGGATTAATAACCAAACACTAGTGTACCTGTACCAGTGAAAGAAGTAACTAAGTAGTTATATATAGAATATATAAGTCAGGCTATACAGACCTCAAATCCAACAGTAAACAGATTGACTATGATCCTGTTACTGATACAGACTGAGATTTTTTCCATGTTTCTAAGCTTAAAATGATGCTTATTTTAATAATGACTAAAAACAAGTATAGCAATGAACACCTTTTTTAATCCAAAAATTGTTTTTCTTTCAAATACATGCACAAGCATGCTCACACAGAAACAGTGATGTGGTGGGCTATTATACACAACATAAACATACTTACCTATATCTGAACATAGTTATTGACTTTACAAATCTTCTTCCTGTGGAAATGGAGGTATTAATATTATTACTACCACAAGATGAAGCAACTGTAATGGTGACATATGGTCGCATGTGCAAAACCTCACATAGTGCTCACTAAGTGTCCTTCTGTTGAGCAGCTGATGAACCAGCAAGAGAAGGAAAAGTACCAGGGCCCTAAGAAAGCAGTCAGAAAATAAATGTTTTTATTCTAGTCCTTTTCACAGGCTACAATGTGTCTTTTCTTTGTAGTGGCTTTTAAATATATTATCTTTATTTTTGGTTGTCAAAAATTCAAATATGGTGTGCTTAAGTATATTTTTATTTGTGTTTATTCTGTTAGTATTTTTTGAGTTGCTAGGTGATTGAATAAAAACTTGTCTAATATATTTTTATTGGTTCTTTTTTCACAATCTTTTCTGGAACTTCAATTATGGTATCATAGACAACACTATGCCATGGGTCAATCATATTTGGTTTGGTTTGTTTAAGTCAGTGATAGATGCAGTACTGTGGTGGTATTCTCATAATAAAAGCAAAATTTCCATCTGCCTGATGATAAAGTTGACAAAACATCATGAGAAAAAGAAATTCTTATAGGAAAAAAAAACACTCCAAGAATATTCACAAGAAAGGGGTTTACTAGAAGCTTTGGTGGATCTCAGTGGGCTTCTCAAAACACTGGTGAACATAGATTTCTGTGGAGATGTCTTATTGATAGAGTTCAATGTTCAAAATTCACTATTGTCTTCTAAGTAAATCTATCACGAATACAGGTACCCTCCTCTTTGACGTGCTCCTAATGAGTGATGCTGACTAACCTCAAAAATGTCCACAGGAGGAGTTCAAGATGATCTCACTTGCTGCTACTAGGTGATGGGTGACAGATTCCTCTGTGGCTGCTCCCAAACACCTTCCAGGCAGAGGCACGTGTAGGTAGAAAAGTGTGATGTGTGTGCAGTACCACACATTGCATTCTTTTCTGCATGTTTCCTGTGCTTCTTGGTTGAAATGTACTTAGGTAGGCAACAAGTTATAATCACTGTGTTACGTTTGCCCAAAGTTCTCAGTACAGTAAAGTGTACAGTTTTCCCAGGAGAAGGAATCAGGCTTCCTCTAGAGTCTCTCTCTATATATTGAAGGCTAATTCTTTCTGTTTGTGTAAGTGCATTGGGATGCTCACACACTGACAGTTGTCTCCCAGTGTGCTTCTGATATCAGATGCCTGGTTTCAAGCCATAAATGCCCTTATGTATATGGTTTATGGGATTTACATTCATATTTAATCTATTATCTTTTTCTTAGAAACTATTTCAATATTTATCCAGAGTATAAGAATATGAATTAGATAATAAAATTCAGTTTAACAAATATTAATATTCAGGGTTAATGCCTGAATGGTGAGTATAATTTTAGCCTTGCAATTTGTATTTGTGTGCATGTCTGAGAGCTGCTAGACTCTGTCTTTCATCAAGGAGAATTACCTATGAAACTAGTGACAAAATAGGAGAAAACTGATAACTTTCTAACTCACTAAAATCTGATTGAAAGTTTTCACTTTTATGTCAGTGGCTGTTTTAGTTTGTCATGACAATTCCTTCAATGTAGTAATTATGGCTGAGAAAGCTGTGATTCCCAGGGTGCCCGCTTTTGTCATTTGTCTTCTTCATTGATCTTTATATTCCTTCATCATGTGGATGTTTATGTGCATGTCATATGTATAGAAGACTTACAATACAAAAACAAAATACAGAAAAGTTCCTGGAATTTTACCTGACTCTTCAAGCATTCTGTATATGAAGGCTCAAGTTTTCACCATTTATATGAGAGGGTGTTTGTTTCTCTGGGAAGCAAGAGTATTAATTGGCTGATGTCTTTGGCGAAGAAAGCCTAAACAAGAAAAGGCAGTGAGACTGAACAGTCTGGACTACATGTAAGTAAAATGAGCTTTTGCAAGCAATCGTATCTTGTCTCTCCAAAAATAAAATTGAAAAGGAAATGAAAATCAATCATACACTGGTAAACTAAGGTATTGTGAAAAATAGTGGAGTTTTTACTACATAAAATACTTCTACAATTAAGGAGAATATCTACATTTTATCATAGTTCATTTCTTTTCATTTTCTGTAGAGAAGTAAAAGATGACATTTCATAGAAATACCTGCTATACAATCAGAATTCTACGTGTTCTTCTAGGAATACTTAGCAAAGGACTTTGTAGCATACGCAAAGTCCTGTAGCCAAGATTATGTGTATATTCCTATGAGTAATTTGGTTTGGCCTTTATAGTAGTATAAATAAAGATCAAAATTTATAATAAGATATTACTTATAATGGTGCAATTTGAGAACTATCTTCATGGACATAACATTTAAAATTGATATTCTATAAAGAATCATGTTAGAAAATTTATGTATATATATATGTGTGTGTATATATATGTATATATAATTTTTCCAAGGATATTTTTAAGTATTATGTTTCCATAAAAATGAATAAATATTTGTGCAGCAAGCAACATAAAAAGAGTAAAATTTTGGCAATAAAATGGGAGAAAACACTTGCTAATTATAAATCACACAAGAATTTATATCGAAAATATGTAAAGAACTCTTTCAATTTAAAAGTTAATATTGCCTAATTAGTAGCACATTCCATTAATGCCAGCACTTGGTGAGGCAGAGGCAGGTGGATCTCTGTGAATTACAGGCCATCCTGGTCTCCAAGGAGTCCAGGACACCCAGTGCTGCACAGAGAAATGCTGTCTTGATAATCCAAAATCCCTCCCATCAAAAAACAAACAAATAAAAAGATTGCCTAACTAAGGGTGAATGAGGACTGTGGGTTCACAATTGCTTTATTTATGAAAATAACAAATGACCACAAGACACATGAAAAAGATACTTAGCCTCATGGGTCCTTACAAAATGGGAATTAAAATTATGAGAGAGAGTTTTCACATACTAAAATGAATTATATTTTCCTTATGCAGACAAATGGAGGATGAAATGTGTCACTAAACGTCTTCCTGACTGAGACTGATGTTCTGACCCTGATCCTCCGTACCCAAATAAATGCTGAAGGACAGAACTGACAGAGCCAAGTTGACGAAGTTGTTCTCTGACTTCCACACATACTTTCTCACACATAAAACAGTAATAAATCAAGTTAATTTTTGAAATGCATACAATAACCTGTGCTGAAAACATGGGGAACAAATAGAAGCTTCAGGTGTTATTCATTCTGACAAAAGGTGATGCTGCTCTCAAAAAAATTCTGCAATCCTTCAAAGGCTGACCATAGGCTCTCCACATGGTTGCCAATTCCACTCCTAGGTCTTTACCTGAAGGAAATAAAAACAAATGTCTCTGCAAAGCTTACACATGAAAGTTCATGGCACCATTGTTTATTACAGTCTGAACATATGTCTCTCTACTAGTAAGAGGATAAACAACATGTGGCATATTTACAAAACTGAATATTCAGTAACAAAGTACAGGCAGATCTATGGCTTGCAAGCTTTCTGCTAAATAACCTAAGACATCCACATTTAAAACACAAGTATGTTTTTCCTTTTTTGTGAAGTAACCCAAATATTCAAATCCAGGACAGAAATACATTAATTTTGGTTAAGAGCCTGGGTGCTAGGAAGAGCTAAAAATGTGGGGGAAAACAGCAGGAATTGAGACATTCTGGGTGTGGTTTCATTGGGACGATAGAAGCTACAATGTAAAGTTAGTTGTGTTCATCTTTGGAGATAAAATAAACACAAAGCTGTGAAATGTCTTATTAGTAAAATACAATTTTAACTCAAATGGAACAGAAACCTCAAGCAGGTCTCTACCAAACTTACATAAACTGTCATATCTATACTGCTTTCTGTTTCTGTCTATAAAGTTTAATTTGATTATGTTCATGAGTTTGGAATGTTTCTTGCATTTAGCTGTTCTTGTATTTTTTAAAGAAAGATGACAATTAGACTTTGTGACTAATCCAAAATAACTTGTGTGTGTGTATAAATCACTTATTTCTTGTTTAAAAATTTTAATTACATATATAAATACAAATATATATTATATATATGTGTGTGTAACAGTATATATAAAATAAACTACATATAGCAAGAAGAACTACAGAACAATCAGGAATTATATTTATGTACATTCATAATGTTTTGGCTATTTGTATTTGGCAACCTTGAAGAAAACATATTTCCTATCTTGGTGAGTCTAAAATTCTAAATGTAAATCAATATCTATCACATCTCTATCAACATAAAACATCTAGTTTAGGTTAACAATTAAGCTTAGTTGTTTAGGGGTTAAGATGTTTTTAGGTCTAAATTTTTCTTCAGGGCAAATCATTAGTACTATTTGTTTATAAAGAAATTTAATAATGAATTTCTCAAGAAATGTTATGGCCATATATTGTATAGAATTCTGAAATGACTTAAAACAAAGTGAGGATGTGTAAGCAATTATTTACAAGAAAGCTCGGCAAGCAAGTCAGTTGTGACTAGAAAAAGGACTTTCTTTCATGTTTTCTCAAGCATACCTCCATTGACAGGAGAGGGTCCTCTTAGATTGGGTTCACATGATCCTTGCTGTATGATGGTCTTTCAAGAAGTCATGAAGTTACTTACTCACAGGCAGTTGGTTACCAACTGACCACAGCTTTTCAGGTCTCATCTGATTAGCCTGCATCCCTCCCTCTGTGTTCCCACGGAGCCTCTCTACCAAGCAGCAGGAACAAATCAGGACAGCAGAGTCAGAGGCAGTCTCTGGAACCACCCCCTTTTCCCTATGTGAAGAGTGAGTTCTCCATTGTCTACATATGGGCAGGGGTCCTAGCTTCTCTGCTGCAATGTCTTTAGTTGGTGCATTCATTTTTGCAGGCTCCCCTGGGTTCAGGTATGTCACCTTGTGGAACTGATGACAATGTCCCCACCCTGTCCTTTCATTCCCCAACTTTTCCATAAACTCACAGGTCTTAACCTAGAGTCCATCTGTGATTCCCAATATCTGTCATGATCCCCTGCTTGGTGGAGTCTCTCAGACAACATCTATTCTTGGCTAATATGTGAGTATATACCATTTGTGTCTTTCTGGGTCTGGGTTACCCTAATTGATTTTTTATTTGGATGGTTTTTCCTTGATTTCAGTCTCTCTCTGTCTTCTCTCCTCAGTAGCCTGAGGTTCTGGTGACTAGTGAGTTTTTAGGTCCAGATGTGTATTTCTTCTGGCTTTTTTTTTCCCTGTATAGCCTCTGAAGTTTTGGATGGTAACCTTGAATCTTATGTTCTTAATACCAGCATTACCACCTTGTGTCACTGGTTCTAGTGGGTCTCCAGGAAAGCAGAAGGAGGTCTGGGCAACCAAGTGAAGTCCAGGGTATGGGGTTGAGTTTACTGCTTTCGGATGTGTTTTAAGGGGATATAGCAGGCAGAGGCTTGGGACAAGGTCTTACTTTATTGTTCCTGGGGCAATCAGGCCTCCAAAAAAGCAGGCAAAGATGTAAAGCGGGAAATGGAGGAGTGTATAGGGTGTAGTTTACCACTGTTGGTTTTGCTTTCAGGAGAGTTGGCATGCAAGGGCGGAACACAGTGCTTATCTGATATCCCTGGTGTCACCCTGCCTTCATGGGAGCAGGCAGAGTTGTGGAGCAAGAAATGGAGCCCAACGTATGAAGAGTTCTTTCCGATGAGCTGGAGGGCAGGTGCTTGGTGTAAAAGGGCTTATCAAGTCTGTAACTTTTTCTAAACCAATGCATGCATCTATTATTTGATGATTTCTGAATTTGACTACAGAATTCTCAAATACGTGTGTGTAAAAGTCATATGTATATATGTACACATAAATATTTTTAAATGCATACACACATCTCTCATACATATGTACATATATACTTGAGAATGTACTATTAAGACACTTAATTGTATATATTTTTTATTTTTTTTATTAATTTATTCTTGTTACATTTCAATGGTTATCCCATCCCTTGTATCCTCCCATTCTTCCCTCTCCCCCATTTTGCCATTATTCCCCTCCCCTATGACTGTTCCTGAGGGGGATTACCTCCCCCTGTATATGCTCATAGGGTATCAAGTCTCTTCATGGCAACCTGCTGTCCTTCCTCTGAGTGCCACCAGGTCTCCCCCATCAGGGGACGTGGTCAAATGTGAGGCACCAGAGTATGTGAGAAAGTCATATCCCACTCTCCACTCAACTGTGGAGAATGTTCTGACTGTTGGCTAGATCTGGGAAGGGGCTTAAAGTTTACCACCTCTATTGTTCTTGACTGGTACCTTAGTTTGAGCGGGACCCCTGGGCCCAAATCTGCCTATCATGATGTTCTACTTGTAGGTTTCTAGGACCCTCTGGATCCTTCTACTTTGAAATTCTCCCATGCTTCTCTCATTTAGAGTCCCAATAGGATGTCCTCCCCTCTGTCCCAGTTTCCTGGTAAGTGGAGGCTTTTGTGGGACATGCCCCTTGGGCTAGTATGCAGATATAAGTGAGTATATACCATTTGAGTCTTTCTGCTTCTGGGTTAACTCACTCATTATGATCATTTCTAGCTCAATCCATTTATCCACAAATTTCAGCAATTCCTTGTTTTTAATAGCTGAGTAGTAGTCCATAGTGTATACGTACCACAGTTTCTTTATCCACTCTTCTACTGAGGGACACTTAGGCTGTTTCCATGTTCTGGCTATTATGAGTAAGGCTGCTATGAACATGGTTGAGCAAATTTTCTTGTTGTGTGCTGGAGCATCTTCTGAGTATATTCCAAGCAGTGGAATAGCTGGGTCTTGAGGAAGCCCTATTCCCAGTTTTCTGAAATAGCACCAGATAGATTTCCAAAGAGGCTGTACGAGTTTGTATTCCCACCAGCAATGAAGGAGTGTTCCTCTCTCCCCACATCCTCGCCAGCATGTAGTGTCACTTGAATTTTTGATCTTAGCCATTCTGATGGGTGTAAGATGGAATGTCAGAGTTGTTTTGATTTGCATTTCCCTGATGACCAAAGAGGTTGAGCATTTCTTTAAGTGTTTCTCAGCCATTTGATATTCCTCTGTTGAGAATTCTCTGTTTAGTTCCAAGACCCACTTATCAATTGGGTTATTTGGTTTGGTGGTGTTTAATTTCTTGAGTTCTTTATATATTTTGGATATTAGACCTTTGTCAGATGTAGGGTTGGTGAAGATCTTTTCCCAGTCTGTAGGCTGTCGCTTTGTTCTCTTGACAGTGTCTTCTGCCTTACATAAGCTTCTCAGCCTCATGAGGTCCCATTTATTAATGGTTGACATTAAAGCCTGGGCCATTGGTGTTCTCTTCAGGAAGTTGTCCTCTGTGCCAATATGTTCCAGGCTCTTCCCCACTTTTTCCTCTAAGTGACTTAGTGTCTCTGGTTTTATGTTGAGGTTTTTAATCCACTTGGATTTGAATTTTGTGCAAGGTGAAAAATATGGGTCCAGTTGCATGTTTTTTACATATAGATCTCCAGTTAGACCAGCACCATTTGTTGAAGATGCTATCCTTTTTCCATTGAATAGATTTGTCTTCTTTGTCAAAAATCAAGTGACCATATGTGTGTGGATTGATATCTGGTCTTCAATTCGATTCCACTGATCAACCAGCCTGTTGCTGTACCAGTAGCAAGCTGTTTTAATTACTATTGCTTTATAGTACAGTTTGAGATCAGGTATGGAGATTCCTCTGGAGCACTTTTTATTGTACAAGATTGTTTTAGCTATTCTGGGTTTTTTGTTTTCTCATATGAAGTTCAGAATTGAACTTTCAATGTCTTTAAAAAATTGTGAAGGTATTTTGATAAGGATTGCATTGAATCTGTAGATTGCTTTTCGTAGGATGGCCATTTTTACTATGTTAATTCTCCTGATCCATGAGCAAGGAAGATCATTCCATCTTCTCGTCATCTTCAGTCTCTTTCTTCAGAGTTTTGAAATTTTTTTCAAACAAGTCCTTTACTTGCTTAGTTAAAGTAATTCAAAGATATTTTATATTGCTTGTGGCTCTTGTGAAGGGTGTGGTTTTCCTAACTTCTTCCTCTGCAAGCTTGTCATTTGTGTATAGGAAAGCTACAGACATTTTTGAGTTAATTTTGTATTCAGCCAATTTGCTGAAGGTGTTTATCAGCTATAGGAGTTCTCTGGTGGAATTTTGAGGGTCACTTATGTACACTATCATATCATCTGTAAATAGGGATAATTTGACTTCCTCCTTTCCCATTTGGATACCCTTGACCTCCTTTTGTTGTCTTATTGCTCTGGCTAGAACTTCGAGTACTATATTGAGGAGATATGGAGAGAGTGGGCAGCCTTGTCTTGTTCCTGATTTTAAAGGAATTTCCTTGAGTATCTCACCATTTACTTTGATTTTGGCTATTGGCTTGCTGTATATAGCTTTTATTATGTTGAGGAAAGTGCCTTGTATCCCCTGGAATGAAGCCTACTTGGTCATGATGAATGATATCTTTAATGTGTTATTGTATTCATTTTGCAAGTATTTTATTTAGTATTTTTGCATTGGTGTTCATAAGAGAAATTGGTCTGAAATTCTCTTTCTTTGTTGAGTCTTTGTGAGGTGTAGGTATCAATGAGACTATGGGCTCATAGAATGAATTTAGTAATTTTCCATCCATTTCTATCCTTTGGAGTAGCTTGAAGAGTATCGATATTAGCTCGCCCTTGAAGGTCTGGTAGAATTCTGCACTGAAACCATCTGGCCCTGGCCTTTTTTGGTTGGGAGACTATCGATGATTGCTTCTATTTCTGTAGGGGAAATGGGACTATTTAGCCTCTTTATCCATTCTTCACTCAACTTTGGCAAAGGAACTTGATCAAGAAAATCGTCCATTTCCCTTAGATTTTCAAATTTTGTGGCATATATGCCTTCAAAGTAGTATCTTATGATTCTTTGTATTTCTTCAGTGTCTGTTGTTATGTCTCCCTTTTCATTTCTGATTTTGTTGATTTCAATACTGTCTCTCTGCCTTTTAGTTAGTTTGGATAACGGTCTGTCTATCTTGTTGATTTTCTCAAAGAACTAGCTCTTGGTTTTGTTGATTCTTTGGACTGTTTTCTTAGTTTCTAATTTGTTCATTTCAGCCCTGAATTTCATTATTTCCAGGTCTACTCCTTTTGGGTGTTTTTGCTTCTTTTTTTTCTATGGCTTCCAGTTGTGTCATCAAGATGCTTATGTGTGGTATTTCCAATTTCTTTTTAAAGGCACTTAGTGCTATGAATTTTCCTCTTAGCACTGTTTTCAATGTATCCCACAAATTTGGGTATGTTGTTCCTTCATTTTCATTGAATTTCACAAACTCCTTGAGTTCTTTCTTTATTTCTTCCCTGACCCAGGGGTCATTTAGCAGAGAGTTGTTTAGTTTCCACGTACATGTAGGCTTTTTGTTATTTCTGTTGTTGTTGAATTGCAGCCTAAGAGCATGGTGATCTGATAGGATACAAGGTATTATTTCAATCCTCTGGTATGTATTGAGGTTTGCTTTGTGACCTAAGATGTGATCAATTTTGGAGAAGGTTCCATGGGGTGCAGAGAAGAAGGTATATTCTTTCTTTTTTGGGTGAAAGGTTCTATAGATATCTGTTAGATCCATTTGACCCATGGCATTGGTTAATGATGTTATTTCTCGGCTTAGTTTCTGTTTCAATGACTTATCCTTCAGTGAGAGTGGGGTGTTGAAGTCTCCCACTATTATTGTGTGGGGATCGATGTGTGGTTTAAGCTTTTTTAGGAGATCTTTTACAAATGTGGGTGCCCTTGTATTGGGAGCATAGATGTTCAGAATTGTGATGTCATCTTGGTTGACTTTACCTTTGATGAGTATGAAATGTCCTTCCCCATCCCTTTTGATTAATTTTGGTTGAAAGTCTATTTTGTCTGATACTAAAATGGCTACGCGTGCTTGCTTCTTATGACCATTTGCTTGGAATATTTTTTTTCCAACCTTTTACCCTGAGGTAATGTCTATCATTATGTGTGAGATGTGTTTCTTGAATGCAGAAGAATGTTGGATCTTGTTTATGCACCCATTGAGTTAGTCTGTGTCTTTTTACTGGAGAATTGAGACCATCGATGTTGAGAGATATTAATGACCAGTGACTGTTAAGAGTCTTAATTTTGATGTTGTTTCTAGTCGAGCGTTTGTGTAGTTGTGTTTTTACCATGGGATAGTTATCTATTTCCTGGGTAGTTTTGGTTGTAGCTTGACCCTTTGGGATGGGGTTTTCCCTCTAGTACCTTCTGTAAAGCTGGGGTTGTGGATAGGTACTGTTTGAATTTGTTTTTGTCATGGTATATTTTGTTTTCTCCATCAATGGTTGTTGATAGTTTTTCTGGGTAAAGTAGTCTGGCCTGGCATCTGTGTTCTCTTAGGGTTTGCAGGATCTCTGTTCAGGCCCTTCTGGCTTTTATGGTCTCTGCTGAGAAGTCAGTGTAATTCTGATAGGTTTGCCATCAAATGTTATTTGGCCCTTTTCCCTTGCAGCTTTTAATATTTTTTCTTTGCTCTGCATGTTTTGTGTTTTGATTATTATGTGGCGGGCAGTTTTTCTTTTCTGGCCAATTCTATTTGGTGTTCTGTAGGCCTCTTGTATGTTTATAGGCATCTGTTTCTTTAGATTGGGGAAATTTTCTTCTATGATTTTGTTAAGAATAGTTTCTGGGCCATGCTAGGGCCTCCGGTGGACTGTATATTCTATTTACTATAGCATATTTTGCTGGAATTGAATATCAAAATTTTCTGAAGAAAACAATTAAAAATAAAACTATTATTAAAATAACTAACTAATAAACACTAGGTACTATGGAATACTTTCAAAATCATTAACTCTTCTTTGATAATGTGCAAGCTTACATTCTTTTTTTTTTTTAATATTTTACAGCACAAAATTTTAATGTCTTGGCCATTATTTTTCCAAGTATCTTTTTTCTACCTTGCTTATCTGATTTTTAAAATTTTTTTTATTAATTTATTCTTGTTACATCTCAATGGTTATCCCATCCCTTGTATCCTTACATTCTTCCCTCCCTCCCATTTTCTCTTTATTCCCTTCCCCTATGACTGTTCCTGAGGGGGATTTCCTCCTCGTGTATATGCTCATAGGGTATCAAGTCTCTTCTTGGTAACCTGCTATTCTTCCTCTGAGTGCCATTAGGTCTCCCCCTCCATGGGACATGGTCAATAAATAGGCACCAGAGTATGTGTGAAAGTCATACCCCACTCTCCGCTCAACTGTGGAGGATGTTCTGCCCATTGGGTAGATCTGAGTAGGGGTTGAAAGTTTACCACCTGTATTGTCCTTGGCTGGTGCCTTAGTTTGCGCGGGACCCCTGGGCCCAAATCTGCCTATCATAATGTTCTACTTGTAGGTTTCTAGGACCCTCTAGATCCTTATACTTTGCTATTCTACCATGCTTCTCTCATCTAGAGTCCCAATAGGTCTACCATAATCATAGATGACAATTAAATTATATAAGTAGGAGTGATGTAATATCAAAGAAACTAAAAGAGAACTTGAAAGTATAATTTAAAGACTATATATATATATATATACACCATTTTAAACTGAAGTCCTAACCACACAAAACTAAAGACTACAGTATGAATAAAGATATTCACAGAATCCCAAAACAGAAGTCACAGAATGTACTATAGAATTCACAGATGACTCAAACAAAACATACTCTATTCATGAAGACAAAAAGAAAATTGACAAAACTGCTGAGAATTTCATCAGTTAAATGTTTGACTTTTAGAAAATTTCAACTTTAATATCCTCTTATCTCTGAAAATGTTACCATTTAGCAAAAATGAAATAGAAGCAATTTCCTGACCGAACATTGTTCCTTGACTGAAACAGACTCTCCAGGCTTTTACTTCAAGATGCACTTCATAAGCTGATGGGACCTAGCAAACATAGTTCTTTGTTCATCTCTGAATAGGTTCTATTCTCCATAATAGAAAACAAAACTTCGATAAACTAAAACACATGGACTGAGGCATACGAACAGACTGGAGAATGAGGCTCAGAAGGTGTACACTCACACAGGCGTTTGCATGCGTGCACGCACACACACACACACACACACACACTTTCAAAATTAGCATATGAATAAAAGACATTAGCGAAATGGAAAGCTGGAAACAAATCACTAGAGACTAACACAGGCTACAGGCTGCCGCTACTGGTAGGCACAGTTGTATCTCTTAGGATCACAAAGTAACTTATGACTCCTTTTAGTACTAAGGTCTGTACCTTTAAGTCTACATTTAATATGTTAATAAGACACAGGATGTTGTGTCCAACCACATTTAACCTCTAGAGTATGAGCAGAAAAGCCTGTGATATGCAATTGAGCAAGAAATCATTAACTGTGTAAAGAACTATGCACTACCAAAATCTTTTCCTAATACTAGAAGTGCACCATCCCTTGTTACCAGAAGCTTAATTTCTATTAAAGGTTTCTTTCTATTGCTATGATGAACACCATCACCAAAAGAGTCTTGTAAAGGAAAGGCCTTATTTGTTATTTGCCTTAATCATGTACATCACAGTACATCACTGAGGGGATTCAGGAAAGGAACTCAAACAGGGGCATGGGCAGGAACCATGGAGAAAAGCTGCTTACTTGCTTGCTTTCCATGCCTTGCTCAGGTTCCTTTTTTATATAACCCAGAACCCCAGCCAATGGGTGATACCACTTCCAGTGTGATGTGCCATCCAACATCAATCATTAATCAATAAAATTCCCCATATGCACGTTCATGGGCCAATCTGAGGAAGGCATTTTCCCCCTTGATATTGTCTCTCATATTACTCAATCTTTTGTCAAGTTGACAAAAAGACAAACTAGTACAAGTTCTTAGTCTCATTAATAAAATAATTTTAAAACAGACTTAAGCTGATGATTGAGGACATTTTTTTTTATTAGCGTTTGGGAATGAAACCAAAGGGGAGGGAAGTGTAAATCTTGGAAGAGTGGAAGTCATTTCCATTAACAGTCAAGAACATGACAGATGAGTGGTCAGTTGGTGAAAGTAGGAAAGGCTTCAGAGAAAGAGTGAGGAGGTACAACGCCAGAAATAGCATGCCCAGAACAGAGAAAGAAAAAAGAAAAAGTATAGTTTTCTGAGTTAGGAATTGGAACTGTGGATAGCTCTTCAGAGGTCCATGAAGGAAGCTGTTGAAGTGATTAATCAGATAGTGGGTTTTTCTGGGAAGGAAAGGTGTAGTCTCTCGTTAAGGGAATAATTATTTCTGTCTCCATACAATGCCTTCAGGCAAATCATCTTTCCCATGGGGTGGTCTCTGTGCCATGTAATTGCAGTCCCAGACAGACTAAAGATAAAGGCAACAGAGTGCAATGCTCTAATATTGGGATCAGATTAGAATGTCATGTCTCCATACAGGGCCAGAGGTGGATGTCATGGGGATGGGGTGTCTATCCTCCATGTCCCTTAAGGCTTCCGTAGCATTAACCATTCAAGAGTATTCTGCCTAGCTTTATGTGAAATTTACACAAGTTATAGTCATCTAAAAGGAGGGAATCACAATAGAGAAAATGCTTTTGTATTATAAACTGTAGGCAAGCCTATAGAACATTTTTTTAATTAGTACTTGATGTAGAAGGGCCCATTTTATTGTGACTGATGTCATCCACAGGCAGATGGTCCTGAGTTATTTAAAAGGGCAGGCTGGCCAAGCCAGGATGAACAAGTCAGTAAGGAGCACTCCTCCATGTTCTCCGCACCAGCTCCTGCCTCCAGGTTCCTGTCCTGTTTGAGTTACTACTCTGACTTTCCTAGATGACGAGCAACACTGTGGAAAGTGTGAGCCAAATAAATCATCCCCCAAGTTGTTTTGGCCATGATGTTTACTCATAGTAACAGGTTTCCTGACTAATCCAGATATTTTTTAAAAATCACTTAAGAATGGGCTGAAACTAGGTAACAGGTATAACCCATTTTTACCATAAAAATTTCAGCCATACAGTTGCAATGCTGTTCAGCATCAGGTGGTAGTTTTCTCTCTGTCTTTGTGTTTGACATAAGATATACCCTCTAATCATAGATGATTATTTAGGAGGAGAAAATATTCAAGGACTAGAATGTAGAAGTCTTCTTATGGTATTGGTTGACCACAACATGTATATGTATTTTGGGGTTTCCTACCTTAATCTGACCAAACACTCTTAACTCTTGTCATTTCACACTCTCTATGCTTCATCTATGTTTCTGTTCAATTCTTTGTATGCAGACAAGGGAACTTGGGAGCTCTTCAGAAGTTCCCTTTGAGCTTGATATCAGCTCATATCAGTACTCCACACAGAGACAACCTTCCAATAATTTCAGGAAAATCCTGTAGAAGGAAATCATAGTTTTATGAGTAATCCCAGTTTTCCCATGAGCATGTTACAGGTCTACAACAAAGTGACTAGAGACAAAAATTGTTTTTAGACAGTAAAAGTTTATGAAGAAAAAGAAAAGAACAGAAATTTTAAAAACTCTTCAATTTGTTGAAGCCAGTATGCCAAAAGGATGAGCTAGAGACGAACTGTGAAGGAAATAGCAGGACATTTGGGAATAATTACTAGGAAAAATGTATACAATAGAATTATGTGAGTTGAAGAGTGGGGTTGTTGACATAGCTGATTTCAGTTTTATCAGTCTTGGGACTAAGAGAATAAAAATTCTAGAGCATAATAATATTTTAACAACCTGGGAACTTTATTCTGAGCTAAGGATACCAAAGGTAAGGGTAATAGCTTCTGACAGATTTCATTTCAAAGTTGTAGAATGATTCCAAGAATTACTAGGTGGCTACAGCTCTTACAGGTTTCAAAACCAGTCCAAAGAAATAATTGACTTTTCATTAAGAAAAGTCTTTCCAGCTTTTAATACTTCAAGATGAGGCAATAACTTGACCCTGCCAGAATACAAGGGTAGAAGCAATTGAGGCACTTACTCAGCAAACAGAATGGTCACTCAGTTTTGTCAATTACCTTCCCAACATGTCTTTCACTTCTAGGCATCTGTCCCATTATTCCTTACCCTCTTTAGGTGTCTTTTTTATTAGTAATTTCATCTGCATAATCTTTTCCTTTGGCCATACCACCCTCCACTTGCCTGAACTAGTCTTCTATTGAAAGTTAAACAGGATTAGGCCTGGCAAGTCCTTCAAGGAGAAGCAAGGAAAACGTGGAACCTTCAAAAGAACCCTGAAGCCAAGATTCCTCTGGCAACTTCAGTTGCACACTCCTATTTGAATATTATTGTGTCTATCACAAAAGAGATCACAAAGTCTGCAGTGCCCCAGCTCAACTCTTCCACACACCCAGTGCATCATTTCTTCCCCACGCTCCAGCTGCTCTTTCATAGTCACCTTTTTTCCCTCCCTACAGCTCTCCCTCAATTATGTTCACAGTGGCTGTGGCAGGAGGAACATTAGTTCACACAATACAAGGATATACTTAATTTCAATTTCCTCTAGAGGTAATTCTGATTACTTAAAATTAAATAGCAGCTTTCAAATAATTCTTATATGCACTTCCTAAAATGCATTTTTATTTATTTTAACTCTGCGGCATGTGTGACAGAGTACCAGAAGAAGGATTTTTTTTCCCACTGTGGAAGTTAGATAACTGTTCTGGAGTTGGTTCTTCCTTTCTCCCCTGTGGGTCCCAGAAATTCGTCTTAGGTAGAGTGGCTTGGTAGAAGGAATAGGTCTGCTGAGCCATGTCAGTGGCCTGAAAGTAGGTCTCTTACACTTCCCAAAACTTTCTAATCCTTGTCAGTTGAACTCAGTCATGTTTTCATAATTCTCACTTTGTACTTAATGTACACAAATGAACTATGTAATATACACTTAATTTTAATTTTTATGATACATTCTTTCTAACCAATAAGTGAATTGCTTCATCTTATCATTTGCTTCTATGCAAAGAACCTGTGACTGGCCATCTAGAAACATCCAGAGTGTTTTCATGAAGCCCAGTCAGTCATTGCCTATTTTCTTGTTATGGAGGCTGATGATGGGGTTGACTCTCCCTCTCTTCAGCATTGAATCTTCTGGTCCCTTAGTTCTATGTTTTTTCTTGGCATTCACTTATTGCCTTATGTGCTACATCATGCATTCCAAGAGTTTCAGCACGGGGGTGTAAAGGGCTTCGATGTTAGCACATTCTTTTTCCAAATGTGTCTTCATTCATAATAAATTGAGCTAGTGTAGAACTTCTTACTTCCAAACTAAGAAAATACTGTCTCAGAATTTAATAATATCCTTCATGCTCTCTAAGCTTTTAGTAATGCTATTCTTGGCTCTTTTTATGTTAGTTTTTTTATCTTAAAATATTTAGGTTTTTAATTTCCACACATTGTTTTGACATTCATAGACACATGTTTTTATGTTTATTATTTTTTTTCTCTTACTCTTCTGGACATGTTCTCGGCTTCCTTAATCTGGAAATCAAGGTATGACACATGTGTGTGTGTGTGTGTGTGTGTGTGTGTGTGTGTGTGTGTGTGTGTGTGTGTGTGTTTCTAAAATTATATCTAATAATTTCCATTGTCTTCAGTTTTTTTGTTATATAGTTTTCCTGTCTTTTATTTTCCATCTTTTCTGTCTTTTTCCTACTTTTTAGGAGATAGCTAAATGTTAATTTTCAAACTTTATCTTAAATTTGAGAAGATTTATTCCATACAACTTTAGTTTTGAAGAGCTCTGTCTTCTATGCTCCCTTGTTTCACAGCTTCTCTTTAGCACATTATGGAAATGCTTTCTCTAAAGTCTCTGAGAATGAGTGTTTGTTTTCTGCCCACCCCCTTAGCTTGTTTTCTTGTTCTGAGTTCTACAGAGTGTATTCATTACAGTTTCTACTTTTCATTTTTATGAGTTCTGCAATTCTTAGTGAACCATATGTTAAAAAAAAAAAAAAAAAAAGGAGCAAACAGGAAAATTGCTCTGTATTTTTGTGTGAACCTTCTGTGAGGGAGGGTGCTCTTATGGAGGAATCTCTGTTTATATTTCTCTCTCTCTTTTTTTTTAATCTCATCCACTTCATAAGGAAAATTTACCCAGTGTTCTTTCTCATATGCACCCACAGTTCCCAGGCCTAGATGTGCCAGCAGAGCAGGCTGGGATAGAGCAGGGTTCTCCCCACTCAGGCCTCAGGACTGTCATTCACCTTTGCATTATCTTTTCTTCAATAACTGACACACAAATCTAGAGGCCTTCATCTGCTATGATGATACAAATGAGCTGTAACCTGATGAAGTGAGCAAGGGAGAACCCACTGGCCAATTTTCTTCTACAAAACACTGTATCTTCACACACAGCCTCCAAAACTTCTCAATGTCTCTAATGTTTTGAGTTTTTCTGAGGTTATGTAGGTGATTCTACCTGGTTCTGGTACTTCATGACAACCTCAGGGCTATATAGGCATAGATGTTCACATTTAGCTGAGGCAGCTATAGGACAAGTTTCTACTTAGTGCCTTCCTTTCAGCTAAAGTTTATGGTTTTGTTCTTTAATTTTGCTTTGTTTTGGTATATATGGATCTAACAAGCTAGATAGCTATATCTATCTGTCTGTCTGTCTGTCTATCTATCTATCTATCTATCTATCTCTATCCATCATCTATCTATCTGTGTATTTATCATCTATCTATCTATCTATCTCTATCTATCCATCATCTATCTATCTGTGTATTTATCATCTATCTATCTATCTATCTATCTCTATCTATCCATCATCTATCTATCTGTGTATTTATCATCTATCTATCTATCTATCTATCTATCTATCTCTATCTATCCATCATCTATCTATCTGTGTATTTATCATCTATCTTCCTATCACATATCTATCTACATATCTATCCTTCATCTATTTCTATTCATCTCTATGCTTCTTTCACATTAGTAGAGTTAAAGGACAAAGCAGAGGAAGATGTCTGTTTCTTAGGCTAGCCTAACTGTAGCTTTTACTTATTACACTCAGTATTACATAATGAATACTTTCTCACGACATGAACTAATTAGATTTAACTAATATTTTGAATTCACACTCTGTCTTTATGCTGTTCCTCCTCCAGATAGTATTTGCTTCCAAGGATCTGTATCCTGAATTGCAAGGACAAGTAAAAATTGTGTCTTTTTCCACTAATGCTTTATATTAAGCACTCAATGACTATGTGCTTAATGGACTCAGGGTCTTGAAGATGGCTTTGACATGAGGTCACTCTGATTAACACAGCTGTGGTTCTTCGTTGACTAGGGTTAAGATGTCACTTGACATGTCCTGAAAAACTGAAATCTGCTATGAACACAACATCCACTTTCTGCTCTCTCACTGTGGAAAGTGTGAGCTCCTCACATCCACTGTGCTGCAACTCAGGGCTTTCTTTCCATAGTTTTCTTTGCCTTGGTTTTCTTTCTAGTTACAGTCACCTCCTTAAGTTCCTTTTTACATTGATCACATATACACATATTCTTTAAGTGTCCTGTGGCTCTTTATCTGGGAATAGACCTTTTTCTCTACTTAGCTCTTCTGGAACTTTGGTATTTAAGTGCCCAAACTAGTAATATTGTTCATCACCTGGATATTTGTGTCAAGTGAAATTTCCTGGGCCCCAGTACATATTTTATGTCAGAGTTTTTATTTTAGGAAGATCGTCATATGATTTATGTACTAGGCACCGAGGAGTAGGTTTCACAGCACCTTGTCCAATATGTGACTATTTGCTTCCACAACAAGTACATCAAAAGAAACTTGTGAGTTTTTAAAAACATATTTACTGATTCAAATATCCTATTTTTTTGGCACATGATGGTCAACATTTCTGGAAGAAAAGGAAAAAAGGAAGAACATAATAGAGCTGGAGGTTACAAAGGACCCCTCTTACAATCAAACTTTGGAGGCTGTCTCAAGTCTTCAGTTTGTGTGTAGTCTATGGAGAGATTAGTCAGGCACTACATGCTTGGAGAGGGAAGAAAGCATTGCTCCACAGGTTGCTGACGCAGCCTAACCCTGCTGACATCTTAACGTCATACTTAGAGGCCCAGAGCTATAAGAAATATATTTATGTTGATTTAAGTAATCAATGTCTGATACTTTGTTACGGTGATAGTATGCACCGACACAAAGTCTAAGATGGACAATCCTCTCCATTTTGTGACTTTGTAAAGAAATAAGTAATATATTCATTTATTTTATTTTTCCAAGAACCCTTTTAACTCCAGGACATTGGCATAAATACTGAATCTATTAAATAATTCAATAAATTATTTACCCAACAAAACTTTTGTTATGAAGGGTATTAAGTATGAGAAATAGAGAGATTTATTGCCATGTATGCAATATTCCTTATTATCTCACATTTTATTTTGAACAATCATCTTCCACAAGTTGTTTAACTGATAATATTTTGTTAGAACACTGTTTTTTATGCCTGCAGTTCACCAACATAAAAATAAAAATTGAAACAGCCAACCAAAAAATAAATAGAGGCACCAAACCATCTTCTGTGTTCTGCTGTGATGTCTTGAAATATCTTATTCTGTCAGTGTGATTTCATAGCAGGATGAAAAATGTCAAAAGTGAGGATGACAAATCAGTCTAGTGAGGAAAAATGACTCTCGGACAAGAGATGTCATTTGTCATGATTGCCATTTGACTGCACTTTCCCCTCTTTTCTCTTTCATATGAATGCAATTTTGCCATTAGTTTTAAATTATCTTTACTGCACAATGGTTTGATCATGAGAATTATATTTCCATTCCAAGAGTTTTGTAAAGTAATAAGTTTCAAGATGTGGCCATATTATCTTTGTGCATTTCAGTGTATTAAAAAAATCATTAGTGCCTAATTTGCCAAGTATTAGTATATGTAAAAAAAAATGCCATTTTTTCCTAGACATAGGTAACACCATGGCTCAAAATTTTTTTTCAGAACTGACACGGCTGAGCACAGCTCTCTGAACCAGTGAGTAATATGGGTGGTAATTAAGCCACAGCTTCAAGGTTGCATGAGCACAAGACAATTCAGTCTAATGAAGTATCGATCGGCTGCAGTCGAGGTAAAACAAGTTGACAGTCATTTAGAGGTAGCAATGTGAATATACCACAATGCCACCAAAAAGTAAAGGGAGCAAACAATGAGGCTGAATTTTAATCTTGCAAACACAATTAAGAACCTTATTTATAGCATGCTGCTATCACTTAAACTAAAGCTAATTGCGTACTTACGGCCCTGGCACAAGATACCTAAATCAGCAGAAATTATATATCCTTAGCATAATGGCCAAAAAAAAAAAAAAAAAAAAAAAAAAAGAAACACTGTGAAGAAGTTTAGAGCTTCAATTAGACACAACACTACTGTCTCAGAAAACCGTGATGATGAAAACGTTTGAAATTGAATTTCCTACTGGGTTGTTTTGCACAATTAAGCTCATCTTTAGGGGTTCTGAAGAGTAACCTAGAAAAACAGAATTCCACACACATTAAATAAACCTTTTGCTGAGGGTAGGTTTACTATGTCATAATGATTAACACCTGTATTCAAGGGAGCATGATTTACTAATCCTGTATTGAAATGACCTTATTTTCCCAGAAGCAAATTTAATGGCTATTGCATTAGCCACCTCATTCAGGAAGACCAGGATTTCACAAAATTAAGTTTCTCTTTTAGAAGCACACAGACTTTCAAGCCAGCCAGCATCCTGCACAATGTTCAGCCATCACAAGTGTGAAAACATTGTTTGAATCTAAAACATAAACACCATTTAAGACCTTTCACAAAGTTATGCTATTTTACGAATGAGTTCTAAGGTAAGAAATTATTATATTAAACTCTAGTCTTTAATGAGGAAATAACCTTTGAAATGTCATATTTTATATTTAGGATTAGACTATTGTGGACGACAGAGGCAATTGGAATTGAAATTGTCAACTATGCAAGAATCTTACATTTATTCCTAGTTTTAACATTTCCCCCCAAATAATTTTACTTAATTTTAAATAAATCAGCAACAGAAATATGTTGTTCAATATTCTTAATGACATTAATCACAAAACTAATATCTGGAAAGTTTGTGTTCGGCAAAGTGTGACTTAACGTTTGGGAAGGTTGCTTACCTCAGAGAAAGGAGACAGTCCTGTTACTCAAAAAGGACATAAAAAAGATGTTTGTCACAAACACTGCCAACCGAGGTCCTTCTGTATAAGTGTTCAATGATACTTGATATTGAGAATATGCTCCTGCTAGTCAATAGCTTCAGTTGCACTGGTATTACACACTGTCCACGCGACAAATTTTCTCCTGAAAAATGTCTCAGACAAGAGAATGCTAACGTGTCTAATTAGATTACAGACCTTGGGCAGATGGACATTTTCTTTAAAATACTAATAACAGCTGTTAAGATTCACACAAATTGCCCTATTTGTGATAAGGAAGAGGACATTATCTTTTCTGATTATTTTAATTTGATAATGAATTGATGGGCCACCAATTACGTGATTTACATGCTTCCGTTTATCACTTCCCATTTTAATTTTGGTTTTCTTTAGGATTATCTCTTAATCAATAAACTTGTTCATCAGAAATACCTTCTCTGATAACTATAATTAATATACCTTTACTGATATTTAAATGTAATACTAAAAATGTTGTCATCTCTATAACAATGGGGAACAAACTACTGCACACAGAGTCCAGAAATCTTAGTTTCACAATCAAAGTATTATCTGTTAACTTCTACCGTATTATGAGGGAATATTGATGAAAGAATGAGAAGCACTTGCAGTTTCCATAATGGCTTACCATGTACTGATAGATCAAGACACTACAGACAGTGCTCCAGAATACCCTTCTCGACTCATTTTCAATATTAAAATGTTTCAGAATAGCTAATTTTATGTATATTATTCAACTTCATTCAGGAATGATTTCCCACACATAAATGAGTGCAATTCTCTGAGGAAAACTTGCTACTGTTAGGAAATAAAACGCTTACAAAATCACACAGTGTACATTCATAAATAACAGTAGGCAATAAAAATATTTTATAATACACAGATTCTCTTCTCAGAATTAGGAGAACAAGTCTGTGCTGTACTTTCCTTGTTTCAATGACACTACTCACAAATACGACCCATCAGACTTGATTTTTGAAGTGGTCACAGATCTTCAGTTTAATTCTTCATTTTCATAATTTGCATGTGCATAGTCATAGGCTAGTGTTGATAGCCCTTTTTGAAATTTAACCACTTTTACTGTGAGCTGAAAGTAAAAAAAGAGTGCTGATAAAAATTTAACTTTATTTCTTGTCCTTGACGTGGCACTAAAAGCATATCAAGACATACCTGCCATTTTATAGCTATATAGAAGAAATTTATATCAGCTTCCTGCCATCTAAGACTAAGAGAATGTCACAGAACAGAGAGCAGAAAAAATATAAGATCATGAAGACGCAGAGAAGAACTGACTGGGAAATGCTAACTTTTGAACACGTCATGGCTATTGCATGCATCAATTCATAGAAGATGAGATTCTGGACAAGACCTGAACAAGAACAAGACAGCCCAAATCCAAGCTTCAGGATCCTTGTGGGAGGATCCTCAAGGCCTTATCCCTGTTAGAGATGTTAATGATACGTCATTGTTGCTTAGAGGACAGTTGCTCTCCTTTGAATATACGGTGGTTGCTCATGCCTTGGTGGGTGGCCACACACCATGTACATTTGGGCATCGCTAGTGATACTCAGAAGGCTAAATAAAATAATAATAATAATAATAATAATAATAATAATAATAATAATAATAATAATAAATGTATAATGTTAATATAAATAATAATACAAATTAATAATTATTATTATGTAAACATGAATTGATTACCTTTCAATTGCTGTGATAAAAAACATTGACCAAGGGATCTTATAAATTTTTATTATATTTCTTTTTACATATATATTTGTGTTATTACAAATAAATAAAATAAACTACATACAGCAAGAAGAACCACAAAACCATCAGGAATTATATAAATGTTACAAGCATAGTGATTTGCTTTTTGTATGTGGCAAAGTTGAAAAAAAAACATCTTTCCTATCTTGGTGAGTCTACAATTCAGAATGAAATCAATATTTATTATATCTCATTTGTATCAACTTAAAACATTTCTCTAGACTTAAAAACATTTTAACCCCTAAACAACTAAGCTTAATTGTAACTAAACTATCTGGTCTTCAACCTCATCAGACACTTCAGAATGAAAAAAACTTAATTACCAAAGTGGACCAGAAAAAAAAAAAAAAAAAAAAAAAAAAAAGACAGAGACAGTTTGCTGCCTGAACTGTCACCTAAAACTTTCTATAACATTGGAGCATCAGCTTCAGCCTTCTAGCCCAATATATCTGACAGACATATTTGTAAGGCAGGACCTATTGAGGACTTGCTTACCCTGTCTTGGCAGAGTTTGGCTGTCGACTCTGCCTGCACACAATTTGCCCACTTTTAGGCAGAATTCTGACTGTGGCAGAAACAAGGACATTTTGCCCAGTGGCTTGTTTGCTACAGTTGAAACCATCTCCATAAGGAGGTTATTTGATGCTCAATATCTTCTTTAGGGTAAGTTAGGTGTTGCCAGGAGTTGACCTGTCTTGTCATCAAAAAAAATCTTTAAAATAATAAAAACATCTTTAAATGCAATATTCGGTAGGTCTCTGAGGTTTTTGAAGACCTTACTTAACAATTTTACCTTATATATCTATGGAATCATATTTCTCTGTTAACCTGGAGTATATATTCTTATGATATATACATATATACATATATATATATAGACTAGTAATTGACATGACCATGATTTAATCAACTAAAAGTTACCTTATTATACTTAATTCTCCTAAACAGCCTGCAGTGCTACTTTCAAGGTGTAGGAAGTATATTAGAGAAGAAATATATATAATGTGTGAAGAATCATCTTAAATTTGAATTCTATACCACTTTATCCAAAAAAACTTTTTCTATAATTCTTTTTATTATTATTATTATTATTATTATTATTATTATTATTATTATTATTATTATTATTAATTTGTTCTTATTACATCTCAATGGTTATACCATCCTTTGTATCCTCCCATTCTTCCCTCCCTCGCATTTTCCCCTTATTCCCCTCCCCTATGACTGTTCCTGAGGGGGATTACCTCCCCCTGTATATGCTCATAGGGTATCAAGTCTCTTCTTAGTAACCTGCTGTCCTTCCTCTGAGTGCCACCAGGTCTCCCACTCCAGGGGACAAGGTCAAATGTGAGGCACCAGAGTATGTGATAAAGTCATATCACACTCTCCACTCAACTGTGGAGAATGTTCTGACCGTTGGCTAGATCTGGGAAGGGGTTTACAGTTTACCTCCTGTATTGTCCTTGGCTGGTGCCTTAGTTTGAGCAGGACCCCTGGGCCCAAATCTGCCCATCATAATATTCTACTTGTAGGTTTCTAGGACCCTCTGGATCCTTCTACTTTGCTATTCTCCCAGGCTTCTCTCATCTAGAGTCCCACTAGGATGTCCTCCACTCTGTCACAGTTTCCTTGTAAATGAAGGCTTTCATGGGACATGCCCCTTGGGCTAGTATGCAGATATAAGTGAGTATATACCATTTGATTCTTTCTGCTTCTGGGTTAACTCACTCATTATAATCATTTCTAACTCAATCCATTTATCCACAAATTTTGGGAATTCCTTGTTTTTAATAGCTGAGTAGTATTCCATAGTGTATATGTACCACAGTTTCTTTATCCATTCTTCTATTGATGGACACTTAGGCTGTTTCCATGTTCTGGCTATTATGAATAAGGCTGCTATGAACATGGTTGAGCAAATTTCCTTGTTGTGTGCTGGAGCATCAATTAATAAATGGGACCTCATGAGGCTGAGAAGCTTCTGTAAGGCAGGAGACACTGTCAAGAGAACAAAGCGACAGCCTACAGACAGGGAAAAGATCTTCACCAACCCTACATCTAACAAAGGTCTAATATCCAAAATATATAAAGAATTCAAGAAATTAAACACCACCAAACCAAATAACCCAATTGAGAAATGGGGCTTGGAACTAAACAGAGAATTCGCAACAGAGGAATATCAAATGCCGTAGAAACACTTAAAGAAATGCTCAACCTCTTTAGTCATCAGGAAAATGCAAATCAAAACAACTCTGAGATTCCATCTTACACCCATCAGAATGGCTAAGATCAAAAATTCAAGCAACACCACATGCTGGTGAGGATGTGGGAAGAGAGGAACACTCCTTCATTGCTGGTGGGAATGCAAACTAGTACAGCCACTTTGGAAATCTATCTGGTGCTATCTCAGAAAAATGGGAATATGTACCACAGTTTCTTTATCCATTCTTCTACTGAGGGATACTTAGGCTGTTTCCATGTTCTGGCTATTATGAATAAGGCTGCTATGAACATGGTTGAGCAAATTTTTTTGTTGTGTGCTGGAGCATCTTCCGGGTATATTCCAAGAAGTGGAATAGCTGGGTCTTGAGGAAGCCCTATTCCCATTTTTCTGACCCAGCTATTCCACTCCGTGGAATATACCCCAAAAAAACCTTTTAATGCAATTTTCATTATATAAAGAAGAAAACACTGCTGTCACTGATTATATGATGCCAGTGAAAAAAACAGGCAAAATAGAGAAATATTGAAATATGCAACGTTGTGTTACTGTTGATGGACAATTTCTGGCAAACTGCAGCATGTAAGGTAAAGCTTTGAAACTGTTGAAACTTTAAGAAATTATATGTAATTTTATAACCACAATCATTTAGATGTCTTGCTGATATTTTATTAAGCATTTAAGAATTATTGTAGAAGACTGAAGATAATATAATTTTATTGCTGGGAAAACTGTATGTGGAAGAAATAATAAAAGCACTCCTATTCTTCATTCTATTTTTCCATTCTGTGTGGTGACTTTGGACAGGGTTTTTCCTATATATTTCCAGATACTTTTCATGAATATAGAGACATAAATGACCTCTTTTAATTTTTCCCACACAAAGAAGAATATTATTTCCCTTTATTATATCTTCCCTTTGTTTCATGTAACAATGCCATAATTCTTCCAAGCTGAAACACCATCTGTTGAAATATATACTTTTATTTACAATCTTCCAAGAATAAAATCACCACCACTTAAGCTATAATACAATACTCTTTATCATTTAGAGTTTATTTTAAAAATAACAAGTGTGTCTTTTTAGTTTAAATTGATTGTCTATTCTACAAAGTAATCATCCTCTGCACATGCAATAAAAAGGAAAATCCCAGCAAATACACATTAATATAAACAATAATTTCACATTCATAATCCAAATCCTCATAATTCCATTTTAAGCTGGAATATCTGCATTTAACATTTCTTTCCTAATATTTTGCTGTTTTTTTAAATATCAAGTGATTATAAGGTTTAGTTGTTCTTAAAAGAAGACTTAAAAAATATGGAAAGTCACTGATCCATTTCCTAAGTCTTTCAAAAGATAACAAACTCACCAGCTGGCCCCCAATGACTAAGACACACTCTTCTAAGCCCTGAAAACTACATGGCTGTCCCTGGAGTGTTTCTTCAAGGCATCTGATGACCATTCTAAATGGCTGAGACAGTGTTATGTTGTGTAGGCAACAAAATGACATCATGACCACTTTAATCATCTAGACCTCTGATACAAGAATAACTTAAATTGCTTTTTTAAAATAACTGAAACACACTCCATCTTGGATATCTGCCCATTTATGCAAATGCACTTTGTCTCTACCATTTGTAAATGTAGAATTGTAGTACATTTGTGTATATATCTTCCATTTGTTTCATGTAACAATGCCATAATTCATCAAAACTGAGACACCATCTGATAAAATATATACATTTTAGCAAAATGTTTAGTTTCCATATATTCTTATGTATTTTACTTTTAAAATTTATTATAATTTATTCATATTAAATCCCAATTGTTATCCTCTCATTTGTATCTTCCCATTCCCACCTCCTTCCTTTACTTTTATTTTTTGAGATTATTATATAATGCATCACTTCCTCTTTGTATTGTTTCTATTCAGCCTCCCATGTAACCCTCTTAATCTCTTTAGAATCTATAGCCTCTTTTTACAAATGGTGTGTGTGTATGTGTATTTCTAAATATATAATACAACTTGCTCCAATATTTATGTCTCTCTCCACCCTACTCCTTCAAATTGCTTTACTTGAACAACACTGAAAAAACTGTTTGCATGCTTCTCTGTATGCCTACCAGCATACCTACATATATACACATTTAAATTTGATATAATTTTATATGATTTTCCCCTTCAGGACTTGCATTCTGTGAATTATAATTATATTCCCTATCAACACTAATGTGCATTTTCAACTTTAAAAATGACCAATCTGAAGGCTGTTCCTATGTCCTTGGGTGGTCTAGTTCTGAATTCCTTAGTCAGGTTTACTTACATTTTCTATTTACATGACAGTATCTATATCTTGCATAAAGAATATTTCCACTGTCTCATATTACACTAAAATTTCATACATGTTTCAATGTTTACCCTTTGGAGACTTTCCCTCATTTAGTAAATAATAACCTTTTTCCAATGTCATATGTCTTAATCAGATATTAGATGGCAGGTAGGTAGGTAGAGCAATAAAGAGATAGATAAAAATAGATGATATAGAGAGATAGAGACAAAAATTGGGTGATGATAGATTGATGGATAGAGGATTGGTGGATGAGGAATGGATAGAGACGCACAGACAGAGCAAAAGAGATGGAGACAGACAGACAGGATTTGCTAACTATTCCTGTCTTTAAAGACATTTAAAGAACCTATGAAAAGATGAATTTTCCTAACTGTCCTATAGACTGATAGTATTTTAGACTGAGCACAAGAGTAACAAGCAACTACATTATCCTCTTCTTTTTGCTTATATAAACAGACTCAGGAAAAGTAAATAATTTTCTTTTGAGTAAATGTATTAGAGACCTAGGATTGAATACCAATATTGAAATTCTGAGTTTACAGTTTATTCCACAAAAGTTTAATACCCCAAGTCTTAAAAAAGCAAAAGAAATTTCAGTAATCATGAAATGTAAGGATTTCAGAAATGTCACAGTTAAAATAGTTTGTGCACTTCTGAACTAATGGGAGATTAAAGCAGCAATACCTTATGATGTGGGACTTTTTATTTTATTCAGATTTCATTTAGCAAAAGAATCAGATCAGGAGGTAGTGTGATGTAATGATAAAATGTGTTCTGTGTTATTTAAACCAGTGGTGAACAAATTAATAAGTCATGAACATTCTCTTCTTTTTCAATCATATGTAACTTAATTCAGAACTAAAAAATCATCTTCAAGTCCTATTATTAAGTCTCATTTATTTACCTATTTAAAATCTTAGTGTATACAAAATACACTTTGGTGTGACAGTAATACAAAATATATATAGCAATGTACAAGATTATTTATATAATAATATGTGTCTATAATATGATGCCAAGCAGTAGCAAGACACAACAGGTTCAGAGGATCTCTGTAAAGGATACCCCATCAGCCATTTGTTTCAATTATGTTTATATCATCAACATATTGACTAGTAACTGGATCATGGAACAGTACTTTTCTAAACAATCCAATATAGAGATCCAATTTTAGGTAGGCTGACAATCTTTACTGGTTTGGGGACATCTTTGGAAATTCTCCAGTATTTATCAAAGTTTTCTTACCAGGAATAGGATACTTTATGTGAAATCTGCTTCATCTGAGAATGAGAGTTGGATAAGTGACTAAGAGCATTGGCTGCTAATCCAGAAGACCCAGGTTCAATTCTCAGCGCACACATGGAATAGCATATATATCTCAAGTGTCGACGCATCCACCCCTGGCCTCAGAGAACATTACATGTACATGCCACACTGCTATGCATGCAAGCAAAACACCAATGCACAGAAAATAAAGCATTTTAAAAAGGAAAACAGGAACATTCTGAAGAGTTATCTGGATGGATACCTGTTTTAGAGAATGAAAATTAGATGAAAATATTTTAATTCAATTGCAGAATAGTGCATTTGAGCATCGTAAAAACACTGGGGTAAGTTGCTATGACTAATTTGTATTTAAGAGGCAATGTAGTAGAGGTGAATTCTATCACTTTCCTAACATAACTTCTGTCTTTTAGGTATGGAAATGATAGAACTGAAAATAGGATGTGGGATTAAATTCTTTTGAAAGCTTAAATTCAGCATTTACTACTACAGAATTACTGTTCTCATTTATAAACAGTGGTGGCTCAAGAAATAAATGAGGTTACCTGAAGTCGTTTAGATGCCTCTGAGTGTCTCAAATATATTTGTCTGCAGAAGCAAGTGGATCTGACCTCAGGCCACCTGGTAACTCCACAGAAAGTTCCAGGGTCCAGACAGGCTCTAAGCACATGCTCTATCAACTAGCCACATGCCTGTGTGCTACGTAGTTTCTGATCTAAAGGGTTCAGAGAGAGTCCTGAGCTGAAAAAACACCATCATTGCTCATTCTCCTCCACCACTAGGAGGAAAGCAGGCCCACTTGAGTAGTTCACTTCTTTGATAACTTTCTGCCCATTTTCCAGTTTTTTGTTTCTTGTTTTTTTTTTTTTTTTTTTTTTTTTTTTTTTTTTTTTTTTTTTTAGTGTACCTGGGTGATAAACAGAGAACCAACAGAGATAGGGAACTCAACAGAAGTGATTAAGGTATCAACCAAAGCACCATCATCTATCTCTACCCCCAAAACATCTGACCATCAGAGATCACTAAACCTTCTAACTGAAAAGAAATCACAATGGGCAAAGGTCAGCGTAAGAATGCAAGCATCAAAACCATGGCCATTTGATATCACCAGAAATCAGTAGTTCCACCACCACCTGATGCCCTGGAAGCATTACACCTGATGCACAAGAGAAGGATTTCAAATCTGAGGTTATCAAAATGATAAAGGCCTTGCTAGAGGAAAGTAAATACCTCAAACTAGAACAGGAATACATGCTGAAAGAGATGAAAGAATTGATCAAATTGCTTAAAGAAATTAGCAAAAGATGGGAAACTACAATCAAACAGGAAAAAAACTGAATAAAGATATTCAAGCCCTAAAATGGGGATAGAAGCAATGAAGAAAACACAGTCCAAGACAATCCTGGAAATGCAAAACTTAAAAAGAGTACACAAGCTTTTTCAATAAAATATAAGAGATGGAAGACAGAATCTTAGGGGTAGAAGATATAACAGAAGAAATCAGTACAATAGTAAAAGAAAATGTTAAATCTAATGAGCTCCTGAAGCAAAGAACATCCAAGAAATCTGTGACACTATGAAAAGACCAAACCTAAGAATAATAGTATAGAAGAAAAAGAAGACTCCCAGCTACAAGGCCCAGAAAATATTTTCAACAAAATCATAGAAGAAAACTTCCATAACCTAAAGAAAGGAATGCCCGTAAATATAAAAGAAGCCTACAGAACTCCAAATAGATTGGAATGGAAAAAAAAATTCTACCACCAGATGATAATCAAAACACTAAAAGTGCAGAGAACAAAAGAAGAATATTAAACTCTGCAAGAGAAAAAGGTCAAGTCACATATAAAGGCACATCTATCAGAATTACACCTGAGTTTTCAACAGGACTACCAGAGACAAAAGAGTCTGGACAGCTGTAATGCAGACACTAAGAGACCACAGATGTCTCAACCCAGAATATTATACCCAGAAAAACTCAATTATCATAGATGGAGAAAACAATATTTTAATGACAAAGCCAAGTTTAAAACTACCTAGCCACAAATCCAGCCTATAGAAGATACTAGAAGAAAATTTTCAACCCAAGGAGGGTAACTTTACCCAGGAACACAAAAGAAATAAATTCGTATCGGCAAAACCAAAAGAAAGGAAACTCACACAACAAACACTCTAACACCATGATCCTCTCCCCCCAGAAAAGGAAGTAATAACCACTGGTTCTTAATATCTCTCAAAATCAGTGGCCTCAACTCCCCAAAAAAGATACACAAACTAACAGATTGGATGTGAAAACAGGATTCGTACTTGTGCATACAAGAAACACACCTCAGCAATAAAGATAAACATTACCTTAAAGTAAATAACTAGAAAATGTATTCCAAGAAAATTGACACAAGAAGCAAGATGGAGTAGCTAGTCTAGTATCTAAAAAAGTAGACTTTCAGTCAAATCTAATCAAAATGGCCTGGAAAAGGCACTTCATACTCATCAAAGGAAAAATAGACCAAGATGATGTCTCAATTCTGAACATCTATGTCCCAAATGCAGGGGCACCCACATTCATAAAAGAAACATTGCTAAAGCTGAAATCACACACTGAACACCACATATTAATAGTGGTAGCCTTCAACACCTCACTTTCACCAATAGATAGATAATCCAGGCAGAAACTAAATGGAGAAATAATAAAACTAATAGACATTATAAATCAAATGTATCTAACTGATACATACAGAACTTTCCACCCAAAAGCAAAAAAATACCTTCTTTTCAGCACCTCATAGAACCATCTCCAAAACTGATCATATGCTTGGTCACAAAGTAATCCTCAACAGACACAAAAAGATCGGAACAACCCCTTGAAATTTTTCAGACAATTGTGACACAGTAATACTACTCTGGGGCATATATTCAAAAGACGTTCTACCATACAAGGATTTTGCTCAACTATGTTCATAGCAATCTTATTTGTAATAGCTAGAATCTGGAAACAACCAACATGTCCCTCAATGAAGAATGAAGAATGGATAAAGAAATTATGGTACATTTACAAAATGGAATTATAATACAGCTATCAAAAAATAGAAAAAGAAATCTTGAAATTTGCAGGCAAGTGGATGGAACTAGAAACAATCATCCTAAGTGAGATAACGCAGACCCAGAAAAATATGCATGGTATATACTCACTTATAAGTGGATATTTTCCCAAAATAGATGTCCTCTCAGAGACTCCACCCAGTGGGGGATTGGGACAGATACTGAGACTAAAAGTTGGACTCTTGTTTAAGAACTGTCAGTTGTATGGAAGAGATGTGTAATGGAAGGATAGACAGCGGCGGGGAGGGGGGGGAGTTGTGGGGTTTGGGTTGTCAGTAGTAACACAAGGAAACTATCAAGGGTGACAGATCTGAACCTGCACAAACTAAAGTACCAACCAAGGACATTGAAAGCAGAGAACTTAGACCCATGCTCAGATGTATCCAATGGATAGCTCATTCTCCACATGGTGAAGGGGAAAGGAGAGCAGGGGACTGCCTCTCACATGGAATCTGGTACCAGCAATTTGATTACTACCTCTTGGTGAAAAGGCCTTGTGGGAAGACAAAGAAAGGGGGATACAAGCTATCCAGACATACTAGAATTTAATGAAAATGAAAGAACAACATATCCAAACACTTGGGACACAATGAAAGCAAGCTAAGAGGAAAGTTCACACCAATAAGTGCCTTCATAAAGGAATTGGATACATTGCATATAAGCAACTTAATGGAACACCTAACTAAAACTAGAAAAAAAAAAAAAAAAAGGAAGCATGCACACCTAAGAGGAGTAGATGGCTAGAAATATCAAACTCAGTGTTGAATTCAATAAATTAGAAGCAAAGAAAACAATTCAAAGAATCAATGAAACTGGTTCTTTGAGAAAATCAAGATAGACACTTAGCCAAACTAACTAAAAGGCAAAGGGAGAGTATGCAAATCAACAAAATTAGAAATGAAAAGGAGACATAACAACAGATAACGAAGAAATCGAAAGAATAATTAGTTCTTACTTCAAAAGTCTATATGCCACATAATTTGAAAATCTAAATGATACAGACAATTTTCTTGATAAATTGCACTTACTAAAGTTGAATCAAGAGCAGGCAAACAAATTAAATAGTTCTATATCCCCGAAGGAAATAGAAACAGTCATCAAAAGTCTCCCAACCACCTCCCCAATAAAAGCCCAGGGCCAGATGGATTCAGTGAAGAAATCTATGAAACCTTCAAAGAAAAACTAATACAAATAATCCTCAAACTATTCCACAAGATATGAAAAGAAGGATCACTACCAAACTCATTCTATGAATCCCAGTTTCCTTAATAGCTAAGCCACACAAAGAAAGAGAATTTCAGACAAATTTCCCTTACATATATTGTTGCTAAAATAATCACAAACCAAATCAAAGAACACATCAAAAATCTCATCTACCATGATCAAGTAGGCTTCATTTCAGGCATGCAGGAGTGGTTCAATATACAGAAATAAACCAAGATAATCAATTATATAAACAAACTGAAAAAAAAAATGATCATCTCCTTAAATGCTGAAAAAGCACTTGACAATATCCAACAACGTTTCATGTTAAAAGTATTAGAAGGATGACAGATACAAGGCACATACCTAAACATAGTAAAGGCAATATACACCAAGCCTACAGCCAACATCAAACTAAATGGAGAGAAATTTAAATCAATTCCACTGAAGTCAAAGACATGATTTCCCTGTCCACGCTCTCTGTATCTCTTCAATATATAGTGCTTGAAGTCCTAGCTATATCAATAAGACAACTAAAGGATATCAAGGGGATGCAAATTGGAAGGAAAGAAGTGAAACTATCACTGTTCATAGATGATACCATAGTATAAATAAGAGCTGGCTCTCGAGAAAATCGACAAGGTAGACAAACCCTTAGCCAAACTAAAAGGAAGAAGGGAAAATATCCGAAATTTAAAAAATTAAAAATTAAAAGGGAAACATTAACAACAGACAGAGAAGAAATTTTTTTTAAATCCCTTAGGTCTTACTTCAAAAGCCTTTGTTCCACAAAATTGAAAAATCTAAAGGAAATGGATGGTTTTCTTGATATATTTCACTTACCAAAGTTAAATCAAGATCAGGTAAGCAGTTTGAACAGTTTAAACAGTCTTACAATTCCTAAGGAATTAGAAGCAGTCACTAAAAGCCTCTAAGACAAAAAAAGTCCAAGCCACATGTTTTTAATGCAGAATTCTATCAGACATTCAAAGAAGAGGTAAAATCAATACTCTTCAAACTATCCCACAACATAAAAAAGAAGGAACATTGTGAAACTCATTCTAAGAAGCCATAGTCACCCTAATATCTAAAGCACAGAAAGACTGAAGAAATAAAATTTCAAACCAATTTCATTCATGAACATTGATGCAAGTATACTCAATAAAACACTCACAAAACAAACCAAATAATACATCAACTACATCATCCACCATGGTCAAATACACTTCATCCCAGGAATTCAAGGATGTTTTCCCACACAAAAAATTCGTCAATGTAATGCACCACATAAAAAAGTGAAAGATAAAAGTCACATGATCATCTCAATAGGTGAAGAAAAATCCTTTGATAAAATCCAACACTCTTCCATGATGAAAGTATTACACAGATCAGAGATACAAGGCACATACCTAAACCTTACAATGACTATGTACAGTGTGTTGATAGCCAATATCAAATTCAATGGTGAGAAACTCAAAGCAATTCCACTAAAATCAAGGATAAGAAAAGGGTATGTACTCTCACCATATATTTTCAACATAGTGTTTGAAGTTCTAGCTAGAACAAGAGGACAACTGAAGGAGAGCAAAGGAATACAAATCAGAAAGAAAGAAGTCAAAGTATCACTTTCCACAGACTATATGATAGTGTACATAGTGACCCCCAAAATTCTACCAGAGAAGTTGTGCAGTTGATAAACACTTTCAGCAAAGTGGCTGGATAAAAGATTAATTTAAAAAAAATCAGTAGCCCTCCTGTATACAAATGACACTGGGACTAAGAAAAAAATACAGGAAACTACAGCCTTTATAATAGCCACAAATAATATAAAGTATCTAGTTATAAATCTAACCAAACAAATCAAAGACTTGTATGACAAAAACTACAAGTCTCCAAAGAAAGATATTGTGATGATTTCAGAAGATGGAAAGATGACCCGTGCTCTTGGATCAGTATGATTTACAGTAAAACTGTCCATCTTACCAAATGCAATCTAGAGATCCAATAAAATCCCCCATTAAAATGCCAACATAATTTTTTTCAGAACTCAAAAGTACATTTCTAAACATTATATAGAAAAAAATCTGAATATCTAAGACAATCTATATAATAAACAAACTTCTGGAGTTATCTCTATCTGTGACTTCCATCTATACTACAGAGCAATAGTAATAAAAACTGCATGGTACTATCACAGAAATAGACATCCAAGTAGGATGTCTACAGATAGAAAAATATACACAGATCTCAATTTATAACCCTGCACAAAACTCAGGTTCAAATAGATCAAATACTTCAACGTAATACCAGATGCACTAAATTTCTTAGAAGAGAAAGTGGGGAAGTTCCTCAAACTCACTGGCATGGGAAACAGCTTCCTGAACAGAACACCAACAGCTCAGGCTATAATATAAACAATTAATAAATGGGACCTCTTGAAACTGAAAGTTTCTGTGAGGCAAAGGATACTGTCAATAGAATGAAACATCAGTCTATAGATTGGGAAGTTTTTTTACCAATCCTACATCTGTCAAAGGGCTAATATTCAAAATATATAAAGAACTCCAGAAATTAAACACCAATGAACAAAATAACCCAATTAAAAATGGGGCACATAACTAAGGCAAGAATTCTCAAGAAAATAATCTCTAATGGCCAAAAAGCATTTAAAGAAATGCTTAAAGCCCTTAGTCATAAGGGAAATGTAAATCAAAATGACTCTGAGATTCCTTCTTACACTGGTCAGATTTGCTAATTCAAAATCTCAAGTGACAGCACATGCTAGAGAGGATGTGGAGAAAGACAAACCATAGCTGGTATGAGTACAAACTTATACAAACACTATGGAAATCAATCTGGCACTTTCTAAGAAAAGACCGAGCTATAACTCTCCTAGGTATATATCCAAAATATGTTTCACCATACAACAAGGACAATTGCTCAGTTGTATTTATAGTAGCTTTTTTTAAATAGCCAGGATATGGAGACAGCCTAGATGTCCATCAACTGAAAAAATGATTAAAGAAACTGTGGCACATTTACACAATGGAGTACCACTCAGGGATTTTTTAAAAATCATGACATTTGAAAGATGGATCTGTAAAAGATCATCCTGGGTGAGGTAACCCATACTCTGAAAGCCACAGTTATGAATTGATTTTAGCCATCTAATACAGGATAAACATACCATAATGAACAGACCCAAAGAAGATAAGTACAAGGAGGATCCAAGGGAGAAACTTAAATCTGATCCAGAAGAGGAAATAGAATAGACAGAGATAGTTGGTGAAAATAAGGGACAGAATAGATGAGAGCACAGAGAGATATAGTGGTATTGATCAGACCTGTAGAAAGCTGGGTGGCTGACTTGAAGATCTATAGAGAAAAGAGAAACTGTGGGCAGGAGCGTCCCTGTGACAAGCTGGATTCCTAAGTCTGTGTAAGCTCCTGAGAGAATATAAGGGAGACTCTAGCAGAGAGTCATAGTAGCAGGGGCCATATAGAATGAAGAGGACACCCTCCAACTTGACTAGTCATCTAGTAGAAGGAGGAGAACACCAACTCACCCACAAAAACTTAAATCCAAAACTCACCCTTCCTACAAGATATGTAGAGAAAAAGATAGGAAAGATAAATCAGACAGTGTGGGAATGTCCAACCAATGCTTGCCCCAATGAAGAGTCATAGAATGGGAGAGATCCAACACTGTTAATGATACTCTGCTATACTGGCTTACATGAGACTACCAGAGTTGTCCTCAGAGGGTCTCCACCCAGCAGTGCTTTGAAACAGATACTATGAATAGTAGCCAAAACTGGGCAATGGAAAAGGAGTGTTGTGAAATAGGGCAGGGGGGGGGGGAGGAGAAGGGGAAATAGAGGAGAAGAAGCTCCACAAGAAAACCAAAAAAGCCCACTAACTAGGGCCCATAAGGGCCTGCTGAGACTGAAGCACCAAACCAAGGACCATGTATGGACTGGACTTCAGCCCCTTACAAAGATGTAGCTGATGGTCAGGTCAGGCTTCACATGGGTGCTCTATTAAGGGAACCCAGAGCTTTCTCTGACATGCACTCTGTTACCTGATTTTTTATCATTTCCCCCTGGGGATATTGCCATGCAAGGCCCCAGAATAAGAGGACCCAGTTATTCCTGATGTAACTTGATGGGCTGGCATAGATTGGAAGTGGGGCTGCATTTTTCTGAGGAATAAGGAAGGGGAGGGACAGAAGAGGGAGGTGGGACTAGGACGTGAGGAGGAGCGGAGGATACAGCCAGTATGTAAAGTGAATAAATAAATAAATTTATAAAAAGTAAAAGAATTTGTCATCCTTACATTTTCTTTGATATTTATAGTGAAATATGAATGCATACATAAGTAAGGAAATAATATTTGCTTCTTGGGTTCTAAGAACAAGGAAGTCAGAAGTGAATATATCTCTTGAAAGAAAATTTTTTAAAATTTGAATCTCACTCCGATGCGGAAGGAAAATAACAGTAGAACTGGAAGGAAAGAGGGACCTGGATAGCAGAGGATGTGGGGAGACTAGTTGGAGGTACCGTGGAGATTAGATGTTGGGCGAGTAGAGATGGGAAGTTAGAGAACTTAGAGAGAAAAAGAAAATTAAATTGAGGGTATGACCTCACTAAATAAGCTGGAGACCTGAGACAAGGTAGGCTACTGAGAAAATATGGGTATATATCTTGCTAAGGCTCCTAGCAGTGAGTGACACAGAGACTGAGGAGGCCAGCATCTAGCCAGGCAGGACTTATAGTGGTAGGAGGAGAACACCAATCCACCTATAAAACCTTCCACCCAAAATTTACCCTGCATACAAGATGTGCAGAGATAAGATAGAGTATAAACTGTCGGAATATCCAACCAATGCCTGACCCAACCGGAGACCTATCCAATGGGAGAGAGCCAACCCCTGATACCATCAAGGGTACTCTGCTATGGATACAGATAGGAACCTAACTTATCAATTCTCTGAGAGACCCCCACCCTTCAACGAATCAAATGCTGAGACTCAGGGATAAAAGGACCTGTGGTGAGGATGACAAGAATGCTGCAAAAAGACCAGAAGCACCAACCAAAGAGCATGCAAGGACCCAACATAGGTCCCCTACACATATGTAACCGATAAGCAGTTTGGTCCTCATGTGGGTTCCCTAGTAAGTTGAGTGGGTGCTGTCTATGCCATGGACTCTGTGGCCTGATTTAATTCACTTTGCCCCAACTGAGCTGCCTTGCCTGACCTCAGTGGATGAAGATGAGTTCAGCCTTGATGCAACTTGATACTCTGGGGTGTTTGGTCGAGGGGAGCTCCTATTTTCTGAGGACAAAGAGAGGGGAGAGGGGGGTAGAGGGTGAGATGAAAAGATCAAGAGTATAGGAGGGAGGGGCCTAAAATCAGGATGTAAAAGAAATATATAAATTAAAAGTGAAATAAATATAAAAAATAGGTAAGTGGGAGGAGATATGCAAGACAAATATCCTAACTGGATTATAATAAAGATATGTGGCTCTTTCATATAAGAACTGTGTATGACACTCCCTCCACAAAAGAACAGGGCTCTGTGATGTAAGGAAGAAGGGAAAAGCATGTATTAAACAAAATAAAAAAGAAAACAGGAATCTTTTTTATAAACATATGGTCTGAAGTATTACCTCATAACTAATCATCTACAACTGACTAATTAAGCCCTTAGTTTTAACTTGGCAAATCTGCAAAAAAAATGTCAATTTATACAAATCACTATCCATTCCTTCTTTAAAGATTAGTCTTTTGCTAGAGAAAGTGGAAAATGTTTTGTTACACAAAGTAATGCTTAGGCCGAAGCTATTGGAGGCTACTTGAATTTTCAGCTCTCCAGGAATTATGCCAACCATAAAGAAAGAAAGTGAGAGAAGATATACCTTGTTAAACAGTATGGCCAAAAAGTGGTATGAAATACATGCATTTCATACATTATCAATATTCAATTAGGGTTAGTAGTTGTAGTTCTTGGACAAAAACTTACCTTCCTGTCACAATGTTGTGTGGAAAAAAGAGCCTGGATTTTATTGTTCTAGGGGGCTCTCTCAGCCATGAAAACTACCTCATTGTGTAGACTTTATAAGGATAAGTGTACTCTTGTGGAGACTGTGTACAGACATATTATTGCCTTCACTGAAGTACTAAGTGTTCTCATCTGCTCTTCCAGGTAACAAACAGATCTTAGAGCCACAAGAAAATAGACTAGTACCGAGTAATGCACATTTCATTTATATCACAATTTTTTGACTACTACGAAGAATGGACATTCATAGACAAGTCTTTTGTTTCTTTTAATGGAGTAACACGTGTGTGGTATTATGGGGCCTTTGGCAAGTAGATACATAAGATCTTAAGAAATGTTTATTTATTTTTAAAGGACCGATGCTGTTGTTATAAATATAATAGTTGAATTTCCCCTCATCCTTGTCCAAATTGGTATTAATGATTTTAAGACTGAAGCCACTGTAATAATTCTGTATATCCCTTATTGTGGATCTCTTTCAAATTCCCTGATAAACAGCCATATTGAAGATATTTGCATGCATTTATCAGCAACTTATATATCATCTTTGATGCAGAATGTATTAACATCTTTCAGTTTTCCTCTTTTTCAAAGTTTTTAAAATGTATTTATTATTCACTTTACATACCTATTAAAGCCCATTTTCTCTTCTTCTCCTTGTCCCACTCTCCCACCATCTTTACCCTTTTCCCCATCCACTTCTCCTCAGAAAAGGTGAGAGTACTCCCACTCACCGCCCACCAACCTACCCTAGCATATCAAGTCACATCAGGACTAAATGCATCCTCTTCCACTGAGACCACACAAGACAGCCCAGGTAGGGAAGAGTGATCCAAAAGCAGGCAGTGGAGCCTCACATCTAATTGCTAGGAGACCCACATGAAGACCAAGCTGCCCATCAGCTATATATGTGAATGGGGCCTAGGTCCAGTCCATGGTTGCTTTTTGGTTGATGATTTGATCTCTACAAACAGCCTTAGACCTAGGTTACATGACTGTCTTCTCAAGAAGTGTTTGTCCCTTCCAGGTCCCTCTATCTTTTCCCCAACACTTCCACAAGTTTTCTCAAACTCTGACTGATGTTTGGCTATGAATCTCAAGATCTGTTTTGATCACTGCTTGGTGGAGCATCCAGAGGACAGTTAAGCTAGGATCCTGTTGGCACAAATAGCAGAATATCATTACTGGTGTCCGAGGCTGGCTTTCTCCCATACGGTGGGACTCAAATTGGGTCAATTATCATAGACATTAGGAAAATGCAAGTCAAAATGACTCTGACATCCCATCTTACATCTATTTGAGTGGCTAAGTGAAAAAAATTCAAGTGACTGTGGAGAGCCCCCAAGGACCACACCCTAAGATGGCACCTGGCACATCGCCAGAGCGGCCTCAGTAAAAGACAAACAGGTCCTTATTTGGATATAGCTCACTGCCTGCAGAAGTTCTGCCTTTGTGGACCTATGAGGAAACGAGACGTGGTGTGAATTGATTGGATGATAGTATGCTTTATTAGTGCGTGTCGGGTGTGGCTCGGGGGAGTTGCTTGCATGAAGAGCTTGAATAAACTGCTTGGAGAAGAACTGGTGGTTGCGTCTTCCTTGCTGGCCGAGTGAGGCACGACAAGTGACAGCTCATACTGGAGAAGATGTTGGATCAAGAAAAGCACTCCTCCATTGCTGGTGGGTGTGCAAACTTGTACAACCACTTTGGATATCAACCTGTCTCTTACTCAGAAAGTTGGAAATAGTGATGCCTCAATAACCAGCTATACTACTCCTGGCCATATATTGGAAAGATGTTTCACCATACAACAAGGACATCTGCTCAACTATGTTCATAGCATATTTATTCATAATAGACAGAACCTGGAAACAACCTGGATGTTCCTCAACTGAAGAATGGGTAAAGAAACCGTTGAGCATTTATACAATGGAATACTACTCAGCTATTAAAAACAAGGAAATCATGAAACTTGTAGTCAAATGGATAGAACTAGAAACCTTCATCCTGAGTGAGGTAACCCAGACCCAAAAAGACATGCATGGTATGTTGATATTAGCCTTATAGTACAGGGTAACCATACTACAATCCACAGACCCAAAGATGCTAAGAAACAAGGATGGCTCAAGAGAAGATGCTTGAATCTTACTCAGAAGTATATGAAGAGAGGGTAGTGGGTAGGAGAGAGTGTGGGATCAGGTGTTGGGAGAGCAGGAGTGGGAGGAAAGAGAGTTGGGAGAGAGAAGGAAAACAGAGGGCCAGCATATGTGGGAAATGTTGGAGACCGGCTAGAGGGTGGGCTCCAGAGAGGATGTGGGGTTGATTTTAGCTGAGACTCCTAGAACTAAGGGCCATGGAGACTGAAGTGGCTACCTCCTACCAAGCAAGACTTCTAGTAGAGGGACACCTACCCACTCACAAGATGTAGAGTGATAAAGATTGAGCAAAGATTGAGGAAATAGACAACCAATTAGTTGCCCAACTTGATTCATTTTTCTTCCTGTCCTCTTTTTTAGTGATAGAAATTCTTTGTAACTTCTGGATAGAATAGCTTTATCAAATCTGTACTTGGCAGGTAAACTAATCTAGTATTTGTTTGTTTGTTTGTTTTTAGTAGTTTTATTATTTGTTTATTTTCAAAAGTACTGTGGATTGTTTTGAAAAGTATATCCCTTAATTCCTCCCCTTTTCTCTCTCTGACCCCTCCCATATCCTATCCCATGAATCCTTCCCATATGCACCTTTTACTCCTCTCAAATTACTGACCTCTTTTTCTTTAATTATTATTGTTTATATGTAGATAGATAGATATGCATAAGTATATACACACAACCAGCTTAGTCCCTTTTGTCTGACCTGTGTGTACATGATTTAAGGGTGGACCATTTTGTATTGGTATTGCATAAAACTTATCTTAGAGAGTAAAATCTTCACTCTTGGAGGGAAACACCTTAAGACAGGGTGTTTATAAGGCGATGAAAACAAATACTAAAGGGGAGGTGAAATACTGCAAGGAAGCTCATTTAGGCCAAATTAAACAACCCAACATAACATCAGGAAGTCCGTGAAACTGACCAGATTTTCTAGCTCCATTCCTCTACATATGTTTACATATAAAACAAACTGCAACATGTTTTCTGATTATTTCTCTTTCTACCTCCTTGGTCCTTGGAATTATATTTAATATAATTTGTTGTACAATGGAAATCACTGGAACAAGACGCTATAAGGATATAGTATCTAATAAACAGCAATTTTATGCTAATGTCATCATCACCATTATAACTATTTTCTAAGTTCCATTTTCTACAAAACTATCAGCTTATTGAAGACAAGGATTCATATCTCACTTGTCTGTGGTTATTCATTCATCTAAAGTAATTTCTTTGGATGCTATGTCGTATTCTGCCTGAGATTTTTGTACCTAATCAAAACTTAGAAGGAATATAATTCATAGGATCTATGTCAGGTAGTAGAAATAGCTCCCATTTACCAACCACTGACTCTGATCCATGAACCATTATGAAATCTGTGTGTGTAACGAGGCTGTGCTCCAAATGCTGCTTGCAGTTCACATTCTGTGGTACTCAGTCCACTTTTTATGATGCCATAACTTGAAAGTATATCGTCTAAGTTGTTATCTATAGTTTGTTCATTTTCTTTCTTGCTTCTACACAGTGTAAAACCTGCATTGATCTGGCAAGTAACATGCTTTTGAAGACTGGGGAGTTTGAGAAACTTAACACTTGAGGAAGATGGCAGATGATGGTGAGTATATGTTCCCATCTTATAGACCTTTAATGGTCAGTTTTCTAACAGGCTCAAAAAATCCTTAAAGTTCCCAAAGAAATCATTTCCTCCTTGTTCAAAGTAGAGATTGAATTGTACACTCAGGACCTCTTTATTTACTTTAATTTTCCATAGTAATACCCTCTAGAGTATGCCTCTCCCCATGTTTCTCTCCAGTTAAATTACTTCCAGGTAGGTTCAGTAAAAACAAATAAAAAGTGTTACTTTTATGCATCTAGGGCAATACAGTTACTTTATGTAATAACATTTATTTCATTATTAAGTAAAAATTCTGAAACTGGTCACTTATTAATATGGAAGCTCCTACTGAAATAAACACTCTCTTTTCAGTAAAACATGCAGCCATTTTAAAGCCAAATTTCTAGTTTGGGATAGTTGAGATGGTGATTTTTTAAGTGGTGAAAGCTATAGCTGAATGGAATCTTCCAAAAGCCAATGGAAATTTCGTTAAGGTAATGCAGCACAATTAACAGACAGGGTCTAATGGAGGTGATTAAGTCATGAAAGTGAACTTTCATGGATGAGATTATCACCCAGTAAGAAAACTGGGAAAACTAGAGAAGCCTTGTGACACTTTAATGTTTACTGTGTGAAGGCCAAGCACAAGGTATGTGGAAGCAGAGAAATTAGGTTCACAAAGACTAGGAACTACAGTGCCTTCATCTAAATTTCCAGCCACAAAACTGTGAGAAGTGCATATTTCTTCTTTATATATATTTTACTCTCAGGGACTTTGGGAGAGCAGTGCAACCTAAGACATTTACTTTTTCCCTCTATTTTCTCATCTTCATAGATTACTCCATAGTCTGTAAATTGGAGAAGAGAATCTTATCTCCACCTGTTGATCATTAGTCTCCATAGAGTCTGTCAGGCTACTCTTGTGATCATAGGGAAATAAATGACTTAGGGGTTTCTTCAGACTGTAACTTTTGGTTTTGGAACTTCAGCAGAATGAGGATCCAGAGCCTACGCTTGCTCAATAGTGAAACTGTACTTTCACAACAAATCCTCACAGCTTTTCCAAAGCTCTATGTACCATGCCAATAAGTCAGTACTGACTAAAACTCACTGTCTAACTGTTCCCTAAACCCCAAAGTGATCAGCTATACATGCTCATCACAGGGCAAATCAAATCATAAGATGTTTTCATATAATAGAGAGATGTGTTTATGCTAGAAGGAAATATATAGTTTTGAAACTAAAAAAAAAAAATGTGTTTCAGTTGGAGTGATTCAAGATTACAAAATGCTATACTGTAGTTTGTATAAAACGAAGATGAAAATAAACAGTTGAGTTTGATGATTTGTTAACAGCAATTTCCATAGCATTTTAGGGAAGAAAATATGCAAAGATGCTTGAAGTCATAGGAAAAACAGGGACAGCTATGTTTAAATTTTCCAACAAAATTGGACCCAGATTTTAGACTCTGGACATGATTTAGAAATGGCTACAATTTATGACAATGTGTTGTCTAGAAAGGTATTACGCCCAAAGAAAATTATCACATTGAATTGCGATGACCATTACAATTGGTTCATGATGAATGTCAAAGAGTTAACATATCTGTACATTTTGGAATGCTCTATGTCAATATCCTGCTCTGTGATACAGACCAAGGACCTACTGGCAACCCTCTGAGAGTGCTAAAGTTTCTCCTATACACACATCTTGTCTTAATATCTACTAAGTGTCTCTCAACAGAATCTGAACAGCCTGAGCCATACACTGTCACTACCATGAGCTCCACTATGCTGTCTTGACACAATGGATTAAAACTCTTTGAAAGAATGTGACAAAATAAACTTTTCCTCTCCCTAAGTTGTGTATGTTATGTACTTTGGACCTAGTGATGCAAAGCCAATAATAAACACATATCCCCAAGAGATGAGCAGGAATCCCAAGTCCTAGGTGTTTGTCCAAGACCTGAGGCTACAGCATTTTAAAAAATCATTCCATTATGGATATCTAGTCCACTGTATCAATCACATTCTATCCCCAGTATAGAATGGTAAGCATTTTATTTGTTTATTGTGACAAAGGAGAAAAAAACAGAAACAAAGAAATGATCCTAGAAATAATGTATGGTTCAAGGAAAACAAATAAATTTTCGTAATGCTACCTGTTGATTTTCATCTGTCTGTCTTATTTACTAAGGTCTATAGCAGAAGACTCTTCAAATTCTTTAATTGTATAACAAATATAAATTGGTTTTCTGTTTAAGAATAGTAAAATATAGAAAGTGAAATTTGACAAATTAATGTGTATTTGAGATAAGTTGTTATATTAAGAGAAAGAAGACAGGGAGTGACTTGGTTCAATACTGAAGAAAGAAACCTACTGTGTAGTGTTGCGTGGGTATTTTTTATTTTAGGGCTGAACACTTGCTATTGAATGGCTATTAGGGGGTGTGTCCCTTATCAAGACTATTTTTCCTGCTCTCAGCATTCCCCAGTTACCTATAGTTCTTGGTCTAGAGTTGCAGCCTCCTGTGGTTTTCCCCTTCCATGTTAGTATCTTCATTAGTGGTGTTATTGTTCAAGTCTTATGTACCCAGCCATGCTTGTGAGAAGTTATGGGTGTAGCCTCTTTGGAATTTCTAGGAGATATAATTTCTAGGAGACATTAGCAAAATCCCTGTTCCTCTAGCTCTTAAAATCTCTCCATTCTCTCTTCCACACTGATTCCTGGGCTTTAGGTTTAGCAGGTGTATTGTAAATGTATCCTTTGGGACTGGGCACCATAAGTTCTCTTAATATTTACATTTAGATTGTGTGTGATTTTCTCTAATATTCCTTGTTATAAAACAGAAGTTTCTTTGATAGGAATAAAGAACAACACTTATGTCGGGGTGTAAGGATAATTATTTAAAATGTAGTCAGGAATTTTTTCAGTGTATTAAATGGTGGTTGTAGATTCTTCTCAAGATCAATGGCTTAACAGGTTTGTCTAGTTGGATAGGTTTCCAATAGTAAGCAAGTTTTCTGCCTTAATGAGCAGGCCTTAAATCTAATTAGTAAGTTATTTATATTTGTTGCTGCCAAAGTTTGCATGCCACTATTTCACCATGAGAGTTTTCATGCCATGCTAGTGATTATGGTGTTCCATGAACACCACAGCTGAATAAAAGTATTGGTTGCTTCTTTCCTTGGGAAACTGGAATGTAATTTCTGGTGTTCTGTTAGTCTATGCCTCTTGGGGGATCATTGTCAGCCCTGATGGGAAGATTTTATTTAAACTATATACACTCAGGTCTTATTTACAGGCAGAACAGCTCATACTTATGTATTTAGGTGTGTGTGTGTGTGTGTGTCTGTGTGTGTCTGTGTGGGTGTGGGTGTGTGGGTGTGTAACAACAATTAAGGAAAAGAGGCAGTGAATTTGAGGTCAAGCATCTTGAAGTTAAATGTTTTATTTGAAAATGTTTCTCTAGCATGTGGGTACCTGTGATGTCATCAGAATGAGCACCTAGTGTAACTTCATCCTGTTTCTTCCAAGTCCTATTATGTGTGTACGTTTTATTTTAAAAAAAAATCAGACTCTAAAAACTGAAAAAAAATCATTGAGTGGTGACTTACCAACATTTAAGTTATATAATGTTCTGACTATAAATAACTTATAAACCAACATTGTTATTTTTCTGTTCTTCACAGACATAAATTATTTTAAAACTAAATTTGAAAGGAGTTGATTTAGTTTTATTTGTAGTATTACCATACTAATGCAATTTGTGCTGTCCATATCATCTTGAATGGCCTTCACTGCAGTCAACCAACAAGATATCATAACTTTAAAGAAAAATGCCACTACCTCTCCCAGTACTTATCAATTTACAAAAACTCTATAATAGGACTTCATGCTCTCCTCCCTGTTCCATGCTACAATTTTATCTGGCTTGAGCCTTTGAAGATGTGCATACTGTCATAACTGCTTCAAAATTCATATGTGTAGCTGCCCTGACATGTCACAAAACATCATTGATAGCTCATATGATCTTGATGTACCCTCTTTTACAAAGATACCTGAGCACTTGGTGGAGGGTATGTTGTAGATGTCCTATTTAGGGTTGAGCTGTCCACAAGCTCATATTCTCTACACTTCCTCTACAAGTTGTGAGCTTTTGCTGTAATCAGCATATACTCCAAAGAGAAGCTTTTCTGATCAAGGTGGCTAAGTAATTTGTGTGTATAAAAAGACATTAATTTGAATTGGGATTAATATGTCCAATTATCAGAGTAATAGTAATAGAACCTATGACCAGTCTAGCCACAGGTTGTTGGGCCTGAAAGTCATAGCAGGTATGGGTTTAAACTTCTGTAGAATTTTGGTACTATCTCAGTTTGGGCTGTTCTATTGCTTTGAGGAGACAACATAACTATACTGGCTAGTTTGGTGTGTCAACTTGACACAAGATCAAGTCATCAGAGAGGAAGAAGGCACCGTTGATAAAATACATCCATGAAATACAGCTATAAGGAAATTTCTAAATTAGTGACCAATGTGGCAGAGCCCACTCCCTATGGGTGGTTCCATTCTGGGGCTGCTGCTCCTGGGTTCTATAAGAAAACAGGCTGAAAAAGCCATTTGAAGCAAGCCAGTAAGTATAACTCACCCCACCCCCTGGCTTCTGTATTAGCTACTGTCTCTAGGATCCAGCTCAGTTTGAGTTCCTGTCCTAACTTCCATTAAGAACAAAGATCAATGTGGAAGTTTAAGTCAAACAAATCCTCTGCTCTCCACCTTGATTTTGGTCATAACGTTTAGGAGCAGCAGTAGAAACCCAAATTAAGACAATGACCAAGGCAACTTATAAAATAAAAGGTGTAATTGGGGTCTTTCTTAAACTTCGGAGGGTTAGTCCATGATCACAGCATGAAGTACAGTGGCAGGCAGGCAGATATAGCACTAGATCTGTATCTGAGAGATTAAAAACTTAGTAGATAGTTGAAGGCATAAAGAGAACATCATACTAACACTTGCATGGGCTTTGAAAACTTCAAAATCTGCTTATGTACCATGAGTGTCTTTCTGTGTCTTGGTTACCTCACTCAGGATGACCTTTTCTAGTTCTATCCATTTGCCTGCAAATTTCTTTTTCTTTTTTTTTTTTTTTTTTTAAGAAAACTATTTATTTTTTATATTTTATTAATTTATTCATATTACATCTCAATGGTTATCCCATCCCCTGTGTCCTCCCATTCCTCCCTTCCTCCCATTTTCCCCTTACTCCCCTCCCCTATGATTGTGACTGAGGGGGACTTCCACCACCTGTACATGCTCATAGGGTATCAAGTCTCTTCTTGGTAGCCTGCTATCCTTCCTCTGAGTGCCACCATGTCTCCCCATCCAGGGGCACCAGAGTTCCTGTGAAAGTCAGACCCCACCCCACTCTCCACTCAATTTCAAGGTTTCTTTGCTTTTAATAACTGAGTAGTATTTCATTGTGTAAATGTACCACAGTTTCTTTATCTATTCTTCCTTTGAGAAGCATCTAGGTTGTTTCCAGACTCTGGCTATTGAGGGACAAGCTGCTATGAACATAGCAGAGCAAATGTCCTTGTTGTATGGTGGAGCACCTTTCTGGTATATGCCCAGGAGTAGTAAAGCTGGGTATTGAGATAGCACTATTCCTATTTTTCTGATAAAGCACCAGATTGAATTTCAAACTGGATATTATCCATGGAACACAGGATAACCATACTACCTTCCAGAGGCCTAAAGAAGCTAAAAACCAAATCAAAACAAAAAACAAACAAACAAAGAGTACTCTGGGGAGAGCATGTAATTCTCATTCAGAAGGGTAAATAGAATAGACACTGGAAATAGTTGAAGAGAGGGCACAGGACAGGAGTTTACCATATATTTACCCTGAAAGAATCCATCCAGCAGAAAATCAAAGCAAATGCTGAGATTCACAGCCAAATTGTGGGCAGAACTCATGGAGTATTACAGAAGAATTGAGGGAAAGAAAGACAAAGAGGAAATAGGAGCTTCACAAGGAAACCAACTTAGTCAACGTAACTGAGCCCAGAGGGCCCTCTGGAGACTGATGCACCAACCAAGGACCATGAATAGAGAAGATCTAGACAACCTGCTCAGATGTAGTGGATAGGCAGCTCAGTCTCCCTGTGGGTTTCCTAATATGGGGAGCTGGGTCTGTCTCTTACATGGACTCTGTTGCCTGATCCTTGCACTTTGCCCTGGTAGGGTAGCCTTACCAGGCCACACAGAATGAGGATGCAGGATGTCCTGATGAAACTTGATTGGCTGGGGTTAGAATAAAATCTGCTTATAAGTAAATATGTATCATGTGCATCTTTCTGGGTCTGGATTATGTTGCTCAGGATGATCATTTCTAATTTGATATATTTGCCTGCAAATTTCAAGATTTCTTTGATTTCAATAGCTAAATAGACTCATGTTGTGTAAATGTACCACAGTTTCTTTAGCTGTTCTTCAGCTGAGGTATATCTAAGCTGTTTCCAGATTCTGTCTATTACCAACGAAGTTGCTATGAATATAGTTGAACAAATATGCTTGTTGTATAGTGGAATATCTTTCCAGTAGATGTCCAGGAGTGCTGTATCTGGGTCATGAAACGGAACTATTCTCAATTTTCTGAGAAAGAGCGAGATTCATTTCCAAATGTATATACAAGTTTTCACTTCCACCAGCAATGGAGGAGTATACCCCTTTATCCACATACTCGCCAGCATGTCCTGTTAATGGAAGTTTTGATCTTTGCCATTCTGATAGGCTGATAGGTGTAGGATGGAATCCCAGTGTCATTCTGATTTGCATTTCACTGATAACTAGGGACATTCAGCATATTTTAAATGTTTTTCAGCCATTCATATTCCTATGTTGAGAATTCTCTATTTCGTTTGATACCCAATTTTTTAACTGGATTGTTTGGTTTGGTACTGTTTAATTTCTTGAGTTCTTTATATATTTTAGATATTACCCCTTGGTCAAATGTAGTGTTGTTGAAGATCTTTTCACCTTGTCTAGGCTCTTGTTTTGTTCTGTTGATGGTGTCTTTTGCCTTACAGGATCGTTTCCTTTTCATAAGGTTGCATTTATTAATAGTTGCTTTAGAGAGTGAGCTGTTGGCGTCTGTTTAGGAACTTGTCTCATGTACCAATGTGCTCAAGGATCTTCCCCAGTTTTACTTCTAAGAGATTTAGTGTGTCTGGTTTTATGTTGAGATCTTCAATCCACTTGGAATTTAGTTTTGTGTAGGGTAATAAATAAGGTACTGTTTGCATTTTTCTACAAATAGACATCCAGTTATACCAACAACATATGTTGAAGATGCTATCTTTTTTCTATTGTATGAATTTGGCTTCTTTGTCAAAAATAAAGTGTAAAAAGGTGTGTGAGTTTATCCTTGGCATGTGATTCAGTTACATTGATCCACCTATCTGTTTTTATGCCAGTAAAATGCAGTTTTTATTACTGTCGCTCTATAGTACAGCTTGAAATCAAAGATGGAGATACCTTCAGATCTCTTATTGTATAGGATTGTCTTAGCTACCCAGGTTTTTTGTTTTTGTTTTGTTTTTCCATATGAAGTTGAGAATTGATCCTTTAAGGACTGTAAAGAATTATGGTAGCATTTGGAGCAAAATTGCATTGAATCTGTAGATTGATTTTGTTAATACGACATTTTTACTATGCTAACCATTCTTATCAACGAGCATGGGAGATCTTTCCACCTTCTGATATCTTCTTCAATTTCTTTCTTCAGGGACTTGAAGTTTGTTTCATGAAGGTCTTTCACTTGCTTGGTTAGAGTAACACCAAGATTCTTTATGTTTTTTTTAGTGGGGAGTGCTGCCGTGAAGAGAGTAGTCTCTCCTTTTTCTACCTCAGCTTGTCTGTCTTTTGCATAAAGAATGGTTACTGCTTATTTTTGAGTTAGTTTGGTATCAAGCCACTTTGCTGGAGATGTTTATTAGCTTGTAGCTCCATCATAGAATTTTTGGACACACTTATTATACTATCATATCTTCTACAAATAACGATATTTTGACTATTTTTCAATTTCTGTCCATTTGGTCCCCTTCAGTTGTCTTATTGCACTAGCTAGGACTTCAAGTACTATATTGAAGAGATATGGAGAGATTGAACAGCCTTGTCATGTCCGTGATTTCAGTGGAATTGATTCAATTTTCTCTCCATTTAGGTTTGTGTGGCCTATAGGTTTGCTATATAGTCCTTTACTAGGCTTAGGTACATGCTTTGTAGCCCTGTTCTCTCCAATACTTTTGTCATGAATGGGTGTTGGATTTTTTCAAATGCTTTTAGCATCTAAGGAGATGATGATGATATGGTTTTTTCCTTTCTCTTTGTGTGTATGATGGGCTTTTTTAGAATGGAAGACTTTTGATGACTTCATCTATTTCCTTAGGATGGTTTAATTTACTTGATTGGGATTCCATTTTGGTCACTGGTAGCTATCAAATAATTTTCTACTTCATTTAGATTTTCAAATTTTGTAGCATATGGGCCTTTGAAGTAAGACTTAATGGATTTCCTCAGTGTCCATTGTTATATCTCTGTTTTCCTTTAAATTTTGTTGATTTGAGTGCTCCCCCTGTTCCTTTTAGTTAGATTTGCTAAGGGTTTGTCTTTCTGTTGATTTTCTCAAAGATCCAGTTATTGGTTTCCTTGATTCTTTGAATTGGTCTCTTTGCTACTTTTTAAAAATTTTTTTTATTAATTTATTCTTGTTACATCTCAATGTTTATCCCATCCCTTGTATCCTCCCATTCTTCCCTCCCTCCCATTTTCCCCTTATTTCCCTCCCCTATGACTGTTCCTGAGGGAGATTACCTCCCCCTGTATATGCTCATAGGGTATCAAGTCTCTTCTTGGTAACCTGCTGTCCTTCCTCTGAGTGCCACCAGGTCTCCCCCTCCAGGGGACATGGTCAAATGTGAGACACCAGAGTATGTGAAAAAGTCATATCCCACTCTCCACTCAACTGTGGAGAATGTTCTGACCATTGGCTAGATCTGGATAGGGGTTTAAAGTTTACTGCCTGTATTGTCCTTGGCTGGTACCTTAGTTTGAGTGGGATCCCTGGGCCCAAATCTGCCTATCATAATGTTCTACTTGTAGGTTTCTAGGACCCTCTGGATCCTTCTACTTTGCTATTCTCCCATGCTTCTCTCATTTAGAGTCCCAATAGGGTGTCCTTCCCTCTGTCCCAGTTTCCTGGTAAGTGAAGGCTTTCGTGGGACATGCCCCTTGGGCTAGTATGCAGATATAAGTGAGTATATACCATTTGAGTCTTTCTGCTTCTGGGTTAACTCACTCATTATGATCATTTCTAGCTCAATCCATTTATCCACAAATTTCGGGAATTCCTTGTTTTTAATAGCTGAGTAGTATTCCATAGTGTATATGTACCACAGTTTCTTTATCCATTCTTCTACTGAGGGACACTTAGGCTGTTTCCATGTTCTGGCTATTATGAATAAGGCTGCTATGAACATGGTTGAGCAAATTTTCTTGTTGTGTGCTGGAGCATCTTCTGGGTATATTTCAAGGAGTGGAATAGCTGGGTCTTTAGGAAGCCCTATTCCCATTTTTCTGAGATAGCACCAGCTAGATTTCCAAAGTGGCTGTACTAGTTTGCATTCCCATTTCAGCAATGAATTTGCTGATTTCCAGTGGTCTAATCCACGTGTGTGTGTGTGTGTGTGTGTGTGTGTGTGTGTGTGTGTGTGCGTGTGTGTGTGTCTGCTTCTTTTTGTTCTAGAGCTTTCAGGTATGATGTTAATTTCCCAGTATGGGATATCTCCAATTTTTGTAGAGTGCGTTGAGTGGTATGAACTTTCATCTTAGCACTGCTTTCATTGTGTCCCATAAGTTTTAGTATGTTGGGCTTCCATTTTCATTGAATTCTAGGAAGTCTTTAATTTCCTTTTTTATTTTGTTCCTGACCCCAGATGTCATTGAGTAAGGAGTTGTTCAGTTTCCATGTGTTTGTAGGATTTCTGTTCTTTCTATTATTGTTGAGTTCCAGTTTTAATCCATGGTAGTCTAATAAGATGCAAGGGGTCATTTCAGTATTCTTGCATCTGTTGTGATCAAGTATATGATCAATTTTGGAGAAGGTATCATGAATTGCTGAGAAGGAGTTATATTATTTTCTGTTTCAGGGAAATGTTCTGCAGCTATCTGTTAAGTCCATTTGATACCTTATGTTTATTAGTATCATTATTTATCAACTTAGATTCTGTCTGGATTATCTATCTTCTCCCACTATTAATGTGTGGGTTCAATGTGTGATTTAAGCTTTAATAATAGTTCTTTTATAAATATGGGTGTTCCTGCATTTGGAGCATAAATGTCCTAGACTGAGACCTGAACTATTCTCTTGGCTTAGTTTTCCTTTGATGAGTATGAGGTGTTCTTCTGTACCTCTTTTAGTTAGGTTTGGTTGAAGTCTATTTTATTAGATACTAGAATGGCTACTTCAACTTGTTTCTTGCATCTTTTCCTTGAAATGCCTTTATGTAGACTTCACTATAAGGTAATATCTGTCTTTATTGCTGAGGCATATTTCTTTTTTTTTTTTAATTTTTGAAATATTTTTATTTTGGGATATATAACCCTAAGCTTGTTTTTAAAATATATTTTATTAATTTATTCATGTTCCATCTCAACTGTTATTCCATCCCTTGTATCCTCCCATTCCTTTATCCCTCCCTCCCTCCCATTTTCCCCTTACTCCTTTCCCTTATGACTGTGTCTGAAGGGGACTCCCTACCCCTGTATATGCTCATAGGGCATCAAGTCTCTTCTAAGTAGCCTGCTATCCTTCCTCTAAGTGCCACCAGGCCTCTCCAGCCAGGTTTTCCAGGCCAATATTGTATAAGATTGTGTTTTCTTTGTTGCTTCTAATTCTCTCTTTTTGGTCTTGAATGGTTATATTCATCTCTTTGATTTCTTCCTCCCATTTGATTATATTTTCCTGTAATTATTTGTAGGATTTATTCAAGTCCTTTATTTGTTTCAGTGTATTTTCCTGTATTTATTTGAGAGATTTATTTTCTGCCTTCAAGGCTTTTATTATTTTAATCACCTCAGATTTAAATTTTTCTTCTTGTGCTTCATAGGTTTTAGTATCTCTAGGGCTTGCTGTGGTAAGACTAGTGGTTTCTGGTGGTGTCATATGGCTCTGAGTTTTGTAGCTTGTGTTCTTGTGTTGGCCTCTAGCCATCTGATTGTTTCTAGTGTTAGCAGGCCTGGCAGTTACTCCAGTAGGGTCAATGTCTGTGCCCAATGTAGGGCAGGCAAGTCAGGAGCACACAAAGAGAGATCCAAAACAATGGCTATTTGTTAGGCCTTCCCAGAGTCCTCCTCATGTCGATGGATAATGGGGTGTTGAATCCTGTACCCAGGTCAGCTCTGCTGGTTTTGCTCTCTCTACCCCAGTTGGGACAGGCAGGAGAGGAGTAAGCCAAGACAGCTCCAAGCTGAAAGCTGCTTGGGTGTCCCAGGCTTCCTTGATATGTTGGATAATGTGAGTTGTGGCCAGTCTCTAAGTTACCTCTTCTGGTTAAATATCTGTGATCCTGGTGGTTCATGCTAGTAAATATTCAGTGGCAAGAGATCCAAACCCAATGCTGCTCAGGTGTTCCACATTCCTTCTTAGGATGGCAGCTAATGTGGGTTGTGACCAGCATGGGCCTCAGCTCTGCTTGTTTTCCACAATTCTTAGAAGAGAAAACATTCAATTGATGTATTTGTTACAGTTTCAGAGGCTTAGTCCAAAATTCTCATGGAGAGGAGGATGGCAGCAGGCATGGCAGGCATAATGCTGGGGAAGTAATTAAGAGCTAAATCTTAGCCTGCCATGTGCTTTTGAAAGCTCATGACCCTCTCCTAGTGACACATTTCCTTCAGCAAGGTCATACTTCTAACTCTATGAAAGTGTTCCAGTCCCTGCCATTTAGTTTTTCAGGGTTATCTGTATGTTCTAGATATTAACTCTCTATCAGATGCATAGGTGGTAAAGACTTTTTCTAATTCTATAGGTTGTCTCTTCACTTGAATGACAGAGTTCTTTTCTGTACAGAAACCTTTTTAGTTTCATGAGTTCCCAATTATTAACTGGCTCTACTGATTGTCTTAAAGCCTGTACTATCAGGGTCCTATTGAGAGAGTTCTTTATTGCATTAATGAGTTCAAGTATATTTCCTACTTTCTTCTCTACCAGATTCAGAGAATCATATCTTTGTTTAGGTCCTTCATCTACCTGGAGCTGTTTTTTCTGCAGAGTAAGAGACTATAAATATGGTTTCATTCATCTACATGTATTTATCCAGATAACTAATTTGACCATCATCATTTCCTGATGTTGATAGGTATATTTTAGAGTTTTCTTAAGAAAATAATTATTCTCATACTTGAGTGGGGACTCTCTATTGATTGGCTACTACTGGGGGAATTAAACAGTAGCTGAAGACACAATTCTACTCATAAAATCATTCATATTAACAATGAAAAAATTATAATAAAAAAGTCATCAATTTTAGTCCATAAAGTTATTGAATTCAACAAAATATGAGCCATGACGTCAAAAATACGCAGGCTGTGGTTTGAATATAAAATGACCCTCAGGGTTTCTGTGTGAATATGAGGCCTCCAGACATTAGAGCTTTATTTTTTTAATGTGTAAGTGTATTTTCCTGTGTTGATTTTTGTTCACTGCATCCATGCATGGTACCTGTGGAGGCCAGGAGAAGTTGTCACACTCCTCTAGGACTGATGTTCAAAAACGTTGTGAGCCCATATGTGGGTTATTTGCTGAATCGCTGAGTCATTTCTCAAGCATCATGATGGAATTATCTGGAAATGTTTTAGAGCCTATAGGACATATAGCTTTGCTGGAAAAAGTATGTCCCTGGAGGCTTTCTTTGAGAGCATACAACCTGATCCCACTTATTGCTATTGCTGGGGGCTCAACAAACAGTAGGACTGACAGAATAGTGATCTATGTGAGGCCAGAAGGAAATCCAGTTCTAAAGGTCTCAGTATCTCGTGCTGGTTCAAACTTCTAGAGTCTGACAACAGGAAATTTATTTTAGACACACATATAGTACAATTTAGAAAAAAAACTTCGTAGTTAAACATGATCCCATTTGGGCAAAGATGCATATCTGCATGAAAACTCTTCTCAAAGTACATGTCACTGCTATGAAAATGGCATGTATAGATAGGCTACATGTTATCTGTAAAATGAGGATGTGGTGTGGTCACTTTCATATAAGCAGCCCAGAGTTCACCTAGGTTTTCTACCACCACTGGTCCAATTGTGGAAACCTGGGAGATCCCTTGTCTATAGAGATAGGAAAGAGGTCACCTAGACTATTATCTATCTCCATCCTAGCCTTCTGGGTGGGAATCTGTTGTGCATCTCCCCCTTTGAAGAGATAATCCTGTGTGCTTACCATTCCTGGTTTCCCTAGTGATCATCTGTGAGCATAAGGACATTTTTGCTCCCAGCATGCCACCTTTCTCTTTCTGGAGTAAAGATGAAATGTGCTCAACCATTTTCTGCTCTTGACACCCTGCCCCTCCTATAACCATGGGTCCTCTGCCATGGTGTTCTTCATCAATCTGGCACTATAAGCCAAATAACTCCTTTCTCCATTAAAGTTGCTTTCAGGAAGACTATTTTATCAAAACCGAAAAGAAACCAATATTCCTCTTAAACCTGCACGGAAAAGCGAAAAAGGTTTGCATGGTGAGTATATGAGAACAAGATTGAGTGAGCTGAGTATGGCTGCTGACATCACAGTGAATTCTAAAGACTGCTTTGGTTCTTCTGTCTGCTGGTGAAAACATAAAATACTACTTTGGTACTAAGGAATTGTGGTTTGTTCTGGCCAAAAGACAAGATTATTTCTCTAAGTTGGGCTCTGCCAGAACCTTATTGTTTTGTTCTTGGTTTTGTTTTTTATTTTCATGCTGTGTACAGAAGTAGTGGAAGTCTGCTTGTGTTTCCCCAGGGAAAGGATTCTTGTGTTGACACCAGAAAGGGATAGGAGATAAATTAAAAACAAAACAAAAACAAAAATAAAAAAACAAATGAAAGCCTATCAACTACTTACAATACATGAGTTTTATTTGTATTCTGTTTCAACAAATGGAATGGAAATATTTACTGTCAAGGACACTTGTGTGCAAATAACATATTTTCACATTAAAGGATTGTTATTTAATTTAGTTGCAGATTGATATGATACACATGTGCATAAATTTATTTCATATCATAGAACTGTTTCAACAGTGAGACAATAAGTACATTGAAGCAATATTGAACATGAACTCATCATTGTAAAATCTCAGTACACATGCACACAGGGCATCACAACAGACAGACTTGATATTCTGTAGCCTCATGGACTCCCAGAAGTTTTTAAATTTTGGCAGCAGCCAACAGAGGAAATGGTGATGAGGACACAGAATGCAGGATAGCAATGCTGCCACTGGTGCTTTTGTTGTCTCACAAAATAACATTTTGGCAGGGACAGCACAATTCTAATGTGTCTCCTTGATAACATTACATCAAACAGCAATAGAAAAATTGACAAGTAAGCATACCAAATGTGACCAGAAAAGATCATAATTGGGGGCATTGAAAGACAGAGGCAACCAATGCATGAAGAACCTCTAGGGAATTACACAGTGACTTTGGAAGTTTAGAGAAGCCTGGCAGATTTACATATATTTGTGACTGTCATGTATCAAATGATCTCTCTCTAGAAAACTTGTCTTCATCAAATTCTCAGAGCTAATGCATACTTTATTTAGAAATGACACTTTACAAATGTAATGAAATTATGGACCTTGATATGACTCTAGACTCTCACTGTGGCATTTAAATCCAATGGCAACTATTCTCAGGAGAGACAAAACATAGAAGAGGAGAAAGCAATCTGTCCATTGAGGAGTATAAGAGTGATATAGCTTCAAGGCAAGAGTTTCTAATGGCTGTGAGCATCTGGAAGAAATGCAGATCCAATTCTCTCATTAAGCTCCAGAGGTATTCTGTATTATTTTATTTCAATTAAAATTAAATATAATATTGTTGAGATGTAATTTTGAACTTCTGGCCTCAAGTACTGTGTGAAATAATGTTTTTGAAAATTAAACTACTAATTTGTGGAAACCAGAGGAAACTAATATATGCATGAAAAATGCTGTAGAAATATCACTTACCTATCTCAAGTCTATATCTTTGTTTGGGGATTACTGAAGGACATATTTGTTACAAAACAGTAGAAACAAGATTCAGATCTCATGTTGCCTTTTGTTTCTTTTTGTTTTCTTCCAGTATCACTAGTAAATCTCTTGAGAAGACACCAGTTGGTCTGGTGCTATGTATTCTAATGCTAATTACTGACCTCCAAGAACTGGTTGCTGCCCAGATGAGTACATGCTCTACCTAATTTAAAGTTGATTGGTTAATAAAGTTGCCAGAACCTGTTACTGTGCAGAAGAGAAGTAGGCTGGGCTTAGTGTCTGATAGAGACCACAAGGTGGGGAGAAAAAGTGAGAGGGAGAAAGAGATGAAACAGAAGATAAAGCAGGAGAAGAGGAAGCCAGAAGGAGGAGAGGAAGCCAGTATGGATCATGAACAGGAGACCACGACTTCTGGCCAGATAGAAAAGAAGCAGCCCAGACAGGAAAGATTAAGGCAAGTGACATGTGTTGGTTGCGTAGCTGGGAAAAAGCAAAATAACTTAGAGGGTTGATACCTGCCCAGTTACTGTGCCTTAAAGCTTTAATAAATGCAAAAGGACTCTGTCTGGATTATTTGTGAACTAGCAGGGGTAGAGAAGCCTTCTAGAATCTACTATCCCCCCTTCTTGTTATTCTCTTACTTTCTTGAAAGATAAGCTTTCATATATGATTAATGGTAATGACCTGTACCACTACTCCATACAAACACCTCTCTCAGGTCTCAGACACTTCTATCATAGCCACTGTCTCTCTGTTGAACTTTATCTCATTCCTTCTGCCTTCAGCCATGATGCTTTTTCTCACTTTTGAAGAGGTGAAGGTCATGTAACTCTAATTCCTTCTGCAGCATACCAGATTTTTGCTTGCTCACTTAGCCCAACTACATAACTCTGATTTCTACACTTACAGACTTCCACTCCCCTCTCTTTAGCTTCTGTAAATCCATACCAACCAAGCTTTGTTCAAAAATACCAGTAGTAATTACACGTTTACCTCTTACTTCTTATGTGAATACCCACATGAGTAAGTTCTTAATTCTCACATCTTTTATCAGTCACTAACATACAAAATTGATTCCTTCTTTTTTTAAAAATTATGCATTCTTATCAAGATTCTTTAGGGTGAATTTAAAGAAACCCATTGTTTCTTGGGCATCTTTCTATGGCCCAGGACCTTCCTTCTGAACCATCCTTATGAGGCTTTCCTTGGTCCTAGATGCCTCATCATTGAGTGCCTCCACATAGCTTTTGGAGACATATTCTTTTTCTAACACATTTACTTAATATTTTATCATTTTAATCACAATGTTGATGACCCTTTCAGTTTTCAGAGATGAGTTTCCTTGAAATCTGTTGGTACTAATGTGCTCCATTGTTTTGTCTCTTTATAAACAAAATACTAACTACTTCTATATGTATTTTCATTCCTGGACCTTTTCATTCTTTTTTTTTTTTTTTTTTTTTTTTTTTTTTTTTTTTTTAATTTATTTATTTTTTTATTAATTTATTCTTGTTACATCTCAATGTTTATCCCATCCCTTGTATCCTCCCATTCCTCCCCCCCCATTTTCCCATTATTCCCCTCCCCTATGACTGTTCCTGAGGGGGATTACGTCCCCCTATATATTCTCATAGGGTATCAAGTCTCTTCTTGGCTACTTGCTGTCCTTCCTCTGAGTGCCACCAGGTCTCCCCCTCCAGGGGACATGGTCAAATGTGAGGCACCAGAGTATGTGAGAAAGTCGTATCACACTCTCCACTCAACTGTGGAGAATATTCTGACCATTGGCTAGATCTGGGAAGGGGTTTAAAGTTTACCTCCTGTATTGTCCTTGGCTGGTGCCTTAGTTTGAGCGGGACCCCTGGGCCCAAATCTGCCTATCATATTGTTCTACTTGTAGATTTCTAGGACCCTCTGGATCCTTTTATTTTGCTGTTCTCCCATGCGTCTCTCATTTAGAGTCCTAATAGGATGCCTTCCCCTCTGTCCCAGTTTCCTGGTAAGTGAAGGCTTTCGTGGGACATGCCCCTTGGGCTAGTATGCAGATATAAGTGAGTATATACCATTTGATTCTTTCTGCTTCTGGGTTAACTCACTCATTATGATCATTTCTAGCTCAATCCATTTATCCACAAATTTCGGGAATTCCTTGTTTTTAATAGCTGAGTAGTATTCCATAGTGTATATGTACCACAGTTTCTTTATCCACTCTTCTACTGAGGGACACTTAGGCTGTTTCCATGTTCTGGCTATTATGAATAAGGCTGCTATGAACATGGTTGAGCAAATTTTCTTGTTGTGTGCTGGAGCATCTTCTGGGTATATTCCAAGGAGTGGAATAGCTGGGTCTTGAGGAAGCCCTATTCCCATTTTTCTGAGATAGCACCAGATAGATTTCCAAAGTGGCTGTACTAGTTTGCATTCCCACCAGCAATGAAGGAGTGTTCCTCTCTCCCCACATCCTCGCCAGCATGTGGTGTCGCTTGAATTTTTGATCTTAGCCATTCTGATGGGTGTAAGATGGAATCTCAGAGTTGTTTTGATTTGCATTTCCCTGATGACTAAGGAGGTTGGGCATTTCTTTAAGTGTTTCTCAGCCATTTGATACTCCTCTGTTGAGAATTCTCTGTTTAGTTCCAAGCCCCATTTCTCAATTGGGTTATTCGGTTTGGTGGTGTTTAATTTCTTGAGTTCTTTATATATTTTGGATATTAGACCTTTGTCAGATGTAGGGTTGGTGAAGATTTTTTCCCAGTCTGTAGGCTGTCGCTTTGTTCTCTTGACAGTGTCTCCTGCCTTACAGAAGCTTCTCAGCCTCATGAGGTCCCATTTATTAATGGTTGACATTAAGGCCTGGGCCGTTGGTGTTCTGTGCAGGAAGTTGTCTCCTGTGCCAATATGTTCCAGGCTCTTTCCCACTTTTTCTTCTAAGTGAGTTAGTGTCTCTGGTTTTATGTTGAGGTCTTTAATCCACTTGGATTTGAGTTTTGTGCAAGGTGACAAATATGGGTCCAGTTTCATTTTTTTACACATAGACCTCCAGTTAGACCAGCACCATTTGTTGAAGATGCTATCCTTTTTCCATTGAATGGATTTGGCTTCTTTGTCAAAAATCAAGTGACCATATGTGTGTGGATTCATATCTGGGTCTTCGATTCGATTCCACTGATCAACCAGCCTGTTGCTGTGCCAGTACCATGCTGTTTTAAGTACTATTGCTTTATAGTACAGTTTGAGATCAGGTATGGAGATTCCTCCGGAGTATCTTTTATTGTACAAGATTGTTTTAGCTATTCTGGGTTTTTTGTTTTTCCATATGAAGTTCAGAATTGAACTTTCAATGTCTTTAAAAAATTGTGTAGTTATTTTGATAGGGATTGCATTGAATCTATAGATTGCTTTTGGTAGGATGGCCATTTTTACTATGTTAATTCTCCCGATCCATGAGCAAGGAAGATCACGCCATCTTCTCAGGTCATCTTCAATCTCTTTCTTCAGAGTTTTGAAATTTTTTTCATACAAGTCCTTCACTTGCTTAGTTAGGGTAACTCCTAGATATTTTATATTGCTTGTGGCTAATGTGAAGGGTGTGGTTTTCCTAATTTCTTCCTCTGCAAGCTTGTCATTTGTGTATAGGAAGGCTACAGACTTTTTGAGTTAATTTTGTATCCAGCCAATTTGCTGAAGGTGTTTATCAGCTTTAGGAGTTCTCTGGTGGAGTTTTGAGGGTCACTTATGTACACTATCATATCATCTGCAAAGAGGGATAATTTGACTTCCTCCTTTCCCATTTGGATCCCCTTGATCTCCTTTTGTTGTCTTATTGCTCTGGCTAGAACTTCGAGTACTATATTGAAGAGATATGGAGAGAGTGGGCAGCCTTGCCTTGTTCCCGATTTGAGAGGAATTTCCTTGAGTATCTCACCATTTACTTTGATTTTGGCTATTGGCTTGCTGTATATAGCCTTTATTATGTTGAGGAAAGTGCCTTGTATCCCCGATCTCTCTAAAACTTTAAACATGAATGGGTGTTGAATTTTATCAAATGCTTTCTCTGCATCCAAGGAGATAATCATGTGGTTTTTTATTTTCAGTTTGTTTATATGATGGATTACATTGATGGATTTCCGTATATTAAACCATCCCTGCATGCCTGGAATGAAGCCTACTTGGTCATGATGAATGATATCTTTGATGTGCTCCTGTATTCGTTTTGCAAGTATTTTATTTAGTATTTTTGCATCTATGTTCATAAGAGAAATTGGTCTGAAATTCTCTTTCTTTGTTGAGTCTTTGTGAGGTTTAGGTATCAATGAGACTATGGCCTCATAGAATGAATTTGGTAATTTTCCATCCATTTCTATCTTTTGGAGTAGCTTGAAGAGTATCGGTATTAGCTCGCCCTTAAAGGTCTGGTAGAATTCTGCACTGAAACCATCTGGCCCTGGGCTTTTTTTGGTTGGGAGACCATCGATGATTGCTTCTATTTCTGTCGGGGAAATGGGACTATTTAACTTGTTTATCTGTTCTTCACTCAACTTTGGCAAGTGAACTTGATCAAGAAAATCGTCCATTTCCCTTAGATTTTCAAATTTTGTGGCGTATATGCCTTCAAAGTAGGATCTTATGATTCTTTGAATTTCTTCAGTGTCTGTTGTTATGTCTCCCTTTTCATTTCTGATTTTGTTGATTTCAATACTGTCTCTCTGCCTTTTAGTTAGTTTGGCTAATGGTCTGTCTATCTTGTTGATTTTCTCAAAGAACCAGCTCTTGGTTTTGTTGATTCTTTGGACTGTTTTCTTAGTTTCTAATTTGTTAATTTCAGCCCTGAGTTTGATAATTTCCAGGCGTCTACTCCTCTTGGGTGTTTCTGCTTCTTTTTTTTCTAGGCTTCCAGTTGTGTTGTTAAGATGCTTATGTGCGATGTTTCCAATTTCTTTTTAAAGGCACTTAGTGCTATGAATTTTCCTCTTAGCACTGCTTTCAATGTATCCCACAAATTTGGGTATGTTGTTTCTTCATTTTCATTGAATTTCAGAAACTCCTTGATTTCTTTCTTTATTTCTTCCCTGACCCAGGTGTCATTTAGCAGAGAGTTGTTTAGTTTCCACAAACGTGTAGGCTTTTTGTTATTTCTGTTGTTGTTGAATTGCAGCCTAAGAGCATGGTGATCTGATAGGATACAAGGTATTATTTCAATCCTCTTGTATCTGTTGAGGCTTGCTTTGTGACCTACGATGTGATCAATTTTGGAAAAGGTTCCATGGGGTGCAGAGAAGAAGGTGTATTCTTTCTTGTTTGGGTGAAAGGTTCTATAGATATCTGTTAGATCCATTTGACCCATGGCATTGGTTAATGATGTTATTTCTCGGCTTAGTTTCTGTTTCAATGACTTATCCTTCAGTGAGAGTGGGGTGTTGAAGTCTCCCACTATTATTGTGTGGGGATCGATGTGTGGTTTAAGCTTTTTTAGGAGATCTTTTACATATGTGGGTGCCCTTGTATTGGGAGCATAGATGTTCAGAATTGTGATGTCATCTTGGTTGACTTTACCTTTGATAAGTATGAAGTGTCCTTCCTCATCCCTTTTGATTAATTTTGGTTGAAAGTCTATTTTGTTCGATACTAAAATGGCTACACCTGCTTGCTTCTTGTGACCATTTGCTTGGAATATTTTTTTCCAACCTTTTACCCTGAGGTAATGCCTTTCATTATGGGTGAGATGTGTTTCTTGGATGCAGAAGAATGTTGGGTCTTGTTTATGTACCCATTCGGTTAGTCTGTGTCTTTTTATTGGAGAATTGAGGCCATTGATGTTGAGAGATATTAATGACCAGTGACTGTTAAGAGTCTTAATTTTGATGTTGTTTCCAGTCGAGCGTTTGTGTAGTTGTGTTTTTGCCATGGGATAGTTATCTATTTCCTGGGTAGTTTTGGTTGTAGCTTGACCCTTTGGGATGGAGTTTTCCTTCTAGTACCTTCTGTAAAGCTGGGTTTGTGGATAGGTACTGTTTGAATTTGTTTTTGTCATGGAATATTTTGTTTTCTCCATCAATGGTTATTGATAATTTTGCTGGGTAAAGTAGTCTGGCCTGGCATCTGTGTTCTCTTAGGGTTTGCAGGATCTCTGTCCAGGACCTTCTGGCTTTTATGGTCTCTGCTGAGAAGTCAGGTGTAATTCTGATAGGTTTACCATTAAATGTTATTTGGCCCTTTTCCCTTGCAGCTTTTAATATTTTTTCTTTGTTCTGCATGTTTTGTGTTTTGATTATTATGTGGCGGGCAGTTTTTCTTTTCTGGTCAATTCTATTTGGTGTTCTGTAGGCCTCTTGTATGTTTATAGGCATCTCTTTCTTTAGATTGGGGAAATTTTCTTCTATGATTTTGTTGAGAATAGTTTCTGGGCCCTGGAGTCTGATGTCTTCTCTTTCTTCAATGCCTATTATCCGCAAATTTCTTCTTTTCATGGTGTCCTTAATTTCTTGGATGTTTTGTGTCAGGAGTTTTCCAGATTTGGCATTTTCTTTAATGGTTGATTCAATATCTGTGATTGTATCTTCTAGCCCTGAGATTCGTTCTTCCATCTCTTGGATTCTGTTAGAAAAGCTCACCTCTGTGTTGCTCGCCTTCTTCTCTGAGGTCTCACGTTCTCGTTTTTCTTCTGTCTGTGTGTTTATCATTGAATCCATTTTCATTTTCAGATCTTGAACTGATTTTTGATTTCTTTCATCTGATTTTTTGTATATTCCTGAGTTTCTTCCATTGCCTCTTTATAGGTCTTCAGAGCTTGAACCGTTTTAGCTATTTCTTTCATCTGGTTGTTTGCATTTTCCTGCAATTTTTCCAGTTCCACTCTATGTGCTTCTTTTATGTCTCTCACCTGTTTGTCTGCGTCTTCCTGCATTTGATTACGAATTTTATTTGTTTCCTCCATTATCATCCTCATTACTAAGGATTTGAGGTCATTTTCTTGTATTTCCGTTGTATTTGAGTTCTCTGGGTGGTTTTCTTTGGGATAGCTGGAAACTGGAGACGCCATGTTGTTTTGGGGTTTTTTGCGTATGCTTTTTCGTTGTCCTTTAGACATCTTGCCGTCTTTGTTTTTGTTGGGTAGCTTCCAGAGTTGAATGGAGGGTGTCTGATGATAGATTCACTTGTTTTCTTACGATTTCCCTAGGCTGCGAGCTCAAAGCTTCACTGGTGTGGATGTTAGGAGGTTAGCCCTGTTGTTCTGGTCTCTCACAGCCAGTGATCCTCAGTCCCTCTCTGCTGTGGATCCTGCAATTGTTCTGGGTCTCTGAATGAGCGTTGGGTCAGGCCAAGGTATCCACAGCCTTCTGTGTTCCCTGCCAAGTCCAGCCAGGAGCACTGGGACCGAACCACGGGCAGAACTCAGCTAGATTCTCAGGGCCAGAACCGTCTGCCAAGCTCAGCTAGGGATTTTGGGCCCAAAATGCACACAGGGCCCAGCCAGAATTTTTGGGCTGGGACTACGCACCAAGCTCCACTAGGGCCTTTTGGCCCAAAGTGCGTGCTGTGGTCAGTTATTGACTCAGGGCCCGAACTGACCACCAATCTCAGCCAGGAATTCTGGATTCAAACTGTACACTGTGTCCAACCAGAGTCTTAGAGCTGGTGGAACCGAGAGCTCTGTCCAGCCTGTGCCACAGCAGGAGAACTGCGGCTGCTCTGAGTTAGCGCCAGTAGTGGAACAAGTGCTCCACCCGGACTGTGTCACCGCAGGGGAGCTGCCGCTGAGCTGAGGTGGTGCCTAGGATGGAACCGAGCACGTCACCAAGCCTGCGCCACAGCAGGAGAACTGCGGCTGCTCTGAGTTAGCGCCAGTGGTGGGACAAGTGCTCCGCCCAGACTGTGTCCCCGCAGGGGAGCTGCCGCTGAGCTGAGGTGGTGCCTAGGATGGAACCGAGCACGTCACCAAGCCTGCGCCACAGCAGGAGAACTGTGGCTGCTCTGAGTTAGCGCCAGTGCTGGAAGAAGTGCTCCGCCCGGACTGTGTCCCCGCAGGGGAGCTGCCGCTGAGCTGAGGTGGTGCCTAGGATGGAACCGAGCACGTCACCAAGCCTGCGCCACAGCAGGAGAACTGCGGCTGCTCTGAGTTAGCGCCAGTGCTGGAAGAAGTGCTCCGCCCGGACTGTGTCCCCGCAGGGGAGCTGCCGCTGAGCTGAGGTGGTGCCTAGGATGGAACCGAGCACGTCACCAAGCCTGCGCCACAGCAGGAGAACTGCGGCTGCTCTGAGTTAGCGCCTGTGGTGGAACAAGTGCTCCGCCCGCACTGTGTCCCCGCAGGGGAGCTGCCGCTGAGCTGAGGTGGTGCCTAGGATGGAACCGAGCACGTCACCAAGCCTGCGCCACAGCAGGAGAACTGCGGCTGCTCTGAGTTAGTGCCTGTGGTGAAACCAAGTGCTCCGCCCGGACTGTGTCCCCGCAGGGGAGCTGCCGCTGAGCTGAGGTAGTGCCTAGTGTGGAGCAGCGTGCTCAACTACGCCTGCGCCACAGCAGGGGAGCTATGGCCACGCTGAGTTAGTGCCTCAGGCAGAATTGTTTGCTGGGCCGGGCCAATACCCGGGACTCTGGGGCCGAACTGTCCGCCGAGTCCAATCTGGGTCCAAAGGCTCCACGCGACCCAAATCCTGCCCCGAGTCCCCTCTCCCGCAGCAATTCCCACCAGCCACCACACCAATCGCCTCCACTGGAAGGCTATGAGCTGCAAACCTCAGCCGCCGCTGCTGGTGCCGCTGGTGCTGCCGCCTCTACCGCTGCCGCTCCGATCAGAGAAAAACCACGCTCCTCCCGTGTGCAGGGGCACGCAGGTCCACCGCACCCTGGTCCCTCCGAACCGTGGAGCACTCCCGCTGCCGTGATGTTCGGACCTCGGTGTTCCTGGCTCAGAAATCTGTGCAATTCCCTGAATTGTTCACTGGAGCCTCCAAACGCGGTCCACACTGCTCGCCGCCATCTTGGATCCTCTCCCTTTTCATTCTTAGTTTAACAGGTGGCTTTATATTATTCATCAAGACATAGATAGCAAATATTTATCTTATCCATTTTTAAGAATCATTCCTGTTTTCTAAGACTGTTTCTCTAAAATGTTTTCAATATCAACTAATGATCAATAGACTTTTAAAAAGCAAAAAAACAGGGAGTCCTTAGCTCCAAAGCCATGGAATTAAAAAATGCCTTAGATGTTGACACCTCTGTTTGCAAGCATTATCTACTCACATTACTTCACATTGCCTCTTGTTACTGTCACACCCACTGCACCCATGCAGAGTATCATTTCACAGCTTGGGCATTCTTTTCTCAGTTCTTACTCATTTTTATGTGATTCTGGGAACGCTTGTTCTTATTTCATACACCTTAACAATGTCTTTGCTAGGAATAAACTTCTGTTTTGGTTGGCATCTTCTCCTGGAAGAGGCTCCTAACTTGTTTTCCAGAAGATTTTCTATAGTATAATCTTTGTAATAACATCGGCTGAGTTTAAGCGAGTGTTTCAAGCCGCTCAAACTGATGGCAAAGGTTGAATGCAAGTTCACATTTCCAATCTATCTTAGTTTCTTCTCCATGACTAGTAGAAAACATTGGCAAAACCTACTTGAGGAGGAAAAGGTTTATTTCATCTTCTAGCCCATCATCAAGTAAAATCAAGGTGGTTACTGGAGGCAGGAACCTGGAGGCAGAAACGGAAGCAGTGATCATGAAAAAACACTGCCTACTAGCTTGCTGCCAGGTTAATATTAAAGTATCACATATAACCATGACTACTTACCCAGGTGTGGCATTTCCCACCATGGGCAAGACATCCTCCTCTCTCAATTGTCTACCAAGATAATGCCCTGAAGGAATGCCAATTTGTTGAATGAATCTCTTCAACTGAGATTTCCTCTTCCTCAGTATCTATTTGACGAAAACTAACGGTCACACAGTTAATTTCTTGCTTTTTTCTAATCCCTAGCAGAATCAAGTTGCTCCTAGGATATGTATATATTCCTTCTTGTTGCTCTTTTTGCATTAGTTAATTTTTTAAAGGCCTAAAATCACGTTTCTTAACAAAAAGATCTGGAAAGATAGTAAAGCCAGTACTAGTTTCTAGCTAGCTTAGATGCATTGATCCAAAGTATCACAAAATAAAATTTTCTTTTCAGTAGTTGCTATCTGCTTTACATATTTTCAAGGCTTTCCTTCATTTATTTATATGTGAAATGTTTTTTCAAAATCCTAAGTGGAAATGCTTTCTTTATCTGTCAGCATTCTATACACAATGGATTACTTGACATGATCTGGAGCAGCAAAGCTCCATCTCTTCTCTCCCTGGAAAGAATTGGGCTTCTGCATATATTTGAAGGTAGAATCCAGTGTGACACAAAATTCCCTGCTCACAGGATAGAGTTAGCTAGAACTCTTTTCTGTGATAATAACTTTATCTGTGATGTTGCCTTTGCCATAGAAATGCTCTAAGCCTATGTTTTCACATAGAAAAAACTTCAAATTGAGTTTTTGACTATACTCCTTTCATCTTTGAAATATCAACTGTGATTATTTAACATTGTAAGAAAATGTGACAATTACCAAAATCATCTCAACAAAGAAAATTAAGTTTGAATTTTGAGATAAATATGCAATGATTCTACTACTTTGTTTTTAAATTTTAGCATAAATATAGATAAACATAGTTTTCCTGTGTAAATCTTTGATTGTAAATCTGGGTGACACCTGCCAAGCATTTCTCAGTTTTATTTATGGAAGTAAACCCATGGGCATGTTACAGTACATAGAAGTACATAAAGCCTTAACAAATTTCTTAGTTTTTCATGTGTTCTATGTCAGAGTTGAGAAAACACAGGACTACACTAAATGCACCATGTTCTTTTAATCTTGATGGGACAATTCTAAATGTGTAGAATTACAGTTGAATAATTTGCTGTTTGAGTTGGGGTAATTCCATCGACTGACTCTCAGTATTAAGTGAAGTTCTGTTGCTCTAAAAACAGTTTCTACAGTTAGCAGAAACCCACTAAAATTAACAGTAGAAAAAAATCACAGGTTAACATGTACAGGAGAGTTCATATTCAGAACATCCAGTTTTCTTCTGCAAACATCATCATGTGAATGGGGCCAACATGGTCTCATGTGGTCTGAGAGAGTTATAGTACTGAATTTCCAGGTGCCAAAGTGGCCAAATAGAACAAGACAAACAAATACAACACAACAAAGCTAAAATATAAATTCTTTCATCATCTAATGTGTTAGGATAAGCACAAGGGTGGAATTACAGAAGGGATAGAAGTTTTCTTCACTATCCACATGAGGTACATTGGAGTGGAGATGAAACCTGGAGCAGAGACTCTTGAGACAAGCTTGTGATATCTTCCTTCTGATGTTACAACCAGCCTGGATTGGGTAAGTCAGCATTCCCCATGAGGTTTGTCAGGTAAGGCTTTTTGAGTGTGGCTAGGCTAGAAAAACCCCAAATAATATTTTATTGGAAAAATATTCTCAATTTCTTCTCTACACAGCATGTAATATAGCAGAAGGAATGTTTTTAACCAAAGAATCTCATAGGAGCACTTGTACATGGGGATTTTACTGGGAATTGGTCATGCATGCATGCCTGACCTTAACCTACAGCAACTACAGTGAGACACATGGTGCCTAAGAAATCAGGATTAGGACAATGGGAATTGATATGCCTCCAGATCCAACTATTCCACTCTTGGCATACTCTCAAAAAATGTTTCACCTTACTACAGAGACACTGCCAAACCATATTCACTAATGCTCTATTCATAATAGTCAGGAATTGGAAACAATCGAGATGTTCCTCAACAGAAGAATGAAGAAGGAAAATGTGCTATTTGTACATATTGGAGTACAAAATAGCCATTAAAAATGGAATCATAAAATTTGCAGTTAAATATATGGAACTAGAAAAATGGTTATTCTGAAAGAGCTATCCCAGATTTAGAAAGGCAAATATGATATGTCTTCACTTGTATGTGAATATTAGCTACAACCCATAGAACCACAGAGAGTAGGTATAGAGTAAGGGAATAGAGGAAACAGATCTCATAAAAAAAGGAAAATAGAATAGATAGACTGCATGGAAGAGGCAGTGGCAAAAATGGGTGATTGAGTGAGGAAGAGGAGGAGAGAGGCAGCTGTGGGATGAAATACCAAAAGACAGCTAAAATTAAGTGCCTTTTGATAGGTATTATGGAAACATAATACAGCTTAAATGTCCTAAAATATATACATATATAAAGGCAATCTAAAGAAAATTGCCAAATAATGGAGTAGACAGAGTCTCAACTGGCCATCTCTTGTCACCATAAGAAGCTTCAGTATAGGAACTGATTTACATCTTGTTGAGCTGTTGGTCAAAAAGGCCCCAAAAGGAAATTCCTAAACAACTCGGGCTGTTGAGAAGGATATACATTTCTTTCCATAAATTGAACATTGCTGAACAAAACACCTACACAGCCCATTTGAACATAGAGATACCAAAGTTGAACCTTCACCTCTACGTTCTAGTCTCTTTATGCAGGAAAGTACTCTATGTGTTACCAAAATAGATATGTAAACATCAAGATGTTCAAAAAACCTTTATGTACAATGGTGTACTACACACAAAACGCACTAGAGCAATGGTGCCAGAATGCTTATGGGAGTAACCAACAAGTGTTTTATTTGACTTAAGGCCAAGCCCAGTATGTGGAACCCATACCTGACCCTGCTTAGGTGACCAAAACCCTAAGACTTGATATCTGAGGGATGTAAGGTAAAAGCAAATTATACTGGTTTATGAAAAGAAATTTACATTGATAAAACGACTCCTTATAATATTGTGATAATACTCATAGATCAGCACCTTGCTCAGCCATCACCAGAGAAGCTTCCTGCAGCAGATGGTAACAAATATGAGAACCGCATCCAGACATTGTGCAGAGAGTAAGAGACCTTGGGCCACTCTGCCTGACACGGCATGTCTCCATGAATCACTCCCCTCAGAGCTGTCTGAATCCCAAGAGGAACTGGAAAGTGTAAGAACCAGAGGGGCTGTAGGACCTCAAAACAACACCACCCTCTAAGTTAGTAGTTTGTTACCTTCCAAATACTCTAAGCCTTTAGTATAGCTCCTCGTATTATGGTGACCTCCAACCATAAAATAATTTTCTTACCACTTCATAACTATAACTTTGCTACTGTTATGAATTATAATTCAAATATATGATATGCAGAATATCTAAAATTCTACCCATGTGTGCTTATCCTGCCATGGATGCAGGCTGCATCACAGGTTGAAAACCACTGATCTAAATCAGTATGACCAAGGCACATAAAGCACTCACAGAGAATAAAGCAGCATGCACAGGGCCTGCACCAGGTCTTCTCTGTTTATGTTTAATTTCCAGTTTTATGTTTTAATGGGATTCTTGAGTGTTTCACTGAATGAGTCTCTGACTTGTGTGCCTTCTTCTTGGTCCTTTTCTTTCCTTGTCAAACTTTGACGTGACAGTTCTTGTTTTATCTTATTGTATTTCATTTTGTTACATTGAGAAAAAGAGAGAAAGACAGAGGAGAAACACACACACACACACACACACACAGAGAGAGAGAGAGAGAGAGAGAGAGAGAGAGGTAGAGAGGAGAGGAGAGAGAGGAGAGAGGAGAGAGGAGGCGAGGAGGAGAGAGGAGGAGAGAGAGAGAGAGAGAGAGAGAGAGAAACCTAGCTACCAGGACAAAGAAAGAGTAACAGCTGAACTATCATTTAACATTCTGGGAGAGGAAAAAGTTTTCTCCAATGAAGTGAAACTGGGTATATTAACCATTACAGGACAAGCAACATGTTCAGGAGTATTTAACCAACATGTAATGGACTTCACAAATGTTTCCATGTGTGCTTTTCTTTAGTTGCAGTGTGGTGCTGCTAACCTGCACTCCTGGTATACTCAGGTAATCAAGGCTTCTTGTAGAGGAATTGGGACACTAACCTAGCCACAAAAATTAGGGAAATGGTTAAACAAGTTACAAATAGCATTTGTGGTCCAGTTTCTAAATGTTGAGAAATTGCAGGCTTAGAGTCCTGTGTGGGATAGTCTGAAATGCTGGACCAATTAGATTTGGAAGCTTTCTTTGAAAGTGTCCTGGGAGCTGGCTTGTTCTGATGAGGAACAGCAACTGAAGCACTTGGTGCTGGAACATCAGAGACACAGGATGCCAGTGTCCCGCATGCTGAGAGGAATGTATCCTGTCAGGTCTGATATAATGTCAACGTCCAGTTCTTTTGTTTTGAAAATATATAATTTCTCAGGAACATTATACACTCCCAAAATTTAAGTGTATAAAGAGTGCATGATGCACAGAACAATCAAGGCTCAGTTTTTCTCCCTCCCTCATGCTCTCTTCCTTGCTCCCTTAGTCCTCAGAAAGAAGAGCTCTCCTCCCCTAACATCTGCTCTTAGCCTATCAAGTCTCATCTGTACTACCTATAACCTCTTCCTCTGTAGCCTGGCAAGGCCATCTTGCCAGGGGAAAGTGATCTAAATTCGATGGCCAGAGTGCATATCCAAAGTAGTCCCTACTCTCCACATGGGGGGGGGGTTTACAATGAGACTGTGTTACTACACCTGAGCAGTGGGTCTAGGTCCACATCATACAAGGACCTTGGTTGATGTTTCAGCCTCTGAAGTATACTTATCCTGTATTATGTGCTAATATCTGCTTATGTGTGAGTATATACCATGTATGTGTTACCTCATTCAGGATGATCTTTCCCAGTTCTATCCATTTGCTGCAAATTTCAAGATTTCCTTGTTTTTAACAGATGAATAGTATTCCATTGTGTAAATGTACCACCATTTCTTTATCGATTCTTTGATTGAGAGACATCTAGGTTGCTTTCAGATTCTGTCTGTTATGAATAAAGCTGCTATGAACATAGTTGAGCAAATGCCCTTGTTGTATGGTTGAGCATCTTTCAAGTATATTCCCAGGAGTGGTATGACTGGGTCCTGAGGTAGAGTTATGCCCAGTTTCCTGAGAAAATACCAGATTGATTTCCAAAGTGGTTGTTCCAGTTTGCACTCCCACCAGCAATGGGGGAGTATTCCTCTTTCTCCACATCCTCATCAGCATGTGTTATCAATGAGTTTTTTTTTTTATCTTAGCATTTCAGATAGATGTAAGATAGAATCCCAGAGCTGATTTGATTTGCACATCCCTGATAACCAGAGAGGTTGACCATTTCTTTAAGTGTTTCTCAGCCATTTGATATTCTTCCCCATTTTGACCTTTTTTCTTTCATCTTCTTTCTACATGTTCCCTTTTCCTTCTCTGTATGTTTAATTTTAACTGCCTTCAATTAGATAATTGTGCTTTTCAGGACATATTTTGCCCCGGCTATGCATCCTTTCCCAAATGACTGAAAACAAAGCATTTTTCCTAACATACAATCTTTATTGTCTACAATTTGTGTGTCTTACATCAAAGACTCTCATGAAATATATATATATATACATATATACATAAATATAATTTGACCCACGTTTTCCTTTAAAAGAACAAAAGAAGAAGAAGAAGAAGAAGAAGAAGAAGAAGAAGAAGAAGAAGAAAAGAAGAAGGAGAAGAAGAAGAAGAAGAAGAAGAAGAAGAAGAAGAAGAAGAAGAAGAAGAAGAAGAAGAAGAAGAAGAAGAAGAAAAGGAACAAGTTAAAACCTAAGAACTAAGACTTCTATTCTCATAAGCAGATAGGAGGGATCATTTGATTAATTTTACTAACACACTAGCTGGCACACTGACATCAACTGAAATATGTTTATTGGAGAAATATATTTAAACTATTTAATATGGATAAAATTTTTTCCTTATGAAGTCATAGCCTTAATCATGACACAAAATGTGAAATTCCATTCATAGAATGTTTCACTCTTGTATGACTTTTTAAAGTGTCTAACAATAGTGATTTTTTTTTCGTAACTTGATGAAACTACTTCATATTTTAAAACTAATCAGAATTCATTTTTGTGATTGTTATTTTTTCAGGAGTATTTTGTCAATTGCTTCTGCAAAACTTCCGAGTTATCACTGAAAGGAACGGAAAACTATTGGAACCAAGAAGCCATGATAAATGCAGTCAACTCCACTCACATGTAACAGACCAACTGATTGGCATTAGCATTAGGTTAAATATTTATTGTACTTATTCAAGATAAATGGTATCAATATAATTTATAATTTAAGAACAAGTGGGAACATTGCTGTCACTAAAAATAATAATATGCGTCACACTATTCCTGACAATGGTGCTTAAGGATGTGTTAAACTACTTAGTATATAATTTATACAATATTAATTTTAACTGTAAATATTTTAACATCTTTAGGAAAGAAGAATTAAAAGGTGTGACACTGTACCAAATGTGGGAGAAGCATGCCCCAAGACATTTCAACAGAAAAGACTGTCAGAGAAACCTTTTTAGAGAGGACTGAATTAATCAGACTGTCTCCCTGTGGGTATTTGCCCACTCCCAGTGTAAATGAGGAGAGTAATTTACATCTAAACAGATTTTTTCATAGATCTTCTTCCCCAGCTCCTATCAGTGCTTGGATCTTCCTACTAACTTTCATGACTAAGCATTCAGTTCTGAGACCTTGAAATGTTAGGATAATTATATGTCCGAATATTTAATGCACAAGTTCACCACCTACTTCGTTATATTTTATCTCTGTTAACACTGGTAAAAAATCTGTATTAGTAATAGTATTCTCTTGGATGGTAACTATGGAAGATGCTGCTTGTATTTCCACTGATCTTTTCTGTTGCAGTTTTGACATCATTCTAACTATTGGTTTCCCATCATCCTGACATCATAGCACAGCCTCCCAGACTTGTGGTGACATTGCTTCACACGGCTTTAACATCACAATCTGGCCCTTGTAGATTTGAATTGACCTCATTTTGCCATCAATTTGACATTGTAATTTGGTCTCCATGGAAACATGAAACCATTTTGTCATTATATATTTGTCATTGTAATGTGGTGTCCATGGGCTTATCAAAAATTGTTTTCATATAGCAATTTGGCATCACAACACATCTCTGTAGGCTTCCTTTGGAATGTTATGACCATGGTAAATTGCATTCAAATGAGTAGGAATAGAATTATGATAAGCATGAGAAAAATATCCATTGTATAAATTCAGAAAGCATTTTTCAATCTTAAGTATGTGCATAATTTAAGGTATTTTCCATTCAAATCATTGTGGTAGGTAGCTATTGTGATAAGTATTAAATTTTGTGCATTTTACATCTGTAAAACTCTCATTTTCTTGTGGTTAATTTTTATATGTTAGCAATCATGAAAATGTTACCTTTGTTCATCTCTTTCAGTCAGTGTCTAATGTTCTAATGCTCTAATCTGTCTTTGCTTCATAGCAGAAAAATTCTGAGATGCCTGAAGTTGAATGATGGGGTCAGAGGATTGTGAAGAGAAGGGAAAAGGGTGGGTACACAGTCAGTGAACTCAAGTTCAGCAGCTGAGCTCTTTCACATACTGGAAGGTATCTGAAAGCCATACCTGAAACCCATCAGCATCTTCAGATGTTTGCATATTCTGTTCACAAACCCCAAACAGCTCAGGAGCAATCATCTCTTCTTACTGTGGACTGCAGTCTATCCCACAGCTTGTTCCCTTCATATAATTCTACTGCTTTAACTTGGTGCCAAGATAGGTTCATTGCAAACAAATTATGTCTTCCTTTCTTGTTTTTTTTTTATTATAAGAATACTCTTAGTTATGGCCCAGTAAACTTTTTCCCCCAAGTTGCTGTTTATCCTTTTGCTCATGGCTATCAGAAATTATCCTGGATCAATCATTGTCTCTCTGGCCAGTACCAGAGACAGCTTTATCTACTTTTTATTTCAGAGTTCTTTTGGCCTCTAGAATATTGTTTTAATAAATGTCACAATGCTAAGTGAATATTCCTTTCTCATGCTTATCATGATTCTATAACCTTAGTCCTCAAATGCTAGATTTTTAAACTAACATCTTCTATTTCTGCTAAGCACTCTTTTACATTACATTTCATGGTATTTTCAGAACTATTGGTACCCAAAGTATATATAATCTGATCATATCATTTTAGATAGAAATAAGTGTTACTGGTTTTAAAAACTTAAACATAGGAGAAAGGATGGGTAAAGTGAGCCTGAAAGGTGTTGAAACCAAGAGAATGATGGCTATGACACTCTCTCATTCTCATGTACACTCACTTCTTTCTTTCAGTTCATTTTATCTAATTTATTTCCAACAGTTGAGGTATGGCTCAAAGGCCGGGGTCCAATGGTTCATATGTGAGTCCTGGACTTTTTCATCAGAGCAGAATGCAATAAATCAAAATGGTTTTGCCAACAACCAAAGTAGAAGGAGAAAAGACAATCAACTCTGGTTCAGTTTTGTCTCTTTCTATTTTATAAATTAATCTCTCCAGTCAGGGATACAAAACAAGACTGACTCAGTTTCTTGCCTATAGCTTATGAAGGAGGCTATAGGAGCATTGTGAACTCTAAAATGATCTGTCCAAAACAATGAAAAACAAACAACAGTAAAACACAGACACACACACACACACACACACACACACACACACACACACATGAGAGAGAGAGAGACAGAGACAGAGAGAAGAGAAGAGAGGGGGAGAGAGAGAGAGACAGAGACAGAGAGAGACAGAGAGAGAGGGGGACAAAGAGAATTCAGAGTAAGTAATAGGAGCTGTGGATAGAAATAACAAATGTTAATGGAAAACATTTTATTGCCTTTACATGATGCAGGGTGTTTTCTCAGTTATTTTTATTCTAGTTTCTAAGGTTGACAGTTAGTTGGACTTTATGATCTACCTTTAAAACATCTCTATGCACTTCATTAGAGTGTCTTCCTACCACTAACTCGTTAGATCTAGTCTCAGATGCATTCTCTGACCCAGAAACCGATCAATTGGGTTGGACAGAGATAAAGGTAGTTTGGGAAGGCATGAGCTTTCAGTATTCTATGTGTTTGAAATCTTCTTGAACATTTTATTCCTCACTTCCCTTTAGTTTATAAAGTTAACATTATTTAGCATCCTTTTCTATAGAGTTAGAATATATCTGGAAAACACCATGTTTTTACTCAGGGAACATAGCTACAAAATGACCCCTCATAACATTCCCTATACTCATAGATTAGTGCTTTGCACGGCCATCATCAGAAAAGCTTCCTCCATCGGTTAACGAGAACAAATACAGACACCCACAGCCAGACAACATACAGAGAATGAGAGACCTGGGATCACTCAGCACTGAAAGTGATAAGTCTATCAAATCCCTCCCTGTAGGGCTCAGGGAACTTTGCAGAAGAAGACGGAGAAAGAGTGTAAGAGTCAGAAAGGATGGAAGACACAAAGAAAAGAAGGCCATTTAAAAACAGCAGGACCATTCACACATGAAATCATAGAGATTGTGGTGGCACGTCATCAGATGGGGTCCTAAAGCTGAAAAAAATAGACACATGCCCCCATTCCTTATCCAGAAGCTATCCCTGCTTGATAACCACATGCAAATGTAAAACTCAGTTTTCCTTCAAGGTGCCCCGGCCTTCGGGGTTTGACTAAAACTCGGGAGGAAGTTCACCTGTTGAAAATGCAAGACACAAAGAAGGAGAGCAAGTCTGATTGATCAAGCTCTCAAACTTTATTAGTGAGGCAGCAGCTTTTATAAGTAAGAAGGCAGGGAAACATATTGCTATAGCAACCCAATTGCAGGCTTTTCTCAAAACACAGGGAATTCCAGGCACACAGGGTATCTTGCTCTGTCTTAATCTAGCTTTAGTCTAGCTGCTAAACCACAACAGGGCTGCTCCATCTCTATGTGTCTTTAGTCTAACTGCTGACCCACAACAGGGTCAGCTAATTTCTGGTGAAAGGCAATCTCTGGGAAAAGCAGAGACTTAAAGGTGCAGACTCTGACAAGATGGCTGAACATTGGCCATATGGCCTATTGTCCCCAACATCAAGGGAATCTCACTGTGGAAACAAATTGCTTTAAAGGTAGACTGGCTAACAGAACATTAATTCAATGGCAACTTCTTTGTCTCATAATGTTATATCAGGACATTTTTTACCCTTACAGCCCTTTATTAATATATTATGACTTCCTGTTTTGTGTTTTTATGGGATTCCTATGTGTGAACGTGTGTCTCTAAATCTATGTGTTTCTTGTACTTTTTCTTTGGATCTTTCCTTTGTGTTTCTTTTTTCTTTATCCTGATTGGGTTTTTTGTTTGTTTTCTTTATTGTATTCTATTATTATACCTTAGAGGTCTATTGTCTAAATAGAGATAGATACAGCTGTGTGGGCCAGGGTTGATCAGAATGAGAAGGGAGGTGGAAAGGAACTAGGAGGAGTCAGAGGAGGAGAAATTGTAATTACAATATATTGTATGAGAAAATATTTTCAACAAAATAAAATTAAAAGAAAAAGAACTGAGCATCTCAGCATAGATCGAAGAAATAAACCAATACACCTGATATAAACATTTATACATGATATAAAATGATACGCATAATATAAACTGAAAAATGTACTATAAACTCTATAAACTCATATAGACAGCAATTAATCTGTTCAAAGGAGCATGTACTCATCAACTAACTGAATCAAACCATTAACTTTCAAGATTACCTAGCTCTTTAAAGGACTTTACACACACACACACACACACACACACACACACACACACACACACACACACAATCTACCCTACTTGTTCTGTTCTCTGAAACCGCTACCTAATTCAGGAATTCCTTTTTACTTGAGACCTCCAGGTTATCTCAAGTTTTCTGGACTGTCTTGGAGGTCACACTCTCCTTCTTATATGCCTGGAACTGTGTGATTGGGAGCCAGGCAATATTTTCCAAGAAGATTTTGTAAGCTTAGGCTCCATGATCTCAAATTTAAGATGGCCACATCTAATTTGGTGAGCTATGCTCAAACAAGGCATTGTAGTCAAATGTTTGGTGATGTGACCAGTGGCTCTCATTCTTCCCTGTTACTGGTAAGTGATTATTTGTGGTGCATGCAGATGGGAGTGTTTCAGAATAGTTTCTGAACTCTGTAAGTATCAAGCGAAGAGAAGGGATTGATTTATGGGGGGTTTGTTTACAAAACTAAAATTTATTAAGTAGTCTCCCACACAGATGAGAGTAGTATCTGGTTTGTTATCTCTAGAAAATGGAAGATAATCTAAGGATAATAAAAACAAAGGCCAATGACACTGAAAACCAAGTTTGTTGTTTGTTTTAATGAAAACAACTTTAATAAAGTAGTCTTAAATATCAAAGACTTGTGAAGTTCTCTGTAAACTTACAAAACACCTGGTCACATTCCTGGGATTTCGGAGACAATTTATTTATTTTTTTTATTTTTAACACATTTTTATTGAAAAATAAAATAATTCATATTACATCCCATTTTCTATCCCATCCCATGCATCCTCCCATTCATCCCTTCCTCTCATTTTCACCCCAATCCCCCTTCCCTATGACTGTGACTGAGGGAGAGCTCCTTCCCATGAATATGGTGGTGGGGTATCAAGTCTCTTCTTGGTAGTCTGCTATCCTTCCTCCAAGTACCATTGGGCCTCCCCAACAAAGGGACATGGCCAAATATGGGGCACCAGAGATCGTGTGAAAGTCAGTTCCCAGTCTCCACTTAACTGTGGAGAATGTTCTGTGTAAAGTGTTGGAGAGATCGGGGATACAAGGCACATTCCTAAACATAATAAAGGCTATATACAGCAAGCCAATAGCCAACATAAAATTAAATGGAGAGATACTCAAGGAAATTCCTCTAAAATCAGGGACCAGACAAGGCTGCCCACTTTCTCTGTATCTCTTCAATATAGTTCTTGAAGTCCTAGCCTGAGCAATAAGAAAACACAAGGAGATCAAGGGCATCCAAATGGGAAATGAAGAAGTCAAACTATCCCTATTTGCAGATGATATGATAGTGTATATAAGTGACCCCCCAAAATTCCACCAGTGAACTCCTTCAATTGATAAGCACGTTCAACAAACTGGCTGGTTACAAAATTAACTAAAAAAAAAAAAAATCAGTAGCCTTCCTATATACAAATGACAATCATACAGAGGAAGAAATTAGGAAATCTACACCCTGCACATTAGCCACAAGCAATTTAAAATACCTAGGAGTAACTCTAACCAAGCAAGTGAAAGAATTGTTTGAAAAAAAAACTTTAAGTCTCGGAGACAATTTATGAGCAAGATTTTGATTGTCAACTTCATTGCTTTGGTTAAATGGTTAGGGGATTAATAAACTGTATGTGTGGGTGTGCCTGTGTTTTTCTCATGGGAACTAGATTGTTAGGATTATGGCTATTGAAAAAGTAAAAATTTGAATAGAATGTTGAGAGATGGTGGAACTGGGAATGTGCACCTGTTTGGAGAAAGTGGGCCTTGCTGCTGTGACAAGGGACACTATATCTTGGCCTGGCTGCTTCCTCCTGTTGTTCTTTTCTATTTCCTGTCTATCTTGAGAACAGCCTTTACCTCACGGCCCCACAGCAAAATCCACAACACCCACCACAGACCCATAGTCAGTATAGTCAACAACCGTGAAACAGCAGCCGACTAAATCTTTTCTCTGCTAAGGTTGTTTACTTTGGGTATTCAGTCAGAGTGATAACAATGCTGAATCGCCATCTTCAAAATGCAGTGCTTTATCAAGCATAGCAGTCCGAAATTACAAGGTGTGACTTATGTCTGTGCTCTGTTAAATGTAGTATGTTTTCGTGGAGGTAGGAGAAAAAGGAGAGTGATTCTGTTTACCTTCCTATGGAATCCGAGCCCTGTGGTCAGGGTCTGGCATAATTGTTCAAGCGAGAACATAAAAACGTGAAGATACTCTTAAACTGGATCTTAATATCCTTTAAACAGAGCCACTCCTTGAATACTTAACCATCAGGGAGATGTTTCTGGAAGTATGTGCTTTCTTTTCCTCTCCAGTGACATGCTAACATCTCCTAAACCCAGGAAAAGATGAAAATGAAACTTGACCTTTCAGTGTTAGCATAGCAGAATGGAAAAGTCTCAAGGCAGGCAATAGAGAGAAACTGTCTGTGTGGAAAGACCAGCTGCCCTCCATTCAGGTCCTACTTGGTGTGAAGTACAACACTGCAGGCACACTGCCTGAGATTTTCAAGGGAAGCTATATATTCATATGCTAATACGAAGTCTTTAAAACAGACAAAACATTGTTCAGGCACTGTAGTATCCAGGCAGCACTAAAGGGAATTCAAAATAAACCCTGAAAGAGCAGAAACTATGAGGGAATTGGAAATTCCGGAAAAGGAGTGAGTTTTAAGAGCTGCTGCTAGGCCCAGTCAGATATAAGGCCCCTGGAGCTACAGTTTAAAGGGAGGAAGGCACTAATCTTTTATCAATTAAGTAAAAGTGCACTTTTCTTTGCTTAGGTTGACAATTCTCTAATTTAAAAACATTGGCCAGAGAACTAATTGAAATTCTCACTGCCACAAATTGCAAAGTAAACAGGGAAATTGTTGGCTAAGAGGTTTCTTTTTTTTCTTTTTTCTTTTTCTCAGGTGGCAGACATTGAGTTCAAGGTTAGGAGTTAGGCTGGAAGTGCACTGTGGAATTCTGTCACTCAGTGGCAGCCATTTGCCTAGGGGACTGTGCCTTCCAGTGACTGAAGAGGATTTCTTGTGCTTAGGTAAGCCATATAAGACAGTAGCACCCAGGGAGTCTAAAAAGTCAGGTTACACCTCTGTGTTGCTTCTAGAACAAAGAGCTTTAACAACATACTAGAAAACAATTATTATAACAATAAATTAATTTAAATATCCAACCATCCATTAGTTGAGGCTTTGAGATTCAGTATAGTTCTTTAAAAAACTTTTGTATTTTATTTTAGTTTTAGTTTTTTTATTCATATTACATCTCAACTGTTATCCCAACCCTTGTATCCTCCCATTCCTCCCTCCCTCCTGCTTTCCCCTTATTCCACTTCCCTTTGACTGTGACTGAGGGGGGCTTTTCCCCCTGTATATGCTCATAGAGTAGCAAGTCTCTTCTTGGTAGCCTGCTATCCTTCCTCTGAGTGCCACCAGCCCTCCCCATCCAGGGGACGTGGTCAAATATGGGGCACCAGAGTTCGTGTGAAAGTCAGACCCCACTCTCCACTCAACTGTGGAGAATGTCCTGTCCATTGGCTAGATCTGGGTAGAGACCCAATAGGATGTCCTCCCCTCTGTCCCACTTTCTGGTAAGTGAAGGCTTTCACGGGACATGCCCCTTTGGCTAGTGTTCAGATACAAGTGAGTATATACCATTTGACTCTTTCTGCTTCTGGGTGAACTCAGTCATTATGATCATTTCTAGTTCAATACATTTGTCCACAAATTTCAGAAATTCCTTCTTTTTAATAGCTGAGTAGTATTCCATAGTGTCAAAGAACCACAGTTTCTTTATCAATTCTTCAACTGAGGGACACTTAGGCTGTTTCCAGGTTCTGGGTACTATGAATAAGGCTGCTTTGAACATGGTTGAGCAAATGTTCTTGTTGTGTGCTGGAGCATCTTCTGGGTATATTCCAAGGAGTAGAATAGCTGGGTCTTGAGGAAGCCCTATTCCCAGTTTTCTGAGATAGCACAAGATAGATTTCCAAAGTGGTTTTACTAGTTTGCATTCCCACCAGCAATGAAAGAGTGTTCCTCTTTCTCCACATCCTCACCAGCATGTGGTGTCACTTGAATTTTTGATCTTTAGCCATTCTGATGGGAGTGAACTGGAATCTCAGAGACGTTTTGATTTGCATTTCCCTGATGACTAAGGAGGTTGAGCATTTCTTTAAGTGTTTCTCAGCCATTTGATATTCCTCAGTTGAGAATTCTCTGTTTAGGTCTGGGCCCCATTTCTCAATTGGATTATTTGGTTTGGTGGTGTTTAATTTCTTGAGTTCTTTATATATTTTGGATATTAGACCTTTGTCAGATGTAGGGCTGGTGAAGATCTCTTCCCAGTCTGTAAGTTGTCACTTTGTTCTTTTGACAATGTTTCCTGCCTTACAGAAGCTTCTCAGCCTCATGAGGTCCCATTTATTAACTGTTGAGCTTGAGCCCGGGCTGTTGGTGTTCTGTTCAGGAAGTTGTCTCCTGTACCAATGTGTTCCAGGCTCTTCCCCACTTTTTCTTCTAATCGACTTAGTATCTCTGGTTTTATGTTGAAGTCTTTAATCTACTTAGACTTGAATTTTGTGCATGGTGACAAATATGAGTCTAATTGCATTTTTTTTTACACATAGAGTTCCAATTAGACCAGCTCCATTTATTTATTGATGATGCTATCCTTAGTCAGTTGAATAGATTTGGCTTCTTTGTCAAAAATGAAGTGACCATATGTGTGTATTCATTTCTAGGTCTTCAAGTCAATTTCATTGATCAACCACCCTATTGCTGTGCCAGTATCATGCTGTTTTAATTACTGTTGCTTTATAGTAAAGCTTGAGATCAAGTATGGAGATATCTCCAGAGGATCTTTTATTGTACAGGATATTTTTAGCTATTCTGAGTTTTTTGTTTTACCATATGAAGTTGAGAATTGATCTTTCAATGTCTATAAAAGATTGTGCACATATTTTGATAAGCATTGCATTGAATCTGTAAATTGCTTTTTGTAAGATGGTCATTATTAATATGTTAATTCTCCTGATCCACGAACAAGTGCAATCCTTCTATCTTCTCATGTCATCTTCAATCTCTTTCTTCAGAGTTTTGAATTTTTTTCAAACAAGTCCTTCACTTGCTTGGTTAGAGTAACTCCTAGATATTTTAAATTGCTTGTGGCTATTTTGAAAAATGAGGTTTTGCTAACTTCTTCCTCTGCATTATTGTCATTTATATATAGGAAGATTACTGACAATTTTGAGTTCATCTTGTATCCAGCAAATTTGTTGAAAGTGTTTATCAACTGTAGGAGTTATTTGGTGGAATTTTGGATGTCACTTATGTACACTATCATATCATCTGCAAATAGGGATAATTTGACTTCTTCTTTTCCCATTTGGACCCCTTTTGTTGTCTTGTTGATCTGGGTAGAACTTTCAGTACTATATTGAAGAGATATGGAAAGTATGGGCAGCCTTGTCTTGTTCCCAATTTTAGAGGAATTTCCTTGAGTATCTCTCCATTTAATTTGATTTTGGCTTTTGGCTTGCTGTATATAGCCTTTATTTTGTTGAGGTATGTGCCTTGTATCTCTGATCTCTCCAAAACTTTAAACATAAATGGATCTTGGATTTTATCAAATGCTTTCTCTATATCTAAAGAGATGATCATGTGATATTTTTTATTTTCAGTTTGTGTATATGGTGGATTACATTGATGGATTTCTATATATTAAACCATCCCTGCATGCCTGGAATGAAGCCTACCTGGTGATGGTGAAAGATGTCTTTGATGTGTTCTTGTATTTGTTTTGTGAGTATTTTATTGAGTATTTTTGCATCAATGTTCATAAGAGAAATTGGTCTGAAATTCTCTTTTTTGTTGGGTCTTTGTGAGGTTTAGGTATCAATGTGACTATGGCCTCATAGAATGAATTGGGTAATGTTCCATCCATATCTATATTTTGGAGTATCTTGAAGAGTATTGGTATTAGCTTATCCTTAAAGGTCTGGTAGAATTCTGCACTAAAACCATCTCCCCTGGGCTTTTCTTGGTTCGGAGATTATTAATGATTCCTTCTATTTCTATAGGAGAAATGGGACTATTTAGCTTCTTTATGTGTTTCTCACTCAATTTTGGCAAGTGGAATAGATCAAGAAAATCATCCATTTCCCTTTGATTTTCAAATTTTGTGACATATGCCTTCAAAGTATGAACTTATGATTGTTTGTATTTATTCAATGTCTGTTGTTATGTCTCCCTTTTCATTTCTGATTTTGTTGATTTGGATACTGTTTCTTTGCCTTTTAATTAGTTTGGCTAACAGTTTGTCTATCTTGTTGATTTTCTCAAAGAACCAGCTCTTGGTTTGGTTGAATATCTGGACTGTTATCTTTGTTTCTAATTTATTAATTTCAGCCCTGGGTTTGATTATTTCCAGACATCTACTCCTCTTGGGTGTTTCTGCTTCTTTTTTTTCCCTAGGGCTTCCAGATGTGTCATTAAGTTGCTTATGTAAGATGTTTCCAATTTCTTTCTAAAGGCACTTAGTGCTATGAATTTTCCTCTTAGCACTGCTTTCAATGTGTCCTACAAATTTGAGTATGTTGTTCCTTCATTTTCATTCAGAAAGTTTTCAATTTCTTTCTTTATTTCTTCCCTGAGACAGGTGTCATTAATTATAGATTTATTTAGTTTCCATGTATGTGTAGGCTTTTTATTATTTCTGTTGTTGTTGAAGTGCCGCCTAAGGCCATGGTGATCAGATATGATACCAGGTATTATTTCAATCCTCTTGTATCTGTTGAGGTTTGCTTTGTGACTTACTATATGATCAATTTTGGAGAAGGTTCCATGGGATGCAGAGAAGAAGGTATAATCCTTTTTGTTTTGGTGGAAAGTTGTGCAAATATCTGTTAGATCCATTTGACCCATGGCATTGGTTGATGATATTATTTCTCAGCTTAGTTACTGTTTCAATGACCTATCCTTCAGTGAAAGTGGGGTGTTGAAGTCTCCCTCTATTATTGTGTGGGGATCTATGTGTGGTTTAAGCTTTGTTAATAGTTCTTTTACAAATGTTGGTGCCCTTGTATTGGGAGCTTAGATGTTCAGACTTGTGATGTCATCTTGGTTGATTTTACCTTTGACAAGTATGAAGTGTCCTTCCTCACCCCTTTTGATTAATTTTGTTTGAAAGTCTATCTTGTTAGATATTAAAATGACTACACCAGTTTGCTTCTTGTGACCGCTTGCTTCGAATATTTTTCTAGGCTTTTACAGTGAGGTAATGTCTATCTTTATGGGCGAGATGTGTTTCTTGAATGCAGAATAATGTTGGGTCTTGTTTATGCATCCATTCAGTTAGTCTAGAGATATGAATAATCAGTGATTGTTAAGACTCTTAGTTTTGATGTTGTTTCCAGTAGAGAGTTTGTGTGATTGTGTTTTTATGATGGTGCAGTTATCTATTTCCTGTGTAGTTTTGGTTGTAGCTTGTCACATTGGGGTGGAATTTTCCTTCTAGTAACTCTTGTAAAGCTGTATTTGTGGATAGGTACTGTTTGAATTTGTTTTTGTCATAGAATATTTTGTTTTCTCCATCACTGTGTATAGCAGTCTGGTCTGGCATCTGTGGTCTCTTAGGATTTGCAGCACCTCTGTCCAGGCCCTTCTGCCTTTGATGGTCTCTGCTGAGAAGTTTGCCATTAAATGTTATTTGGCCCTTTTCCCTTGCAGCTTTTAATATTTTCTTTTGTTCTGTATGTTTTGTATTTTGATTATTATGCGACAGGAAGTTTTTCTTTTCTGGTTTATTCTGTTTGGTGTTCTGTGGGCCTCTTGTATGTATAGGCATCTCTTTCTTTAGATTGGGGAAGTTTTCTTTTATGATTTTGTTGAGAATATTTTCTGGGTTTTTGAGTCTGGCATCTTCTCTTTCCTCAATGCCTATTATCCTCAGATTCTTCTTTTTATGGTGTCCTTGATTTCTTGGATGTTTTGTGTCAGGATTTTTCCAGATGTAGCATTTTCTTTAAAGGTTGCTTCAAGATCTACGATTGTATCTTCTAGACCTGAGATTCGTTCCTCCATCTCTTGGATTCAGTTAGAAAGGCTCAGCTCTATGTTGCTCGCCTTCCTCTCTGAGCTCTCACGTACCTGTTTTTCTACTGTATGTGTGTTTATCATTGAATCCATTTTCATCTTCAGATCTTGAACTGTTTTGTTGATTTCTTTCATCTGATTGCATACTCCTGAGTTTCTTCCATTGCCTCTTTATAGGCCTTCAGAGCTTGAACAGCTTTATTGATTTTTTTTCATCTGGTTGTTTTTAGTTCCCTAAATTTTTCCAGTACCTCTCTATAGGCCTCTTTTATGTCTTCCACCTGTTTGGCTGCATCTTCCTGCATTTGGTTATGAATTTTATTTGTTTCCTCCATTATCATCCTCATTACTAAGAATTTGAATTCATTTTCTTGTATTTATACTGTGTTTGAGTTCTGTGGGTTGCTTTCTTTGGAATATCTGGGATCTGGAGCTGCCGAATTGGTTTGGGGTTTTTAACATATATTTTATTAATTTATTAATCCTACATCTCAATTGTCATCCAATCCCTTGTATTCTTCCATTCCTCACTCCCTCCTGCTTTCCCCCTATTCTCTCCCAGGAAAGTGGGACTGAGGGAAGGCCATCCTATTGGGACTCTAGATGAGAGAAGCATGGAGGGATGGGGAAATAGAAAGATCCACAGGGTCCTAGAAACCTACAAGAAGAACACTATGATGAGCAGATCTGGGCCCAGGGGTTCTGCTCAAACTATGGCACCAGCCAAGGACAATATGTGAAGTAAACTTTTTTGTTTGTTTGTGTGTGTGTGTGTGTGTGTGTGTGTGTGTGTGTGTGCGTGCGCATGTGTGTATGATTTTACACTGTCCTTTAGTCATCTTGCCATCTCTGTTTTGGGGAGGTAGCTTGCAGAGTTAGGTGGAGGAAGTCTGGGAATAGATTCACCCATTTTCTCATGATGTTCCTAGGCCAGAAGCTCTGATGCTTCACTGTTCTGGAAGGCTGGAGGCCAGCCCCATAGTTGGGTCTCTCACAGCCAGTGATCCCCAGATCTCCAGGACTGTGGGTCCCAGAATCATCCTGTGTCTCAGAATTTGCGCTGAGTCAGGACAAATTGTCCAAAGCCTTCTGGGTCCCCTTGTGGCACCGGAGCTCTCCAGGGACTGATGTAGGTCGGGTGGAGGGGGTCTGATGGCCACTCTAGTCCCTGTCTCCCTGAGATTTCTTTAGTAATGGAGCTCTGATGTTCTGCTGGTCTGTGGTTCCCAGTAACATTTCAGGACCCAGACCTCTTGCAGAGTACAGTTTAGTGTCACGGGGCCCAAACTGCATACACACTGAGTCCAGTTAGCGTCTATGGACCCAACCGGGTCTCAAGGCCCAATTCATGTGCTTAGTCCAGTTAGTGCTGAGTCCAACAAGGTTGTTGGGCCCAAACTGCATGCTGAGCTCAGTCAGGGTCTCAGAGCCTCAGTGCTCAAACCACGTGATGACTTGACCTAGGGTCACAGGGGCCCAAACGGTGCACTGAGTTCAGCTAGGGTCTCTTGATCCATACTATACACAGAGATCAGTGAGGGTATCGAGTCCCAAACTGCTCATGAGTTCAGCTAGATTCTCAGGGCCTTGACCCATGGTCCAAGCTCAGCTAGAGTCTATGGGCCTGAACCCTGTACCAAGTCCAGTTTGGGTCACAGGGCCCAAACCACGCACCAAGATCAGTCAGGGTCCAGGGGCCCAAACTGCCCACCAAGTTCAGCTAGGGACTCTAGGCCCAAACTGTGTGCTGAGCTCAGCTATGGTCTCAGGGGCTGAATCATTCACCGAGCTCAGGTAGAGTCTCAGGGACTGAACCACGGACCGAGTCGAGTATGGGTCTCAGGGCCCAAACCATGAATAGAGTTGAGCTTGGGTCATAGAGCCCAAACTGAGCACCAATTCAGCTAGGGTCTTGGGGCCCAAATCTTGCAGTGAATCCCCTCTCCTGCAGCAATTCCCACTGGTCACTGCAATCACCTCTGCCAGAGGGTTCCCAGTTGTCAACCTCAGCTGCCACAACTGCCGATATGGTCCAAGAGCATCTGTGCTCCTCCCATGTTCAGGAGTACATAGGCTTTCTGTATTTTGCTCCTTTCAAACTGTGGAGTACTCCCACTGTAGTGAGGTGAGGATCTTGGTGTTCCTGGTTAAGAATTCCATGCAATTTGCTGAATCATTTTCTGGAGCTTCTAAACATGGTCCACATTGCTCGCTGCCATCTTCGAGTCCCCCAAAACAAATATTTTAATGCATCATGAAGAAAACATAAATATAAAATGTTTTCAAAACACTATTTGAATTAGCAATGTAATTTTTAACAATAACAATGATTTTATTACATAAAATATAATACCTAATATTAAAACATCCAGGGAAAAACACTCTTAACCATTCCTAAAATATGCCTATGGGACAATATTACATATACTGAAAACCACTTTTATGGATTTAATTTGTAGTACTTGACTGAGATGGTGTTTTCTAGGCTAGGAGAACTTTAGTTAGATATTTAATGTGATGCTTGGGAAAGGGTTACCTGTTGCTACAGTTTTGAATCAGAATGTTCTCCAATTATCTGTGAATAGAAGCCTGAATCCAAGCTTGCTGCTTTATGAAGAAGGAGTGAATATTAAGAAATTGTACTTAGAGGAAGTTATTGATTTGGGGTGTACCCTTGAAGAAGATACTGGGTCCCAGGCCTTCTTCAGTCTCATTGCTTCTCAGGTAAGCCAAAGACACACATCTTTGTCCAATCATTTGTTTTCCACCATGATTTTCTAAGTTGGCATGGCACAGAAGAAATGGAGCTAACTAATCATGCACCAAAATTTCTGAAGCCATGAACCAAAGTAAATATTTCCAACTTTTAAATTCATTATCTGAAATGCCCTGTCATACTAATAGAAAGATGACTCATCGGAAGGTTACACATAATTATTGATGTGATATATTCACATCAATATATTTGATAGAATAAGAAGTCCTAGAGCTTCTCAGGTTTATTTGATCACAAATTAAAAACAAATCAAAAACCTTCAAATAAACAAACAAACTAAAAAAACAAAACAAAACAAACAAACAAACAAAAAAACCTAAAAAACCAAACTGCTCTCCATGAAACTCTCTGGTGTTTTACTTCATGTTACCACATTGGCTTCTAATTCCCTGTCTTGTACATATGCCACAGTTGGGTCTATGACATAAATATGTAGTATCTTCAACAATAGGGTTTTATTGTCTGTCACGTTGTAGAATGTATAATCAATAGCATTGGCAATAGTCTATAATGTTTGGCGTCATGGAACCCTACTAACCAACAATTCAAAAATATATAACCCATTCCTGGTATAGCAGGTAGTTACTTAGAGAATATATATAATCACTTCCCAGACCCTTCAAATTCCATGAGCAGCCTTTTCTCTTTCATACATTTTTAATCTAAATTTTACAGTTGAAGAAAGATATGTGATAATTATTTATATGTCTTGTTGATTGGGCTTAACATGATGATCTACAGTAATATCCAGTTCCTTCCAATTAAATTGTGATGGTTTGAATGAGAATTGTCCCCATGAGTATGTATATTTGAATGCTTGGTTCCTTGTTGCTGGGATTATTTAGGAAGAGAAAGAAGGTTTGCCTTTTTTAGAGATGTGTGCCACAGAGTGCAAAAAGGCTCATGCCACACCAATTTAGAACACTCTCCTCACTCTCACTCTAGGTTCCACTCTCTACTTGCATATGGGTCAGATGTAATCTTTCAGTAGCTTCTCAAGGGCTATGCCTGCCTTCCTACTGCTACATTCCCTGCCATAATACTTATAGACAAAAATACTGCACTGTGAATCTCCCAATTGAATATTTCTTTCTTTTTTTTTTTTTTTTTTTAAGTTGCTTTGGTCATGGTATCTCTCTGCAATAATAGAAAAGTAACAAAGACAGATAATTTTTTTATTCTTCTTAATGGTAAGTAATACTCAATTGTACAGTCATGCATTTTTTGTCTGTTAATCTATTGATGGACCTCTAGGCTGGTTCTATAGTTAAACATCTCTGGGGAGTACAGCAATAAAAATGAATGTGAAAGCACTGCCTCGGCACTATTATTTGGATTTTCCCCCAAGGATGACAACCTTCAGGTTTATACTCAAGAATAGTTTCACTAAATAATTACACTTTTAGTATTTGAGAATTCCCAAATTTGTGGAAGTGACTACACTAGCTTTTACTTTAAAGAGTGGATAAGTGGTTTTTTGTTTTGTTCTGTTTTGTTTTGTTTTAAAGTCATCTGTGTGTCCTTCCCAGAATGCATTGCTGGGTATTTTCCTAATGATAGCTCTTCTAGCTGGAATTACATTGAACTGTGGTGTACTTTGTATATGTATTCTCCTAATGATTAACAATATAAAACATGTTTCATGAGTTTGTTTTCCAATTGTACTTCTTCGGGGAACTATTCATTTTGCTTACTCAATAGCCAATAGGTTGAGTTGTTCCTCTGATGGTAATATTTGGATTTCTTTACATGTTATGGGTGCTTGTCCCTGGTCAGATGAATAGCTGACCATAATTGTGTAAAAGAATTCACTAAACATTGGAAAATATTTCTTATTAGTTATTAATAATAGAAGAGCTATCCCTTTGTTTTCCTCTAATCCTTGCTAACTCTCATCCATGATAATAAGGTTTTTTTCCCATTTGAACCGAATAGTAAATGATTTGGACTAAAGTTTCATTCTCCAACATTTACAAATCTAAATTTTTTTCAATGCCTTTCATTATTGTCTTTTCTCTAATGTATTTCTTTGACATATTTGAGTTTATTTATGACTCCTCTGTTATATTTTATTGACCTAGGCAAATTATTTTGTAGTAGTACTAGTGCCACACTGTTTCTGTAACTGTAGCTCTGGAGTATAATTTTATTTTTAATATTTTGTTTTGGTATGGAGGTTGGAGGCTGAATGTTAGATTGTTCTTGATTATGGTAAATGATTTTTTTCCTAACTCTGATCCAGACCCACCTAATGGACCTTTATAATATGATGTAAAATGATAAAATTATTTCATCACTTCCAAGGACAAAAACTAAGGCTATTTGAATAAGTATATTGATATCTAGCTCAATAAAGTTAAATTCATGAAAAACATCTAGTATGTATTACTAGACTTGCCAATAACCAAGGCTATAACCCTGACAAGAAAAAGAAAACTAATTAAATAGAGTGAAACAGAAGTGGTGACAATATTGGAGAGTATTAAACGTACATTCATCATGTTCAAAATAGCAAGTAAGAATATGTATCTCACATACATAGACCAATCTTTATGATATAAAAACAAGAAAGGGATAAGTAAAATTTACCCTGGCTGGAATTCAAAGCACATTAAAGACTTGACTTACTCTTCTGTATAAAACTGACTTGAGGACAATTATAGAGCAGATGAATACAGAGTTAAATAGAATAGAAGAGGGAAGGAGTGACATTCTTTTTTATGCACTGTCTTAGATGACTGCCCCATGCTATCTCACTTTGATTCTTCCAATGACGATATCCAGTTTTGTAAAGGAAAAAAAAACTTAAGATTAAGAAACTCCAAATATACTTTTTCTCTAAAATACTACCCTTCTTCAGATAGTAGAAGCCAACATCTCAGACTTTTGCTTCACTTCATCTCCTCTCAGACATATTTCTCCAGAAACACAATAGCAATCCCACTTATTTATTTATTTATTTTCTACTTGTCAGCATTCCTACTACCTGGGAAGATATACATCTTCTATTTAGCACAGAATTGGACTACTGGTGTCCATAAATACTGCTCAGTTTTCTTTTGGACAAACATAGTCTCTCCCTACACCTATACATAGAAGATACTAAGAAATGTCTCACTTAGTAATTGCTTGTTCTCATGGTCCCATCTTCCTTTGGAATGCCAGAGTAAAGTAATTCAGTTCAGTAAGCTGATTCCAAGTTTATTGAGCCCGAGAGTGAGATACAAACTAGCAGCCACAATAACAATAAACAAAGAGGGAGGAGTAGTTTCACCCATAGTCAATAAAAAAAAGACTATTTTTAAAATTCTGAGTGACTTAACATCTGGTTTTGCTCAACTGACAGATCTGTGACATTGTACAGAAGAGATCTAAAGAAAATCTTCTCTTTTGCAGCAAGCAAAAAACAGCAATATTGCCTGGGGGAAGCAGCTATCCACCATTGTCAAGGCCACTTAGAAATCAGATAAATTGTGGCTTGTACTCTCCTCTTTGTTAAATAATGTGAGAAAGTTGTTGGAGACACTAGCTTCTTTTGTGATGTTAAGCTTTTAAAAATGTCATCTCTGCAAGATAGAAATTAAAACAATGGTGTTATAAGAAAATATGAATTAAAAAAAGGAATAATGTCTGTACATGAGACAGATCTCACATAAATAACATGTGTTGAAATGATTCTACTTTTATAAATTACCAAATGTTGAAAAATTAGACAAATGTCTAAAAATCTCTAGCAGATATCTTGACTTGAAAATATCAATGGAAGTTTGTATGCTTATTTTAAAAAGAAAAAAGATCTGTTAATTTTTGTGGTAAAATATGACTAAACTTTTAAATTTTCTAAAACTAGAGCAACATACATTAGAGTGTGAGGAGACAAATGAGCAAAGTTCTCTAGGGTACTTTTATTTTTCTTCTGGTTTCTAGTCTATCTATGTTTTGATGTTTTCTTTTACTCACTATTCTCCTTAACAAAAGTACCTTATTTTCTGAAACTTACAGAGGATACTCTCATGGGAAGCTTGAGCACATAAGATGATTAACTAGAAAAGAAATGAGACATCAGAATGACTGATAGTATTTTGATGATTCATAAGGCATGACTAATAAAAACTAAAAATGTGTAGCCGTAAAAATATATTTATAAAAATAAATGTGAATTAAGCTCTTTAGTTATTTCTACCATGTTTTCATAAATGATTGTCTTGATTTTTTAAAATATTGTTTCTAGTCATTTTTTCCTGTGTACATATGAGTTGTTTTAGTTCAACCTAGAAACTATGACACATAAACACATTAATTAACTTTTATACTTTTTAGTATCCTCTAAGTAAGAAAGTAAGTTATACCATAAGTAATAAGTGGCTTATAATAGGATTTTTTTGTAGGTCTAGCTAAGACATACTGTTTCTTTTTGGCTAAGAAAGCAGTGTGATTTTAAGTACTTTCTATTTTTTATGAATTGCTTCTACAAGGACAAATGATTAAAGTTCAAATATAAATTTAAAAAACCAAGACTTTACTCATGGACTAATGATAAATAATGTCTTCAATTCTGTTTCCAAAAATCCTACTAAAATTCTCTTCAACAAAAGTTTACAAAATCTTTACTTAAACTGTCTTTTAAATAAATGGTATTTTAAAAGAATTGTTAAAAAACCTTAATAAATTTCCAATATTAGGCCACTGATTAAAAAAAATCTTTGATATCTCAACTCACATAAGTAATATCTACATAGTATTCTATTAGGAAATCACTTAATCAAAGGTAGTGAGATGACTCATTGGGTAAAGGTACTTGTAATAAAGGCAGCAGACCTGAGGTATCAGGTTCTTAGGACTCATGAGGAGTTAAAAACAAACTAGCTCCTGCATTTACACACACACACACACACACACACACACACACACACACACACACACACACACCCTCTTATCTTTTCTCACTAGTCAATTCTGAAGGATATATGAAGTGGAAGTTTCTGGTTTCTTTGGAGACTCAGTTGTGCCATGTTGTGTTTTTCTGGGAACACGCATGTGAGAAGGTGTGTGATGTTTGTAATGGTATAAATAGAACCCTATGGACAGTGAGAGAAGGCTATTGCATTGCTACCTTGCTGTGCAACACATCTCTAGTCTTTCCTGGACTTCATTTCACAGATAGAAATATTCCAGAGAATTCTTCATGGTACTCTGACTGATTTCGGTCTGCTTCCATTAACTCCAGCCAATTTGACAGAAGCTTGTTTTTTTTTTCTGCTGGATTGTGCCACCATTACAGATTTGTGTGACTCTTTGGTATTGGCTATTGGAATCCACTGCTGGTAACTTGACAGTGCAGAGTGGTATTGGCCTAAGGAACTATGTCTAAACAAGCCAACAACCCCTTTTTCCTATTAACACTCTTTCTTTCCTTCCTCTAGTTGTTGGATTAGAAGTGAGGTTGAAGTGTTTAAGAACCTCAAATAAAGAGTTCCAAGATGGCTGCACTTATCACACCACTGTATCTGATCTAACGCATGGAATCAGAGACCAGACAGGGAGCCACAGACTGCAAGATTGAAGAACACTAGGTGAGTAAGGTCCTGTACAGTGCTGACCACAGATGGGCCTGACCCTGTGTCAACCAATAGCCCACAAAGGTCCTGAACCCACTCCCCAGACTTTGAATAAAACCTACCTGCAGACTGCAGCTGGCTTCTATAGCCCAAATGCTGTGTGTGGGATGGTGGAACAACAGAGCTCCTGGCCTAGCAAAGTCTCAGGGAAACAGGTGAATCTCTCATTGCATACCCTGCCCTGCCCCAGGAAGGTCCATGGAGAGCACCTGAAGCCATGGGGTAACCCAGGCCGCAGTGAACACAGTGTCTAACTACAGTGCATGTGTTCTGAACAAGTCTAGAACAGAGCAAGACAGCATGCCTCAGCAGACTGAGCCTGCAAAATTGGGCTAATAGAGCCAGTCCTCATGGCCTGCCAAGGACTCCCACATTCTTGGGAGAAGCTGGAAAGCCCTGAGGGGTCTGGAAGGGGCTCTGATCTGTGGACACAACTCAGTGGGACTGAACCACCAAACGTGAACTATCTAGACTGGTCCACTATTAGACTGGTCAGGGCAGGAACCTGATTGCAGGCCACAGTGGTTCAGGCCCAGATTATCCAGAAGATAAAGCCCAGTCTGGCCAGTCTTCATGGCCTGGTAGGGTCTCCCACACTCTTTGGAGAAGCTGGACAGCCCTGAGGGGTCTGGATGGGGTCTGACTGTGGCCAGAATTTGGTGGGACATAACCACCACAGTCCTGCTGTCTGAACAGGTTCAGGCAGGAGCCTATATACCTGCCACAGCAGTCTGTGCCTGCATAATTGAGCAGTTAAAACCTGGCCTCACCAGTCTCCATGTCCCAGTGGGGTCTTCCAAAAACTTGAGAGACTGGACTGCACCATGGGGTCAGGTCAGAAATTAAACAGCAGCACCAAACACAGCTGGTCTGAATCCCCTAAGTAGAATGAACAGGTTCAGGCAGAAGCCTCCCTGCTGATTCAGTCAGGAGCTTAAGATGTAGAGCAAAGTCTCCTGGAGCAGAAACCAGGGAACCTCCCTGACACCCACAGGCAAGGACATATGACCTATAATAACTCATCACTCATCCACTCTCAATGACCAGTGAAGGACACCAGAAGCTACCATCCAACATCAGAAATAGCAAGATAAATAAAGGGCAGCATAAGAATGCAAACAACAACATCCAAAACAACTTGGCATCTCCAGAACCCAGCTATCCCAACGAAAGCAACCCTGAGAATGCAAAGACAATTGAAACACAAGAAAATGACTTCAAATCCTTAGTAATGAAGATGATAATAGAAGAAATTAATAAAATCTGTATTCAAATGCAGGAAGACACAGCCAAACAGGTGGAAGATGTAAAAGAGGTCTATACAGAGGCACTGGAAAAATTCAGGAAAATACAAACATCCAGAAATCAATAAAACAGTTCAAGATCTGAAGATGAAAATGGAAACATTGATAAAGGCACAGGCAGAAGAAAAATAAGAATGATAGACCTCAGAGAAGAAAGCAAGCAACACAGCAGTGAGCTTCTCTAACAGAATCCAAGCAATGCAGGAACGAATCTTGGGACTATAAGATACAATCATAGAACTCGAAGCAACCATCAGAGAAAAGGCTAAATCTGAAAAATTCCTGATACAGAAAATCCAGGAAATTAAGGAAACCATGAAAAGATGAAACCTGAGAATAATAGGCATCAAGAAAATAGAAGACAACCCACTCCAAAGCCCAGAAAATATCTTCAACAAAATCATAGAAGAAAATTTCCCCAATCTGAGGGAGATGCATATGAGCATACAAGAGGCCTGCAGAACACCAAATAGAATAGACCAGAAAAGAAAATCTTTCTACCACATAATAATCAAAATACAAAATATACAGAACAAAAAAAAATATTAAAAGTGGCAGGAGAAAAAGGCCAAGTAACATACAATGTGAAACCTATCAGAATTACACCTGAATTTTCAGCAGAGACTATAAAAGCTTGAAGGGCCTGGACAGAGGTCCTGTAAAACCTAAGAGACTACAGATGCCAGGCCAGACTGCTATGTACAGCAAAACTATCAATAACCATTGACAGAGAAAACAAAATATTCCATGACAAAACAAATTCAAACAGTTCCTTTCCACAAATCCAGCTTTACAGAAGTTATTAGAAGGAAAAATCCACCTTAAAGGGGCAAGCCACAACCAAAACTATACAGGAAATAGGTAATTACACCATCACAAAAACACAACCATACAAACTCTCTATTGGAACCAACATAAAAAATTAAGGGACTCAACAGTCACTGGTCATTAATATCTCTCAACATAAATGGTATCAATTCTCCAGTAAAAAGACACAGACTAGGTGAATGGTTGCATAAACAAGACCCAACATTCTTCCACATTCAAGAAACACATCTCAACCACAAGGACAGATATTACCTCAGGGTAAAAGGCTGGAAAAAATATACCAAGTAAACGGTCACAAGAAGCATGTTGCTGTAGCCATTTTGATATATAACAAAATAGACTTTCAACTAAAATTAATCAAAAGGGATGAGGAAGGACACTTCATACTCATCAAAGGTAAAATCTACCAAGATGACATCACAAGTCTGAATATCTAAGCTCCCATACAAGTGCAACAACATTTGTAAAAGAACTACTAACAAAGCTTAAACCACACATCGATCCCCACACATTAATAGTGAGAGACTTCAAGACCCCACTTTCACTTAAGGAAAAGCTCATTGAAATTGAAACTAAGCCGAGAAACAACATCATTACCAACATCATGAATCAAATGGATCTAACAGTTATTTACACAACTTTGCACCCAAAAGAAAAAAAGGGGATTATACCTTCTTCTCTGCATCCCATGGAACCTTCTCCAAAATTGATCACATCATAGGTCACAAAGCAAGCCTCAACAGATACAAGAAGAGTGAAATGATACCTTGTATCATATCAGATCACCATGGCCTAAGGCTCAACTTAACAATAAGAGAAATATCAAAAAGCCTACAAAATATGGAAACTAAACAACTCTCTACTTAATGATACCTGGGTCAAGAAATAGATAAAAAAGAAATTAAGGACTTCCTGAAATTCAATGAAAATGAAGGAACATCATACTCTAATTTGTGAGACACATTGAAGGGGTGACCAGGGAAAATTCATAACAATAAATGCCTTTATAAAGAAGTTGGAAATATCCCATATAAGCAACATAATTATCCATCTGGAAGCCCTAGAAAAGAAGAAGAAGAAACACACAAAAGGAGTAGACATATGCAAATAATCAAACTCAGGGCTGAAATCAATAACTTAGAAACAAAGAGAACAATTCAAAGAATCAAAAAAACCAGGAGCTGCTTCTTTGAGAAAATCAACAAGGTAGGCAAAACATTAGCCAAACTAACTAAAAGACAGAGAGACATTATCCAAATCAATAAAATCCAAAATGAAATGGGAGACATAACAGCAGACACTGAAGAAATACAAAGAATCATAAGATTGTATTTTAAAGGCATATATGCCTCAAATTTTGAAAATCTAAGAGATATGGACAATTTTTTTAATCAAGTCCACTTGCCAAAATTGAATCAAAATCAGATAAACAAACTAAATAGTCCTATTTCCCCTATAAAATAGAAGCCATCATTGATAGTCTCCCAACCAAAAAAAAAAAAAAAAAAAAAAAAAAGCCCAGGGCCAGATTTTTTTCAGTGCATAATTCTACCAGACCATCAAAGAAAAGCTAATATTGACACTCTTCAACCTACTCAGTGGATGGAATATTACCAGATTCATTCTATGAGGCCACAGTCACTTTGATACCTAAACCCCACAAAGACCCAACAAAAAAGAGAATTTCAGACCAATTTTTCTTATGAGCATTGATGCAATATACTCAATAAAATATCACAAACTGAAGTAAAGAATATATCAAAGATATCATTCACCATGACCAGGTAGGCTTCATTCCAGGCATGCAGGGATGGTTAATATATGGAAATCCATCAATGTAATACATGATATAAACAACTGAAAGATAAAAAACCACATGCTCATCTCCTTAAAGGCAGAAAAAGCATTTGACAAAATCCAACACCCATTCATGTTTAAAGTTTTGGAGAGATCAGAGATACAACACACATACATAAACATAATAAAGGCTATATACAGCAAGCCAATAGCCAACATCAAGTTAAATGGAGAGATACGGAACAAAATTCCTCTAAAATAGGGGAGCAGACAGGCTGCCTACTTTCTCCATATCTCTTCAATACAGTTTGTGAAGTTCTAGCCAGAGCAATAAGACAACAAAAGGAGATCAAGGGGAACCACATTGGAAAGGAAGAATTCAAATTATTCCTATTTGCAGATGATATGATAGAATATATAAGTGACTCCTAAAATTCCACCAGAGAAATCCTACAGCAAATTGGAAAGATACAAAATTCACTCAAAAAAGTGAGTAGCCTTTCTATATACAAATGACAACCATGCAAAGGAAGAAAATAAGAACAGTACACCCTCCATGATAGTCACAAACAATATAAACTATCTAGGAGTAACTCTAACCAAGCAAGTGAAAGACTTGTTTGAATAAAACATCATATTTCTGAAGAAAGAGACTGAAGACGACATCAGAAAATGGAAGAACCTCCCTTGTTAGTGGATCAGGAGAATTAACATAGTAATAATGGCCATCTTATGGAAAGCAATTTACAGATTCAAAGCAATTCTTATCAAAGTATGTGCATAATCTTTTATAGGCATTGAAAGTTCAATTCTCAATTTCATATGGAAAAACAAAAACCCCAGAATAGATAAAACAATCCTAAACAATAAAAGATCCTCCAGAGGAATCTTCATACCTGATCTCAAGCTGTACTATAGAGCAACATTAGTTAAGACAGCATGGTACTGGCACAGCAATAAGCTGGTTGATCAGTGGAATCGAATTGAAGACTCAGAAATGAATCTCCCACATATGCTCACTTGATTTTTGACATAGAAGCCAAATCTATTCAATGGAAAAAGGACAGCATCTTCAACAAATGGTGCTGGTCTAACTGGATGTCTACATGTGGAAAATGCAATTAGACCCATATTTGTTATCATGCACAAAACTAAAGTCCAAGCATATTAAATATTTCAATATAAAACAAGAGAAACTGAGTGGGTTAGAAAAAAAATTGGAGAAGAACCTAGAATACATTGGTACAGGAGACAACTTCCTGAACAGAACACACCAACAACACAGACCTGGTGAGGTCAACAATTAATAAATGGGACCTCATGAGCCTGAGAAGCTTCTGTAAGGCACAAGACACTGTCAAAACAACAAAGCAACAACCTACAGACTGGGAAAAGATCTTCACCAACCCTTCATCTGACAAAAAGCTAATATCCAAAATACATAAAGAACTCAAGAAATTAAACACCACCAAACCAAATAACCCAATTGAGAAATGGGGCTCAGAAGTAAATAGATATTTCTCAGCTGAGGAATACTGAACAGCTGAGAAGCACTTAAAGAAATGCTCTCATCTTTAGTCATCAGAGAAATGCATTCAAAAAGACTCTGAGATTCCATCGTACACCCTTCAGAATGCCTAAAATAAAAAATTAAAGAGACATCATATGCTAGCAAGATGTAGAGAAAGAGGAACATTCCTCCATTGCTGGTGGGAATGTAAATTGTACAACCACTTTGGAAATCTATCTGGCACTATCTCAGAAAACTGGGAATAAGGCTTCCTCAAGACCCAGATATTCCACTCCTTGGAATATCCCCAGAAGATGTTCCAGCACACAACAAGAACATTTGCTCAGCCATGTTCATAGCAGCCTTATTCATAATAGCCAGAACCTGGAAACAGCCTAAATGCCCCTCAGATAAAGAGTGGACTTTTCAAAACTGTGGTACTTTTACACTATGGAAAACTATTCAGCTATTAAAAACAAGGAAATCCCGAAATTTATTTACAAGTGGATGAAACTAAAAATAATTTTACTGAATGGGTTAACCCAGAAGCAGAAAGACTCACATGGTATATACTCACTTATAATTGGGTACTAACCCAAAACGCATGTCCCATGAAAGTCTTCCATTAGCCGGAAATTGGGTTAGATATGAGGACATCCTAATGGGACTCTAGGTAAGAGAAATATAGGAGAACTGGGAAATATAAAGATCCAGAGTGTCCAGAAACCTTTGAGAACAACATTGTAACAGGTGGATCAGGGCCCAGGATGGTCTGCTCAAACTATTGCACTAACCAAGTACAAAACAAGCAGTAAACACTGGACCTCTATTCTGAGCTACCTAATGGACAGGACATTCTCTACAGTTATGTGGACTGACTCTGACATGAATTCTGGTGCCCCATAGTTGATCACCTCACCTTGGTGGGGAGGTCTGGTGGCACTCAAAGGAAGATTAAACATGCTACCAAGATGAGACTTGATAGTCTATGACCATATAGTGGGGGAGGAAGTCCCCCTCGGTCATAGACTTAGGTGAGGTGAATAGTGTGAAAGCAGGAGGGAGGGAGGAATGGGAGGAACAAGTGATGGGAAAACAATTGAGTTGTAATCTGAATAAATTAATTAAATAAAAAAGAATCTCAAATAAAGTAAGTGTAGAAAATCTACATCAACAAATGTAACTCGCTAAAATCAAGATGATAGATCCACAGGAAAGTATATAGAAATAGGGTTGCCTATAACGCTCTTGACCTTTCTAAATGTTGCATGTACATCCTTCTTAGCATCTCACATATCCACAACACTAGAAGTTCAGAAACCTCACTGTTTAGGCTGCTTCTGTTTATTCATGCATTATTAAAATTCAATCTCTACTAGCTTTAATGGAAGACAACATGGTTGAACTGGAAGTCTCAACCATCTCACTTGATAATTATGTAGTATTCCTAAGGGAGTAGTTAAATTAGTTTCTACTCTTTTCTTCCCTAATTTCAATTTCCCTCTCTAACACTTTTCAAAGCTTAAATCTCCTTTCTTTTGCCCAACATCCTGTTTTATGAAGATTATCCATTAGATATGGACATGATAATCTATTAAATATCAGCTATTCAATAAACTATAGTTAAGAATTTCTGGTGACTTTTTCCTCTCTTCTTTTATCTTCTATACTGTGGATCAACTTTGCCAAAGCATTGAAAGTTGCTGTGAGAGTTCCCTGACAAAAAATTGGTGTTTGTATTCCAAAAAGAACAGAGAATAACACTGATGTTGGAGTTAATTAGGACATTACCTCAAATGACAAATCTTCTTGCGTGGGGACCATATGGGTGATTCTCCCATGTGCTGTCACTCTCATTCTCTTTCTTCAAAGATCTATTGTACCCTGAGTTCCAAGAGAGAGTTTTAAGTATCAGCTATATGGGAACGTATCTCAGCACTTTTATAAAACATTTTATGATTTTTCTGTTTCTCCCTCATTCTCTTTCTAGGTAAGCATTTTCTATGTTCAAATTTTATTCCACTGGACTTTTATTATTTGATTTCTTTCCATTATGCACTATATATTATTTCAAAGAATGTTTGTTTTTATGTTGTTTGTAATTTTAGTTTATAAATTATGTTTCATCTAATTATATAGTAAGGAAAATCAGTATTAATGTCTTACATGCATTACTTTAGTTTAAAATTTTGCAAAAGCATGGTACTGGCATATAAATAGGCTGGTTGATCAATGGAATAAAATTGAAGGCCCAGAAATAAGCTGATACACCTATGGAAAATTCTTTTTTGACAAAGAAGCCAAATCCATACAATGGAAAAAAATAGGACTTTCAACAGATGGTGCTGGTTGAACTGAATGGCTACACATAGAAAAATACAAATAGATCTTTATCTACTACCCTGTACAAAACTGAACCACAAATTGATTAAAGACCTCAACTTAAAACTAGACACACTAAATCTGTTAGAAGAAAAAGTGAGGATGAGCCTTGAGCTCATTGCCACAGGAGACAAGTTCCTGAACAGAATACCAATAGCTCCTGATTTAAGATCAACAATTAATAAATGGGACCTTATGAAACTAATAAGCTTCTTTAAGGGAAATGACACTGTCAACAGAACAAAACGACAGCCTACAGACTGGGAAAAGATATTCACCAACCCTACATCTGACAAAGGGCTAATATACAAAATATATAAATAACTCAAGAAATTAAACACAGCCAAACCAAATAACCCAATTACAAATGGGGTATACAACTAAACAGAGAATTTTCAATAGAGGAATATTGAATGGCTGAGAAACCCTTAAAGAAATGCTCAACATCCATAGATATCAGGGAAATGCAACTCACAAGGACACTGAGATTCCATTTTACACTGATCAGAATGGCTAAGATAAAAAAAAAAAAAACTCGTGACACCACATGCTGGTGAGGATGTACTGAAATGGGAACACGCCTCCATTGCTGGTGGGAATGTGAGCTGGTACAGCCACTTTAGAAATCAATGTGACTTTTTCTTAGGAAATGGGAATAATTTGACCTAAGGATCCAGCCACACCACTCCACTATACAGCAAGAACATTTGCTCAAGTATTTTCATAGCAGCTTGATTCATAATAGACAGAATCTGGAGATAACCTAGATGTCCCTCAACTGAAGAATAGATAAAGAAACTGTGGTCCATTTAAGCAATGGAATACTACTCAGCTAATAATAATAAGGAAATTTTGACATTTGCAGGCAAATGAATGGAACTAGAAAAGATCATCCTGAGAGAGGTAATTCATACCCATAAAGACATGTATAGTATATACACAGTCATAAGCAGATATTAGTTATCTTTGTAATACAAGATAACTAGACTACAACACAGAAACTGATTCACCAAACAAGGACCATATGTGATGTCAACCTAGACCCTCTGCTCAGATGCAGTAAACAGGCAGCATGGGTTCCGTGTGGTTCCCATATATGGGGAGTAGTGACTACTTCTGTCACGGACTCTGGCATCCCAACTTTGCTCACTTACCCCTGGAGGGTAGCTTTGCCAGGCCACAGAGGAAGAGGATACATGTAGTGCATATGAGGCTTGATAGGTAGAGGTCAGGTGTTAGAGAAGGAGGACATCCCTTTCTGATGATTAAGGGAGGGAGGAAGAGGACATGAGAGAAGGAAGATGATCAGGAGAGAATAAAGGAGGGAAATGCAATCAGAATGTGAAGAATCCAAACTATAGAACAGAAAGGTAACTTATATTTCTAATCCCACTTCATGGGAATAGTTCTGATACTGGCTGATACATTGAAATCTATGTATAGACAAGGCTTCTTGCTACAAAATCCCCGTGAAGTGTTACTACATGCCATTCTCTGTATGGTATGATTGAAGATTTACAGATATTTTTTTTCTGCTCATACAACGAGGAGAGAACCAGCCTTAATAGTTCTGTATATTATGCACCTCATACATTTATAGTTTTATGACTGTATAATGATTGTGAGAAATTATGTTTTTTTCAGAACAGAAGAACCAGTCACTGATGCTGGATCATACCTGACAGGATTCACTCCACTCAACATGCTGGGCACTGACATCCTGCATCTTTCATGTTCCAGCACCAAGTGCCTCAGTTGCTGTGCCTCATCACAGCAGGACAGCTCCCAGGATAGTTTAAAGTAAGCTTTCAATCCCACTTGGTTCAGCATTTTAGACTGCCCTACACAGTACTCTAATTAAGCCTGGAGTTTCTCAACATTTAGAAACTGGACCAGAAATGTTATTCCTAGCTTGTTTAACCATTTTCTCCAATTTTATTAGGGCCCCTACAATGGTATTATTCATTGCAAATGAGCCAGAACGAACCTTAAAATAATAATGCTCCATTTCCCCTAAGGGTGATTGGGTAGGTTTTGGGTTGATTTTTGGTGAGAGTTGTTTATTTTCATTGGAAGTTGCTTATAAGTTATTATTGATCATATTTAGGGAGAAAACAAGGTTGGACTCAGAGAATGTCTCTCCTTTCCTTTATCTTAGCTTTGGAGATAGGATTTGAAAATGAAGGAGGGGGAATATAGAAATATATAGGGATGATAGGACAAAAAGTAGATTAATGAATCTGTTCTGCAACCTCATGCCTTAATTGTTGCTCACAAGGTTAGTTTTTATTCACTGGTATAGAATTTTGTATATAGATGCAAAATAAGTTTAATTTTAGATACATTGGTATAGAACTCAAATTTAAGATTATTCTTTACACATATTATATATATTTTTACACTAATATGTGGTATTCTACGAATACAAATCAATTATAGTACAAGGTATAATTCTACTACTTTGAAGGTGCTGTTTCAAACTGTTTAGGATAAGTAAGTTATACAAGTTAATTGTTTGTTTGTCAAATCATGGTCATATCAATTACTAGTCTATTTTATCACAAGAACATAAATCCCAGGTGTAACAGAAATATAAGATTCTCCAGAAAAATAATGTAAAATAATTAGATAATGCTTTCAAAATCATCAGAGACATATAGAATACAGCATTTAAAGATGTTTTTATTACTTCAAAGGTGGATTTACAATGAGAAAGGTTAACTCCTGGCCATACCCTGGCTACCTAAAAGAAGGTAATGATCATCCAAGAACCTCCTTATAGAGATGGCTTCAAATGTGGCAAATCAGCCACTGGGTAAAATGTCCTCTTTTCTACCACACACAGAATTCTGCCTAAAAATGGGCAAGCTTGGATACAGACAGAGTCGATGGCCAAACTCAGCCAAGACACAGTAAGGATATCTTCAATAGTTCCTGACTCACAAATATGTCTGTCATATATATGGGGCCATATGGCTGAAGATGATGTTCCAAGTTATTGAGAATTTTGGTTGACAGTTCAAGCAACAAACTCTCTGTCATCTTCTCATTTGGGAAGCTGCTAACCTGCACTCCTGGTATACTAAGGTAATCAAGACTTCCTATAGAGAAATTGGAACACTAACCTAGCCACAAAACTTTCCACCTACCATTTCTCCTGCCTGAAAGATATGCAGGTTTAATGGTGGTGCAAAAATTGTGGCAGTAACCAATCTATGACTGATTCTGCTTGGGATCCATTCCATGTGAGGGAGGCCACCCATGACACTGCCTAAAGGGTGAGTAAGCAAAGACTGGATAGCTCAGAGACCTAGGACAGAACCAAACATGACCAGAAAGAAATGACATGGGATGGTTCCTAGTGTTATTTTGCTATAATTGTAGACATGAACCTAGCATAATCACCATTAGAAAGACTTCAATAAGACTCTCTGGAAGCAGATACAGAGACACACAAGCAAATATTAGTGTGCATTACGGGAATCCTGGGAAGAAGATGAAGGAAGGACTGTACAAGCCAGAAGGTGAAGGACATCACAAGAAATCCCACACAATTAACTAATCTGGGATCATAGGGTCTCACAAACATGTGTCTGACCTAGGCCTTCTGCATATATGTTATGGTTGTGTAACTTGGTCTTTTTGGGACTCTCAACAGCAGAAGTCGGAGTGGGACTATGTCTATATCTTTTGCCTACTTTGAGACCCTTTTCCTCTTAATGGGTTGCCTAGTCCAGGCTTAATATGAAGAGAAGTGCCTATTTTTATTGCAACTTGATAGGCCATATTTGGTTGACATTCCTGGGATGTTTGTCCTTTTCTGAAGGGAAACAGAGGAGGAGTAGAGTGGAGGGGAGGACTTGGAAGAGAAACTGTGGTCAGAGTGTATTATATAAAAGAATAATAAATAACAAACAAAATAAAATGAGGCCATCCAAAGACAAGTAAGTAATGCTGAAAGCAAAGAAGTAGTCTTTATCTACCAAAGGACCTTAAATTAATTATTCGATAGCAAGTGATCAGACTTGAAATCATGTGTGTCAGGCCCTTGTAAACAAGCAACACTGAACAAACTCAGCAAGTGTGTGTGTGTGTGTGTGTGTGTGTGTGTGTGTGTGTGTGTGTGTGTGTAAAAGTAACAGGGGAATAAAAAGAAGCAAGGTATTTGAGAGAGGTCAGGTATGGGTAAGGGATGAAGGAAAGAGAAAGGAAGTAAATGTTATAATATTAATTTAAAATGAAGTCATATTTTTCAAATGAGAGTTCCAGTTTTATCAGAACTCATACACTTTCAGCTAGCCTAATTGGTCCCTACAACATTGCTTTCTGTATGTCTTCTAATGAACAACACAAAAGACCTTGCTTCTTCCCGTCTAAGAGACAGAGGAAAAAAATTATTATTTTCTTGACATTTTAAGCTTAGTTTTTAATTCTGAGGCTTCACATCTCAGATTTTATAGTACCTTCAAAAAAGAATTTGTATTTCCTTCCACATACAATCATGTCTCTCTCACTCTGTGATTATACTGACCTCCCTTCCATTTTGAGCATTCTTGTCTAAAAAGGAGTCTCTCATAATTTTTATGAATTTTTACTTAATGATTAGAGCTATGTTGTCCCAATGGAAGAATTGTAGAATTTTGAATTCAGTGGGGCAAAGATACTCATTAAGCCAGAAACTGTAGAATTCATTGACCATTTAACATTGATAATTGTTTACAAACCAATATAAAGCATGCATGTTTACAATTTTTTGAGTTTCTAGGACTCAAACCTTAGTCCTTTTTTGTCCTAACTAAACTCTAAAACAAAAGAAGTGCTCAGTTCAGGCTTGGATGCATTTATCACTCTTTTATCTTTCCCGTTATGTGAAAAGATCATAACTCATAAAGTTTCCCCATTATGTACATGGAGGAGACTGAGCTAGTCAGGCAGTTTGTGAGAAAAGTTCTCAAAATGTAAAACTTCTCAGGAAAATTATGTGTACCAGTACAACAGCAATATTTGACATTAATTTTAAATGCTATGATATGCCAGAATATAATGAATATATAGAAAAATTACTTATTCTTCCAAAAACAAGAATGAAAGGGGGGGATTACTGGATAGTATAGGCAGAGTGACGACGCATATGTTCAATTGTGTAATAAGATAAAATGGTATGTAAGATATTCTCAAATGGCCATATTCACTGACTTTGATGGTTACACCAAAGTTCTAAGAGAGCACAATCCATTTCATTTATATTTCACTTAAATGTGTTCTTGATGTTATAACACATTAACATAATATTCTCATATTTTAAGTTATGCCTTCAGGTCATGACTAATTAAACTACAGGGTTTTATTAAACTCTGATACAGCTTAGAAATGATGGTAAAAAGAAAAATGATTTTTTAATGACCATTTTAAGATAGTTTAGATTTTGAAAGATATTTGACTTTGAAAGTTTAAAAATAAAATTAAAACCATTATTTAAAGCTTAAAAACATTCATTTATTTGTTTTGAGAAATGAGGGAGAGAAATAAATAGTCAGGAGAGGCTTACATAGTATTGAATTGGATAGTTATGGGGTTTTTATTTCTAGTTTTGGACTTGCAAGCGAGTAAAAGATTTTTTGATGTTAGCACATTCTCCTTTTTAAAGCAGGTTTAATTTTAATGTGTAAGTCTGTTTAACCTGCATGTACATGTGTGTATCATTTGAATATTTGGTGTGCACAGAGGCCAGTAGAGGTTCCCAGATTCCATGGAAATGAATCTGCAGCTAGTTGTGAGCACCATGTGGCTGATGGGGACTGAGCCTAGGTTCTTTACATGAATTGCAGTAGTCTTAACTGCTGGATTATCTCTCCAGCTCCATTACATATTATTATCTAGAAAAATATTATTTTTCTTATAGATAATGTTTATTGCAGTTGTTCGCAGCCTTCCTAATATACCTAAAGTAGTGTTATTACTAAACAACATAATAATCCTCATGTTGAGGTGATCCCAACCATAAAATTATTTTCATTGCTTGTTTATAACTATAATTTTGCTACTGTTATAAACCATAATGTAAATATGTAGGATATCTGATATGCAACCATTGTGAAAGCATCACTCGACCCCCAAAGCGTTAAGCATATCGTACCTAGAATATAGAGATATTGAACTGTACAAATTAAATAAATATGAACAAATAATCCAAGCTATTATAAATTTAGGTATTTGTATTCAATTATGTAAAACCAACTCCAGAAAAATTATAACAAAGTATTATTTTCAAATTATTTTCCAATAGATTAAAAGCACATACCACAAGGCTGCCTTGTGAAACAATGTAAAAAACCAGGATAATTTAATAGATTTTATAACAGAAATGGATCAGTAAACAATTAAATTGGCAGACAACTTGCCACTTCAGGAATAATGATGCTGTTCATTGAATTCATTCACTTGTTCAGTGTTTTTCATACATCAAGTGACAATTCCTGAAGAATTTTAGCTTTTCTGCACTTTAGCTTTTATTCTTAGCTTTTATTGGCTATCATTAAATTAAGTCAAAACAGATTTAAAACCCAGTATGAATTACATACCTATTAATATACAAGTTAGAGGTCAACAAACTGGGACATGAAAACAAAATTGTCTGACACCCACCTTCCTATGATGCAGGATATAAGAATGGGTTTATGTGCTTTGAAACTTTAAAGAGAAAGAAGAGAAGAATTGGAGTTTGTGAGATATGAAACTGCCACGAAAGGGAAATTTAATAAAGTTTCATTGCAACTTAATTATACCAGAAATTGTGAATTGTGTAAAAATTTACCCTACTATTGATTACATGTTGACATAATAACATTTTAGATGTATTGATCTAAGTAAAGGAGACTGTGAAAATTAATTTTCTTATGTCACGGCATTGTATCATTATAACATCGAATATTACATATGTATCTCCCATTATATTTCCATTAACTCTTCATTGATGATTGGTATACCTAATGAACGACCAGAAAAAGTATAAGGGTTTCATTACTTCTTTAATAGGACTAACTGTTCAATACAATGGAATAATTTAAAAAGTTTATGAAATATTATAGTTACACCAACAGCAGTAGAGAATATGACAAGATGATTAATAGTGGTATCTGAAATCAAGGTCTTATCCAATTCAAAGCCTGACAGCACCCAGTTCTCCCACTTTTTTTTTTCTGAATCATTGATGGCACTGAAGGATTCAGTGATGTAGGAAATGGTGATCAAGATAGGTAGCTTTCCATCATTTGTACTTAGCCACCAATCAAACCATCTGTTATGCCATTGTCCTTGAGATGAAGAACATTTATATGATAGAGATTTCTTTTCAAAACCAAAATCTGGAAAACAAAGAAATGTGAGATTTTACTTGAGTTGCACATCATTTTACTCTGTTCATTAAGGTTCTTCACACATGTATTAAAATCGGGATAACTTCAGAGAATCTTATATGTAAATGCTGAAGAGACGCATGTGTGGATGCAGACTTACTCCAAGGTATGAGTATGTTTGAATATATAGTCATATATTTTGAATTAAATTACCATCTGCCTGAAAATGGTTCTCAAATTTTATTTTGTATAGATAAATGGTGACTCTTCATTGTTAACTTGATAAGAAATCAAATATCAATGAGGCTAGTAAACCAAATTTCTGGAAATGTTTCCTGAGTATGGTACCAATGAAGGTTAACTGAGAGCAGAAAGACACATTAAATGTGGCAGAACAGTATGTAGTGTGGATGGAAGAAGAGGACAAAGCCCTCTATCACAGAACAGACCTCTGCCTCTTGTCTACAGTGGTGGGAAGCATTTTCCCTTCCCCACACACTCCCTGTCATGGTGGGCTGGAGCCTCAAAACTATGATTTAATGTATTTCCTTTCTTCAGTTTTTGTGGATTTTTGCTATGACATCCAAATGAAAAAGCCTTTTCTAACCTATGAACTCCATCCAAGTTTTACTGGCTTGAAACAAAATCTCAAAACTTTGTAATTTCATGAGTTTCAATATCGTTAGTTAAAAAGATATTAGTAATGGGTATATGGAGTGCTTTGACTGAGATTTTGAAATCAGTCATTCCATTAATAGTCATTCTATAATAACTTATATCAAGCTAAAACTGAGTCCAAACTAAATACAGTATAAAAATAAACCCAGATATAAGGAAATGGCTCACTTATGTGAAAGAGAAAGTCAAGTAGCCTAGAGAAACATACTATGAAACTCAGCAGATAGATTTGGACTAATAGTAAGATATTTATGTATTTCTTTCTAAATCATAGAAAGGACATTTCATAAATACCCACAAATGTTATGATCTCAGGACAGAAATTCATCAGCATCTATTGAGTATGCTTTAACAACTACACTACCATCTGAGTAGAAACTGAGAGTTAAAGTCCTAATTCACAGGTTGATTGGAAGTGAAAGACAGTGAGCCATCATAATGCAGAAAAATTAAATAAAGATTATTGTTTTAATACAAGATGAAAATTTTAGATGAAGTTACTTGTCTTGCCATGCGCATGTGCGTATTAGCTGTGGAGAGCTAATTTAAATAAAAAATCACATTATTGTACTGGAAATGTAGATGTTACATTATCAAAGAAACAATGAATGAAATTATACTACCAATTTCACTTGCTTTATCTACACCTTCTAATTTGAGGGCTACAACAACTTATTTTTCCTTTCTTCTTCTTTTTTTTTTTTTTTTTTTTTGAGATCAGTGGTTGCATAGTTAAAAAGTAGATCATGAAATTTAAAAAATTTATAAAACCAATACAAGTATACAAATTATATGTGAAAAAAAATTGTAGAAGAATTTAATATCAACATGTGCACTTGCAATGGTGTTGAAAGCAGTAATGTATAAAACAAAATGATTAGAAAAAAATCTCAATGACCAAGAGCATGCTTTCTATGACATTTTAAGGTCACTGATCATGTTTATTGGATAAGATTTCAAAAACTACTAATAGACTAAAAATATCACTAACAACTCTATCTGAGGACAAGCAGGCTTTTGCCCAGATAGACTCTTTATTTTGAGTATGCTGAAGCCACCCTGGAATGTCAAATTCTGAAGGCTCAGTTTTACAGCAATACAGCCATTTCTGTCCCAGTTAAGTTGTAGCTTCACTTAAAACACTCTAGATTATGTTTGTTGAAATTGAACTGTTTTGTCATTTCTCTTTTAAGTATTTCTGAAAGAAAAAAAGACAAAAAATAGAGAAATCCCTAATCTTTTATAGTTTTAGGCTGGTGGCATTCATTGTTCTGCCATGGCAAAAGCCCAAAACAATTTTTTGCTTCCAGAAAACATCTGAAGAATTGTGAGACCCACTTCTGATCAATTTTCTATTCTATGAAAATGCACGTTCCTCAATGTTTTATATTTTCAATAAGTATAAAAGTTTGTTATGAAAATTATAGGAATATTATTCATTAAAATAAAGTTATTCATTTTGCAATCAATCCAAATGAAACATATCTTTATGAATAAGTTTTCCTCATTGAAATATTTGGAATTAGAAACTTTAGAGCTACTCCTGAAATACTTTTCATTTGTGGAGTCTGTTTAAAAGACTATATGTATAGTCACTGAATCCAACAAGGAAATTTTGTGAAGCTTAAAAAACAGATAAATCCCACATCTGTTAAATAGCGACATAATTGTGGCATTGTAAATTAACTGCCATTTTTGATGATGTGCAGGACCTCCCCTCTTTCAGGCGATAATGCCAAAGTCTGTCTAAACCATTTACTGCTAGATGTGCAATTCCGACTCCTGAAATGTCTTGTTTTGGAAGTTAGATAAGCATGTGTACCTAGTTTTGTAACTTATTGGTTCTAGGTGAAGGTGAATGGTATCTTAAGGTTTTGTCTTTAATGTACCAGTGTGCATGGCATGTTTTTCTTCATATTTTCCCAAATCCTGCTGTGCCCAACACTGGGCTACATTGCCTCCCCAAATACTTGTTAAAATGTTACTGTGTAAGCACTTTGCTAAGAATATAAACATGGGAGATTCATAATCCTTTTCTGTCCCATAGGAAAGCACTTGTATTTTCTTTTAGCACACAAATTATTTTGTCTGTATTTTATTCTTTTCTAATGAAGGGCTCTTCTTTTATTCATTTTTCCCCTTAATACTCATTTGAATGCCCAACTCATTGATGTATTGGATGAATGGAATTGTTGTTGAAGCGAAGTTTTTTCCCTTTTCATAAAAATTTAATCTCTTTTGCCTGTTAAAGAGAATCACTTTCTATTTTTCAAAACTGAAATAGTTTTCAAACAAGAAGGATTCATTGTAATCATTATAAGACTGAGGGATACAGGATAAATATAAGGGGCATGTCAATTTGCATACTATATATTTAACTCTAATATAAATCTGATTGACTAACTCTTGTGATTGCTAGCATATGGAGGCAATAGTAATTTGCTAGATGAAGAGACTGATAGGAGTATAGGTAAATTGATATTCTGCTCACCACCTCAGAAGTGATTTCTTCATATTATCATTATTTTTTTAATTCTTATGTTATTTTTCAGTTTCTGGGAAAAGATATTTAATTTTACACAATTGGTAGGATAATATTCTATGGTGATATTTATAAAATACTTAATAGAGAATAACTGGGGAATCACGTTATTGTTAATTATAATTATTTAAAATGTTTATGTTGACTTACAAATCAAACATATTTTTTTTAGTTTCTCTGGAGAATGCTTTTATGATGAGATAGGACATTTTGATTTCCTTTCCTGTCAATTTCTTCTGCACTGTTACTAAATGTCTTAGATAGAAACCACCTTATTGTATTTTAGAATACTGAAAAATTTCCCAATAATTAATGGTAATTTTTTTTACTCATTTTGACTTTCAAAATAAATTTGATGTAGAAAAACAGAAAAATCCCAAATATTGACTTCTACGGTTTTATTTTGTATTACTTAGTCTATTTTAGATGCTGATCTTCCAGACAACGTTTTGCGATGCATTTCAAACTTTCATCAAATTCACTTCGTAGTATAGTCTAGCCTCAAACTCATGGCAATCCTCTTGCCTTAGGATCCCAAAATGTAAGAATTACATATATGGCCACCATTCTGTGTGTGTGTGTGTGTGTGTACATATGTAGGTAAGGACTTCACAATTATTTAAATTCAGTTCTCTCCTACCATGTGATAGAATTTAGGCCATCAAGCTTAACAGAAAGTACTCTTACTTCCTGAGCGTCTCTCTACACCAGATATTGTATTTTTTCTTAAGTAGATCAATGCTACAATAAGACTCTCAGTATTTTTTAATTATCACCATATTTTACATATTTTCTTAAAAACTGTAGTGGCGCTTTGTAAGTTATATATCATAAAATGTTATGGCTTAATGATTTTCTATTATACTGACTCTAAAGCAAACCTCATTTTTTATGAGGACAAATGTCATCTAAGATTCTTTATAGTGACACTTCATTTGATTTTCAAAATTCACTTGCATGTACGAACTGAAATTCTCTATATCTATAATAGTTTTCCACATAATTGTTAAGATGTTTTGTTAGTTGATTCCCAACTGATACGTCACCAAAAATTGCATCTGCACATCAGGCTGAGGGATCACTGTGGAAGAGGAAGCAGAAAGACTGGATACAGAGAATATCCTTAAGGTCTTATGACTAACCATGAGGTTATCAAAGAAGTCAGCCAGAGACACGCTACCATGAACAGCAGCCTAATATGCCTCACCTTTACACAAAGAAATATAGGGCTAATAAGTGCTTAGGGCATCTGCCTTCCCCAGAAAGACATTCAAATTTATTGTCCAACAACAATGTTCTATAAACTGAGAAGGCTGTATTTATGTATTTATGACTATATATTTATACATACATGTGTATGTGTATATACATGAGTGTATGTGTATCACAGCAATGAAAAAGAGTCCATGAACATTGAAGATTGCAAAAGGAAAAATATATGTTTCTAGAGAGGGTGTTAAAGGAAGGGAGAATAATGTAATTATATTGTGATCTCAAAACAATTTTAACTTCTTAAAGAAAGTAGTTTAACAGTTTTAGCTTTTCATTTGGGCTTTTATGTCATGATATCAGGATCCAACCTGTCTTGCATGTGGGTATCCAATGGTCATAACATCATCTGTTGAAATCTCTATTATTGTCGCATTGCATGGTGATGGTACCTTTAGAAAGTATCAGTTGACTGTTTTATAGGTATATATCAGAGAGAAAGGAAGACAGAAGTCTACTCTAAAACTTTAAATTTTGTATTGTTTTGTTTTATTGTCAATACAGGGTTTCTCTGTGTAATCTTGGCTGTCCTGGACTCACTTTTTAGACCAGGCTGACCTCAAACTCACAGTGACCCACCTGCCTCTGCCTCCTGAGTGCTGAGATTAAAGGTATGAGCCACCACACCCAGCCTAAAACTTTATATATCTATGGCAACGTTATTGAAACAGTTAAAAAACATAATGCCCTCAGTTTTTGATGAATAAATAAAGAAAATGTGGTACATCCATACTCTGAAATATTATTCATAAAAGCAATGAAGAACTAATACATGCTATGTATGTTCACATAGATGAAACTTCAAAACAAGTGAAAGAAGCAAGTTAGAAACATCACTCATGATATAATCCATTCACATGAAATAACAAAGGCTGAAAATATGTCAATATAAAAAGGACCGAAGAGCTTAAATGTAACTAAAGAGCACATGGTTTCCTTTAGAGGGAGTAATGTCTGTACATTCTAAAAAAATTTTAACTCATTTTGGTAAGAGGTGTGTGTGCGTTGGTGTGTGTGTGTGTGTGTGTGTGTGTGTGTGTGTGTGTTAATATATCACATTTGATATGCACAAGACCTTTTTTCTCAATATGCTAAAATAGTTTCCCAACTCCTATGAAACAATGAATAAAGGTATGACCAGCTTTGACCAATGAATTTTAACATTATTTAGGAAGGAATTTCTAAAGGCCTAGTAAATAACTGAGCACATACATATTTCTTGTCACATTAGGTGGGCCATTAAGATCAAGAACATATCATCACCCGGATTGTAAGTAAAAATTATGTGCAAAAAAGCCCATGTAGTCACTGATGGATACAAAGTGTAGATGAGAAATGAAATGGTTTTATTTACTGTATTATTATAAAGTGTGTGTGTGTGCGTGTGTGTGTGTGTGTGTGTGTGTGTGTGTGTGTGTGTGTGAGCACATGCATGTGGGCATCACATGTGTGGTAGTACTCATGGAGTCTATCAGAGAGGACTCATTTCTGGGATCTGGACAGCCTGCCGTTCATGGTTAATGGGATTCATATCCTCTCAAAGAGCAGCAAGTCATCCCTTCAGACTAAATAAAACTCATTTGAAACTCTATAATATGAAGTTAGCTTCATGTCTCTTAAGGTAGTTAATACCACTATATATATATATATATATATATATATATATATATATACATATATATATATAATATAAATATTTTCAATTTTTTATTTAGTGTGATTTCTCCTCAACATTTTAATGAAATGTATTTTAAATCTATATTTTTTGTTTTTTTGTATTTACATTTTTTTTTAGTTTTCCTTCCCATTTTTCTCAAATTTCTGACTCAATTAGTTTTTAATCTTCTCATTACTTCTTTCATTATGGAAAATAAAATTTCCTTTGCTATAGCTAATGTCACAATATTGTATAAGCTTTGAAAATTCATTGTTTAAGTACTTTATTGCCTTTATTATTTCCAAGTTTATATACTATTTATCTAATCCTAATATTTTAGTTTCCAAGTTATTGAAGTTTTAAAATTTTATGAGTTATCAAGCTTTCCTGAGTTTTGATAAGAAAATATTGATTTTTGACATATAGTTTACCCCAGCATATGATAAACTTTGGGAAAGTCAGAAATAAGTGTGTGGTGTTGGTAAGCTGAGTTTAGAGTTTATATCATCTTATGCATATCGTTGCTTTCCTAACTTGAGATTTTTGTCATGATCTTTAAAATCTGAAGACAATACATTAATCTGCTTGCCTGTTTATATCTATATCAGTCAGTGGCAGACAGTATAGTGGGATATATTAGAATCATTGGTTTGTTTGCTACTCTGAGTCTCTTGATAAAAAGAAACTATCCATTACTGTAACATTCAGAATAAGAAATATGAAGACTGAGGTTATCATAGAATCTTAACTTATTATTGTATAATTTAAGTATTTAATATTAAACTGAAGTTATTTTAAACAACTCACCAATGATAATTTTACTTGCTTTGAGGCTTGCATACATTGCCACATACTGGTGTAATTATGACTGTTGAAACAATGTGAGAACTGGATGAAAATTAACTAAGGGGTTTCACCTATAGGTAATTTCCCCAAACTAAACAAAAATAAGTCTGGGATGGAAAGATGACTTAAAAGTTAAAAGCACTTGCTACTTTTCCAGAGAAATAGAATTAAGCCATTCACAACTTTCTGTAAACCCTGCCCCAAGTGATCCACTCTCCTCCTCTGGCACCTAAAGCAAAGACATACTTGAGTCATATACTCACACAGACACAGTTCAAAGAGCACATGAACAAAGATAAAATAAATATTTTAAAAATTACAAATAAATTTATTGACTCTGTATAATTTTTATTTTCATATCCAAAAGATAAACAATAGACTGGGAAATGTTCCAGAGTCTGATTCAAGTAATTACATAACAAATGAAAATTTTTAGCTTTTAAGGATTTAATCACATGCAGTTAGTATGAGAGATAAGCCCTATTATACTACTTTCCAGATCCATTTTGATAAATCAAACACAGAGTCTATTGAGCATGTCATATCAAGAACAATTCTTGTTTTAGGCATGGTTCTTTAGAAGTCCCTTGAAAATCTCTTGGTCTTAAGGACATGTTGTAAAGCTGATGTATGGAAAGTGATGTCCAAGAAAGCAGGTGGGATATAAGGTTGATGAATATTGTATTGAGAATAGAATTCAGAAACAAGACACTTCCCTGGATAAGTTAGCGAACAAAGAGAACAAAGAAAACTAAGCCATGGATGATCTTGGAGACTTTTTCTGTAGCTTGTCACCCTTATAGACATTAGAACTTTTTATATTATTCAGCCAATAGATGCTGGCCAGATTGGCACTCCCCTGCTTTGGGGCACTGGTAAGGAGAGGAACCTATCAATTTACCTGAGCCCAGAGATCAAGGCTCCTTGAGGATACCACTGTGTTGGTGTCTGGTCAGAGGCTGGCTCTGAGTTGATTAAAGGTTCTCATGTATATAGAAAAAAATAGAATTCAATAAAAAATGGACATAATAAAGATTATTCCAGCTGAAGTGAAGGTGGTTTTGAAAAACTCAATAGCCCTACTAGAAAATGCAAATGAATGGCACATGCCTTTAATCCCAACACTTGGGAGGCAGAAGCAGGCATATCTCTGTTAGTTTGAGGCCAGCCTGGTGTACAAAGTGAGTCCAGGACAGCCAAGGCTACACAGAGAAACCCTGTCTCAAAGAAAAAAATGAAAATGAAAACCTTAGAAATATAACAAAATAAGACAGAATACAGAATATCAGAACTCAAAGACAAAATATAGGATATATATGAAATATGCATAAAATATAAAAAATTAAAAACACAGGAAAACATGCAGAAAAATAAGGAATCATAACAAAGACAAAAACCTTTGAACTTTAGACATGTATGAGGGAGAAGAATCCGAAGATCCCAAGTAAATAGACCAGTTATTCAAGAAGATCATAGAAAAAAAGAATGCTCAAACTGAGGAAAAGCATAGCCCTATACAGATACAAGAAGCACAAAGACACCAAACCATCAAGACCAGCAAATAAAATATTTACAGCAGGCTTTGTAGAGTTCACTATAAGTACGGAGGCCAAAAATGTATTTAAAATGTCATGTAGAAAGGAAAACTAGTCACAATAACTGCTGATTTCTCAATGTAAACTTTGAAAGACAGAGAGCCTGAAGTGATGCACACTAATTTCTACAAACTTTGATGCATATCCTACAATAATACACCCAGAAAAAATGATCCATCATAGTTAAAGAAGAAAGAAAAAAAACTTTCCATGATACCAGTAGCCTAAAAATAAAATTTTATCCAACAAAACAAACCTAAATAAAAGAAATGAAACAATATCTGAGTCTGAAGAGAGAAATGAGCATAGGAACTGTGGAAAGAAATATGAAACCATAATTATTTAAACAAAAATTACTTCTCAGAACACAAACAACTTAAAAAATTAACAACACAAAACTGCTGACTGCAATTAATGAACACATTTTAATAATAACTCCAAATATCAGTGACCTGTTTCTGTCATTAAAAATACCAGCTAGAGAATGAGTCAAAACACAAAATTAATTTATCTATTTTCTTTAGGAATCACATGTTAGGTTTAAAGATAAATGCAGCTTAGAGTAAAAGGATGAACAAACATACTCTAATCAAATAGTTCCTGGACTCAAGCAGGTACATTGTTATTTGACTCAGCTAACAGAGAGAATGAAGAGAGAGAGAGAGAGAGAGAGAGAGAGAGAGAGAGAGAGAGAGAGAGAGAGAAAGAGAGAGAGAGAAAGATCAGGGAAACAGTACAATAAACACTAAAGGAATTCAGAACATTATAAAGAATTAGTTTTAAAACTTGTATTTTATTTAGGTGGAAAACCTAAAAGAAATAGTTACATCATCCAGAAAACAAAATTAAATCAAGAAAGAAACCAAGAACCTATACAGACACATATACATGAGAAAATTAAAGTAGTAGTAAAAAGCCTCCTAACCAAAAATATCTCCAGGCCCAGGAGTCACAGCAGAATTCTACCACACTTTCAAAGAAAATCTACATGCAATTCTCTTTTAATTATTCAAAAAAAAAAAAAAAGAGGCACTTACAAACTCCTTCTAGAAAGCCTGTATCTCTCTTCTACCGAAATCAGGTAAAGAAACACCAAAGAAAGCAAGCTATAGGCCAATATCCCTGATGAACATAGACTCAAAAACATTCAATAAAACTTTGCAAACAATAAAAATATACATCACCATGATTATCCACCACGCACATGTTGGCTTCACCCCTAAAATACAGGGATGGCTCAACATATGCAAGTCAATAAATGTAATAAGCTGCACAAATGGACTTAATAATAAGATTTGCATGATCATCTCAATAGATGCAAAAAAATCTTTGAGAAATTTTAACATTACTTCATGATAAAGTCCTCAAGAAAGTATGACGTGAAAAAACATACCTCAAAATTTTGAAAAAGCTATTTTTGAGAAAGGGAGGTTTTCCACCGAAAGAGTACACTTCCCAGATTCCCTTGTGTGTTATGGAAGCCATTTCTATTCTTATACAAACCTTCATTCTATCTTCCCCTGGAGGCATTTTGGCCATCTGCACCCATGTGTGACAAGATGCCCCTCACCCTGAATCACTATGGTCTTGTCTAAGGTCTGACCAAGTAAGCCTCTCTTTTCAACTTTTGACTCTCTGCAGTTGCTTTTTAAATTGAACATATGTTGCTAAAAGGCCTGAGCTGAGAAACCTAGGCCTCTACGACTAACCTCCTTTCCTCTCACATGCTCCTTGACCTGAAAGAACCAGGAATGGACAGGTATTTCACTCAGGTAGCAGTTTCTGTTCACTCTCCTCTGCCTTTCTTTCACTCCTTACTTCCCTGACACAGTCTGACCTTGATGGGAAACTTGCTGCATTCAGCCAGAACATGCATGTGACGTGGCTGAAAGCCAGGACAATTGCTGTTGGACCTAACTCAGAGGTACCCATAGTTAGTTTTCTAGGGCTCACTAGAGCTTACTTGAAGCCTGCTCAGTTGAAGGCACTAGAGATTTTATATTTGCAGAAAACTGTTACAAACTTCCAAAGGCCCTATGACTCCCTAGTCCTGGAATTGCATAGGTTGGTCATAGCTCTTAATTTCCATTGATTTGGTCAAGCCCTGCCATAGAAGACACTGAACAAAGCTGGGCATTGACCTCTGCACTTTGGCTCTGGGCCCTGCCATGGGTTTCAATTTTTTTTTAGTTCCCAAAACACCCTTTCTGGCCTGTTTGAAGGATAACTTAAAGGAACTCAAACTAGAATAGAAAGCATAGGCTGTCCTTCCCCTTTCAAGGTAAATATGCCCTCAATATACATTGGGCATTTGTTTCAAATTTGGAACATTTTCTTCTTATATATAAACTGATATAGGTAAGTCAATAAGAGAGAATTGCAGAGTTACCTCTCTGATAAAACATCCACCTCACTTGAATTTTTCCCAAGCCTCTGGCTTACAACTGCACCTAGAGGCAGGATGTCCATGCTTTACCTCTTTTGCCTCAGGCCTTTCAGCCTACTTGTGTTTCTGCCTCTCCAAACCTGTAAAATCCTGCTTACCTCATTAACAGCTGTGATGTAAAAACATTTCAGGTTCTCTGCTATCTACACACACATACACACACACATACACACCCACACACACATACACACACACTAGTTACAGATATATACATCATCATGTTCAGTCTTTTAAAAATTCAAATGTCTTTTGAGTGTGGCTAGTACTAAAAACTTGTTTCATGCCATTCCTATCTACTGAGAAGGTTGGCTCTAGAGTTGGATTTTGAACACTCTGTCCCAGAACAAATCATGTTTGTTTAAAATTTTCCTCAAAAGTCTCTGTTCTGGGTCAGGCCATCCAACTGCCTCTGTGAGAGGGGAGAGGAGAGAAAATAAGAATTCTGACGCAAGTAAAGCAAAAGGAAGTTTCATGCTAGACTCCTTACAGGAAAAGGATGTGTGGGAAATAAGATCTGACAAATGTATGCTGGTGTATATACTTTCAGCTGTAGGCCTGATCAGAAGAAGTATGTTTTCATTATGTTTTCCATGATAGGGAGGTGGGTTGTCTTGCACAATGGAGGATCTCAGAGTCTGCACCGACATCTTAAGTATCTCAAACAGAGATGCAAATAGCAATTACTCTGCGATAATAGTTACACAAACTGATAAATGATCATGCTCTGAAGAGTGAAAATTTATGCATGAGCGTACCACACTGCATGCTAGTTCAATTGGTTATTACCTTTACCCTGGCATTCAGTTCTTCCTATTATCAAAAGCTAATTTCAGGGTATATACCCTAACCATCTATGCTGTCTCATTAAAAGTGGCTATCAGATACTCTGTCATTGAACTCACAGCTTTAGAAACTTATTCAGGATAGCCAAGTAGGTTTGTTGATAGTTGGTTTTGTATCTAAAATTTCAGTGACAAATTCTGTTAAGTGATATTCCAAGTCCTCATGTTCTTCTGGAGGATATGAATAAGATGAAGGAGATTCTCCCCAACTTGGGGTTATCCAAAGTTGTATAGAAATTTTAGTCAAGCCACATGGCTGCTCTAGCAAAGGATCACATCCAAAGACTTTCTGGGGCTATGTGACCCAGCTGGAATGCAGACATAATCTGGATATCAGTGTAATTTTGCTGGAATACAGACATACCTAATTAGTTCATGAAGGTAAGAATCACAGAAGGAAGCAGCTGTGTTTGAAAGTGACATATAATGGAAGGGCAAAGAAAGTGATGAATCAGAGAAAGATTTGAAAGAATAAGTCAGAGAGAGGATATGCTGCCCTACTTTCATGATAACGGTATAGGAAAGAAGATCCTTAAAAGCAGCACAGGCAAAAAGAAAAAAAGATTTTAATGAGTTTTTACTGGGAAAGTTTGACAAAGGCTGGTTTCACAGAGAACAAGCTAGTCACAGGTGAAGATAGTACAAGCCAGAGAATGAGAGGGTGACAGAAGATTAAAACATACATCTAGAATTAGTTGAGACCAGGCAGAAAAACTCAGTCAGAAGGCAAGAGAAGCCAATGTGAATCTGTCAGCTTGGAGAGGAGTTTAGACCAGAACAGCTGCTTGGAACCAACCAGTGAAAATTCAGAAACAGCTAGAAAGACTTTGGAACTATTCTCATCGCATACCCTCATCTGAGGAAATAAAAACATTTACATCTTTCACCCAACAGGCTTGAGAGGAAATCCCAATGTGGTTGGAGAAAGAGAAAGGTCATTAATGTTGCAGAAAATGGAGGTCATCTGACAGAAAGCTGCAGAGGAGAAATTTGCCAGGGATCATCTCAAAATAAAGCATCAGTTTTTTTGAGTTTGGCTTAAAGCTCAAAGTTACTTTGTAGACTCCAGAGCTACAGGAGCCTCTGAGACAACAAATCACAAAAAGCCTCCTGAAATCAGTGCCAAAAAGCATTTGACAAATTCTAACACCCCTTTATATTAAATGTCTTGAAAACATTAGGAATACAAGGCACACTTTATTTTTGACAAAGAAGCCAAAACTATAAAATGGAAAAAGGACTAACTGTATACCTGCACATAGAAAAATGCAAATAGATTTATATTTATAATGTTGTACAAAACTCAAGTCCAAGTGGATCAAAGACCTCAACATGAAACGCAATACACAAAACCTAACAGAAGAGTAAGTGAAGAATAGCTTGAAATGATTGGCATGGGAGACAATTTCCTGAACAGAACACCAACATCTCACCCTCTAAAATCAACAATTGATAAATGGGACTTTGAGAAACGGAAAGGCATCTGTAAGGCAAAAGACACTTTCAATAAAAAAAAAGTCACCTTATAGATTGGAAAAATATCTTCACCAGCCCTACATTTGACAGAGGGCAAATATTTATAAAGAACTCAAGAACTCATACATCAACAAACTGAATAATCCAATTAAAATGGGGTAGAGAGTTAAAATGATCTCTCTCCTTAGTCCCAGAGATTTGATGATCCGCTGGTCTGCGGTTCTTGGTAGCGTTTCCGGACCCAAACTGTTCGCAGAGTCCAGGTTAGTGTGACCGAGCCAAAACAGCACACACACTGAGTAGAGTTCACATCTCTGGACCCAAACAGGTCTCAGGGCCTAATCCACACAGTTAGCCCAGTTAGAGCTGAGTCCAACCAGGGTCATGGGCCCAAACCACACACCGAGCTTGTCGAATCCAGCCAGAGTCTTAGGGCCAGGGCCAAGTGCCAAGTTCAGCTAGAGTCTCTGGATCCAAACAGACCGACAAGTTCAGCCAGGGATTCTGGGCCTAAACTGCATGCTGAATTCAGCTAGAGCCTCTGGGTCCAAACTGCCCACCAAGTCCAGCTAGGGACTCTGGGCCTAAACCACAAACTCAGCCAGGGTCTCAGGAACCAAACTATGTGCTGACCTCTGCTAGGGTCTCAGGGGCTGAACCACATGCTGAGTCCAGTTTGGGTCTCAGGGCACAAGCCATGCACCAAGTTGAGTTTGGGTCACAGGGCCCAAACTGTGCACCAAATTCAGCTAGGGTCATGGGGCCCAAATATTGCACTGAGGCCCCTCTCCCACTGCAATTCCCACCGGTTACCACGCCAATCATCTCTGCCAGAGGGTTCCCAGCTGCAACCCTCAGCCGCTGCCACTCTGGTACAAAAAAATTTGTGCTCCTCCCACATCTCCTCCTTACTTTCAATTGCACTCTTTACATATGTCCTCTCAAAAAATTGAAAGGCAACTATCTCCACTACCTTTCCCAGTTACCTGAGGAAAAATACCAGAAGCATTTAAAATAATCAATAATAATTTAAGGAATGTACTAACCTTAATAGGTCTAAAAATATTAAGAGCCTGAGATAAGATAGAAAAATAAGGGGAAAGATCTACATTACTTGCAGAGATTATGCAAAGCCCTAGAGAGACATTTACTAATTCCTTACATATTAATATCTGCTATAAACAGGGTAATAGAAATGAAATATTGCCAAAGATGTATTTCACTTTGCAGAATTTGGAAAACTAAAATTTATACATCATACTATTTATACATAATCAGGATTTCAATGAATTTCTGCTTTGAGTTCACAAGGCTGATTCTGTAATTGCATACTGCTGGAAGTGATGGTTTTCATAAGGATACCCTTACAAAATAAGACTGATATGCCCCTACATGTGTTTCCATTAATTTTTTTTGCTTATTATATCATAAAACATACTATAAGTATAATATAATACAACAGACCAAGCCATTATAGAAAGACTTAATTTACCTTAAAGAAGATGATTACTAAACATAAATGGGGAATAAAACTCTCCAAAATAGATTGAACAATTCTTTATTAACTATAAATTTTTTGAATGCTAATGAGGCAGGGACAACTGTTTCTGAAAAACACTGGATTATGGACAAAAAAAAAAAACCTATTAAATTAGATCAACCTGTATGGTTTAAAGTTATTTTAACACCAGAATGGAATTCAGGGACTGTGTTATATTGGAGAAGAAGTTTTGCCTATATTTCTAATAGTGATGAAAGACTATGGGTTCCATTAAAATTGATTAGGATCAAATCTGAATAAGAGAAGCTTTCACATGAAAAGAACAACACAAGGACAACACAGAAAACTGATAACCCCCTACATGGGGTCGGCTCAACAAACTGTTTTAAAAGTACAGATAGTTCATCAGACTTGCAGATTGCCAAACATTGATCCTGATATGGATATTTGCTGAGGAACAGATGATGAGGATTGCAGTTATGAAAGATCATCATGTCAACGGATCTTCATAAACGAAGGAAGCAGGCATGTTTGAAAGTGACATCTAATTGAGAGGCAGACAAAGTGATTAATCAGGGAAAGATTTGACAGAGTGAATTAGAGATAGGATATGTCCAACTCTCATGAAAACAGCAAAGAAAAGAAAGGCTACCTAAGAGCAACAGTACAAGGAGAGAGCAGAAGTTTGATAATGACAAGGTGTAGTGAGAACAAACTAGACACAGGTGAAGTCAGAACCTGGTAAAGAACAAAGAGGCAACGATTATAACACATTGCCAGAATTAGCTGGAGGCCAGGCAGAACAATTCACCAGAAACCAGTTTGAATCAGTGTCATTTTGATTTGCATTTCTCTGGTGACCAACAAGGCTGAGCATTTCTTCAAGTGTTTCTCAGTCATTTGCTATTCCTCTGTTGAGAATTCTCTGTTTAGTTCTGAGCACCATTTCTTAATTTGGGTGATTTGGTTTGGTGATGTTTGATTTCTTGAGTTCTATATATATATATATATATATATATATTAGACCTTTGTCAGATGTAGGGTTGGTGAAGATATTTTCCCAGTCTATGGGCTGTTGATTTGTTCTCTTGACAGTGTCTGCTGCCCTACAGAAGCTTCTCAGCCTCATGAGGTCCCATTTATTAATTGTTGACCTTAAGGCCTGAGCTGTTGGTGTTCTGTTCAGGAAGTTGTCTTCTGTGCCAATGTGTTCCAGGCTCTTCCTCACTTTTCCCTCTAACCAATTTAATGTCTCTGGTTTTATGTTGAAGTCTTTAATCCTCTTAGACTTGAGTTTTGTGCATGGTGACAAATATGGGTCTAATTGCATTTCTCTACATGTAGACATACAATTAGACCAGCACTATTTATTGAGGATGCTATCATTTTTCCACTGAGTAGATTTGGCTTCTTTGTCAAAAATCAAGGGACCAAAGGTGTATGGATTCATCTCTGAGTCTTCAGTTTGATACCATGCTGTTTTAATTACTGTTGCTCTATAGTACTGTTTGAGACCAAGTATGGAGATTGCTCTGGAGGATCTTTTATTGTATAGGATTGTTTTTGCTATTCTGGATTTCTTGTTTTTCCATATGAAGTTGAGAATTGATCTTTCAATGTCTTCAAAATATTTTGTAAGTATTTTGATAGGGATTGCATTGAATCTGTAAATTGTTTTTGGTAAGATTTCCATTTTTACTATGTTAATTCTCCCAATCCATAAACAAGAGAGATCCCTCCATCTTCTGATGTCATCTTCAATCTCTTTCTTCAGAGATTTAAAGTTTTTTTTCAAACAAGTTCTTCATTTGCTTCGTTAGAGTTTCCCCTAGATATTTTATACTGCTTGTGGCTATCACGAAGGGTGTAGTTTTCCTAATTTCTTCCTCTGCATGTCTGTCAATTGTATATAGGAAAGCTACTGACTTTTGAGTTAATTTTGGATCCAGCCAATTTGCTGAATGTGTTTATCAGCTTTAGTAGTTCTCTTGTGGAATTTTGGGGGTCACTTATGTACACTATCATATCATCTGCAAATAAGGATAATTTGACTTCCCCCTTTCCCTTGATCTCCTTGTGTTGTCTTATTGCTCTGGCTAGAACTTCAAGAACTATATTGAAGAGATATGGAAATAGTGGTCAGCCTTGTCTGGTCTCTGCTTTTAGAGGAATTACCTTGAGTATCTCTGATTTAATTTGATGTTGGCTATTGGCTTGCTGTATATAGCCTTTATTATGTTTAGGTATGTGCCTTGTATTCAGGATCTCTCCAGAAATTTAAACATGAATGGGTGTTGGATTTTGTCAAATGCTTTTTCTGCATCTAAGGAGATGATCATGTGGTGTTTCTATTTCAGTTTGTTTATATGGTAGATTACGTTGATGGATATCTGTATGTTAAACCATCCCTGCATGCCTGGAATGAAGCCTACCTGGTCATGATGAATGACATCTTTGATATGTTCTTGTATTCTTTTTGTGAGTATTTTATTGAGTAAATTTGCATCAATGTTCATAAGAGAAATTAGTCTGAAATTCTCTTTTTTTGTTGAGTTTTTGTGTAGTTTAGGTATCAATGTGACTATGGCCTCAGAAAGAATTTGGTAATGTTCCATCCATTGCTATCTTTTGGAGTAGCTTGAATAGTATTCATATTAGCTCCTCTTTGAAGGTCTGGTAGAATTCTGCACTGAAGCCATCTGGCCCTGAGCTTTTTTTGGTTAGGAGACTATCAATGATTGTTTCTATTTCTGTAGGCAAAATAGGGCTATTTAATTTATTTACCTGATCTTGATTCAATTTTGGCAAATGGAATCAGTTGAGAAAATTGTTCATTTCCCTCAGATTTTCAAATTTTGTGGCATAAACGCCTTTAAAGTGGGTTCTCGTGATTCTTTGTATTTCTTCAGTGTCTGCTATTATGTCTCCCTTTTCATTTCTGATTTTGTTGATTTGGATAGTGTTTCTTTGTCTTTTAGTTAGTTTGGCTAACGGTTTGTCTATCTTAATTTTCTCAAAGAACCAGCTCCTGGTTTTGTTGATTCTTTGAATTGTTCCTTTTGTTTCTAACTTATTTATTTCAACCCTGGGTTTGATTATTTCCAGGTGTCTATTTCTCTTTGGTGTTTCTGCGTCTTTTTTTCGAGGGTTTCCCTATGTGTCATTAAGTTGCTTATATGAGATGTTCCAATTTCTTTATAAAGGCACTTAGTGCTATGAATTTTCTTCTTAGCACAACTTTCAATGTGTCCCACAAATTTGGGTATGATGTTCCTTTATTTTCATTGAATTTCAAGAACTCCTTTACTTCTACCTTTATTCCTTCTCTGAGGTGTCATTAAGTAAAGAATTTTTTAGTTTTCATGTGTGTGTAGGCCTTTTGTTATTTCTGTTGTTGTTGAAGTCCAGCCTTAGACCATGTTGATCTAATATTATACAACATATTATTTCAATCTTCTTGTATCTTTTGAGGCTTGCTTCATGACCTACTATGTGATCAATTTTAGAGAACATTCCTTGGGGTACTGAAAAGAATATATAATCCTTTGCATTTGGGTGAAAAGTTCTGTAAATATCTGTTATGTTCATTTGATTCATGATGTTGGTTAGTGAAGTTATTTCCCACCTTAGTTGCTGTTTCAAACACCTATCCTTCAGTGAAAGTGGGGTGTTGGAGTTTCCCACTATTAATGTGTGGGTATCAATGAGTGGTTTAAGATTTGTTAATAGTTCTTTTACAAATGTGGGTGCCCTTGTATTAGGAGCATAGATGTTCAAAATTGTGATGTCTTCTTAATTGACTTTACCTTTGGTGAGTATAAAGTGTCCTTCCTCATCCCTTTTGATTGATTTTGGTTGAAAGTCTATTTTATTAGATATTAGAATGGCTACACCAACTTGTTTCTTGTGACCATTTGCTTGGAATATTTTTCCCCAACCTTTTACTTTGAGGTAATGTCTGTCCTTGTGGGTGAGATGTGTTTCTTGAATGCCGAAGAATATTTTGTCATGTTTATGTATACACTCAGTTAGTCTGTGTCTTTTTATTGGAGAATTGAGATCATTGATGTTGAGAGATATTGATGACCAGTGACTGTTAAGTCCCTTCATTTTTCTGTTTGTTACAGTCTAGAATTTGTTAGGTTGTATTTTTGCATGATGTACTTATCTATTTGCTATGTAGTTTTGGTTGTAATGTGACCCTTTGCGGTGCAGTTTTCCTTCTAATAACTTCTGTAAAGCCAGATTTGTGAATAGGCATTGTTTGAATTTGTTTTTGTCATGGAATATTTTGTTTTCCCTGTCAATGGTTATTGATAGCTTCACTGGGTATAGTAGTCTGGCCTGGCATTTGTGTTCTCTTTGGGTTTGCAGGACCTCTGTCCATGCCCTTCTGGCTTTCATGGTCTCTGCTGAGAAGTCAGGTGTAATTCTGATATGTTTGCCATTGTATGTTACTTGGTCTTTTTCTCTTGCCACTTTTAATATTTTTCCTTGTTCTGTATATTTTGTGTTTTTATCATTATGTGTTGGGAAGATTTTCTTTTTTGGCCTATTCTATTTGGTGTTCTGTAGGCCTCTTGTTGCTCATATGCATCTCCTTCTTCAAATTGGGGAATTTTTCTTGTATAATTTTGTTAAAGATATTTTCTGGGCTGTGGAGTCGGGTGTCCTGTCTTTCCTCAATATCTATTATTCTCAAGTTTCATCTTTTCATGGTGTCATTGATTTCTTGGATGTTCTGTGTCAGGATCTTTTCAGATTTAGCATTTTCTCTGATGGTTATTTTCAGTTCTACAATTGTATCTTCAAGTCCCAATATTTGTTCCTCCATTTCTTGGACTGTTAGAGAAAGTCATCTCTGTGATGCTTGCTTTCTTCTCTGAGGCCTCTGTGTGTTCCTTTATTATAGATTCCATTTTTATCTTCAGATCTTGAACTGTTTTAATGATTTCCTTCATCTGGTTGTTTGTATTTTTCTGAAATTCTTCATGTGCCTCTCTATATGACTCTTCTGTGTCTTCAACCCTCTTAGTCGCATCCTCCTGCAGTTGTTTACAGATTTTATTCATTCCTTCCATTATCATCTTCCTTACTAAGGACTTGAGGATATTTTCTTGTATTTCGATTGTGTTTGGGTTCTCAGGGTTGCTTTCATTGGGATTGCTGAGATCTGGAGATGCCAAACTGCTTTGGTTTTTGTTTGTGTTCTTTTGCTATTCTCTTGTCATTTTGGTGCCTCTGATGTTGGAAGGTAGCTTATGGTGTCCTTCACTGGTTGTTGAGAGTGGATAGTTGGTGAATGATTATTGGTCGCATGCCCCTTCCTGTGGGGATCAAGGAGTATTTCCCTGGAACAGGCAGGTGATCTGGTTTACACTCCTGGAGATTATGCTCTACACCTTAGGCTCTGGACTGAGTCACAGAAGTAGGTTTCTTTCTGGGCACTTTCACTTTACTGCTATAATTCAGATCAGCTTTTTTGGGACCTAGAACAAGGGCAGCACACAAGCGCTCTGGTTGGGTAGGTTGTTTTCAACTGCCTGTCCTTCCTGCTGCTTTGTAGCCAAGATGCCAGCTGGACCAGATCTTCTGAGCTGTAGCTGCCTTTTAGCTCTGCCTCTAAACACTACAGAGGTGTACAGCCTCTCCCAAGAGCATGGGAGATCCTGCCCGGCCTGTAGGAGCTGATCCATTTAGGTTCTGTCTGTTGGAGAGTGTAGGATCATTATGAGGGTGCCCAGAGACAGGACTGTTTCAGACTGCAGCAAGCTCCAAACTGCCTGCACTTCTTTCCCCGCAGTAGTCTGAACCCTACCTGGGTCAGACCCTCTGAGCTTAGCTGCCTTTTTGCTAGGTGTATGGCCCCTGCAGGGGTGTTCAGCCTCTCCCAAGAGCATGGGAGATCCTGCTGGCCTTGTGGAACCTGATCCAGTTAGGTTTTGTCTGTTGGAGGGTGCAGGATCGCTATGTCACGACCCAGAGACAGGATCACTTCAGACCGCCAAGCTGCCTGCACTTCCTGTGGGCCTGTAGGCAGGACCCCACTCTTGTCAGGCCCTCTGAGCTGTAACCACCTTTTCGCCCAGCCATTAGGCACTGCAGGTATGTCCCACCTCTCCCAAGAGCGTGGGAGAGTCTGATGGGCCTGTGGGAGCAGTCCAAACTGGGTTCTAACTGCCCCTGTTTGTAGTCTCAGTCCATTGTGTCTGTTCTAAATTGGCCTACCATATTGTTAATATTTAAAACAAATATACAGTGTCCATCATGATTGGAAGCAGGGAATATCACTTAGACACTTTCTGTTCAGATTCATTACTTGAATGCTGAGTTCTAATGACTTTTTTTTTTCCTTAAGAAAGCTTCCAGGAGCTTGTTATCCATGCAGTAGATTGATGTAGCAAACAGCTAATTACAGTTACCTTATCATTCTACAGGACTCTGCTACATGGTCAAATAGTACCATAATTGAATTTAACACATATTTATCTCAATGTAAAATGTTTTTCTCATATAACTTTGTCTCTTAATGTGCCCTGCAAAGATATATATGTTTTACCTCCTGACTTATGCTCTAGATCTTGGCAAATGTTAGGTTTATTATGGCCCCTTGTATCTTCTTCTGATGTACTCTAACTGCTGGCCCTTTCATCAGCCTTCTGTCAGCTTTGAAGCAGTTACAAAGGGATCAATGCCCCAAATCCCTAAAAGCCTTCTGAGTGACCACTAAAATGAGACTAATTGGTCATGGGCCATTCAATTCTCTCCTTGCCATTCTGGACAGTGTTTGTGGGACTCAGAACTAAAACAGTTGTTCTGAAGCCTCTCCATCTCACCAATTCAGATCAGCTTAACATCCTTCAAGATCAGTTTGACTCCTCACCTGCAGCAGTACTCCACAGTTAAAAGGCCTGATTCTGACTACTTGCAAGGATGGGATCTGGGTTCTCCTTTAATAACACTGTTTCTATGATACACACTCTAACAAATGTGAACACAAAGACCAGACAAAAATTCCTTCTTCTTCTTCTTCTTCTTCTCTCACCTCTTGCAATTCCCCTGTATTGCCTTTCCATCATTATTATCCTCATGTCTACATTTTATACTGCCTTTTCAATATTTTACTTACTGAACTTTACACTGTACCCAAATAAAATGTCCTGCACAAGCTCTCCCATTAACTTTGGCCCTACAACAGTTCCATTTGTTCCTGGTACATCCAAAAAAGATCTTTTAGATGCCATAGAGAAACTCTGGCTAAAAGTAACCTTCATTTCTCTCCCACAGCCAGATACACTTTTTACATTAGTGCTCTATGTTCTGTCACCCTCTTTGATATTCTGTAGCTCCCAGCTACTTTCTGCTAGCTTAATTCGAGCCACAGTACTGACAATGTGATCAGTCACTGTCACCATAAATCTACTCTATGCCCACTTTTTCCCACCTCTGCTCCTCCCTTCCCCCAACCTTCTGGAAAAATCACTTTTTTGCTTTATTACCAAATCATCTGCTTACAACTATCTAATAATTATTTTACAAGACTTTGCCGGAATATATGATGTCAATCACCTGATCCATTGTAGCTGATCAAGTGAAGACTCTCTCTGACACATGATGAGAGGACACATCTTTTGTGGACCCAGAACTACTCTTAAAAGGAGTATAGCAGAAAATAACCATAATAGCCCAGTCCTGTATGTTTTTATGTCCTCTCAGAGTTAGAAATAATAGTTTCCTACTGAAAGACTGCATTTCCCAGCTTCACTAGTGGACTATTTCTGACCCTATAAGAGGTTGAATTTTGACTGCCCCATGGGCATCTTGACCATTGGCATACATGGATGACAAGATGCTCCCTTATTCAGTAAACAAGGTTCAGCTTCATTCCAGACTGAGCTTCCCTTTCTTTCTGCCTTCTCTCTCTTTACAGCTGTCTTTTAAAAATTAATCTAACATGAAACCTATAGCCAACATCATCCTAAAAGAGAAATATTTAAAGCAATCCCATCAACATCAGTAATATAAGAGGCTGCCCACCACTCCCTTCTCATCAATGTTGCGTTCAAAGCACTGCCTGATGCAATAAGGCAAGAGAAGAAAATTAAAAGGAAACAATTAAATAAGATATCAAACTCTTTCCATTTATAGATGAAACGATATTCTACAAAAAATATTCCAAAACTTCTACCAGAAAACTTATATGAATGATGTATTAATTCAATAAGATGTTAGGGTATTACGAACTGTGAAAAACCAATAGCTTTTCTACATACCACCCACAAATATACAAACAATGAGATTATGCATCAACTCCCATTCAAAACAACCTCAAAAAAAAAAATCAGGAATAAACTCAAGCAAGGAAGTGATGGACCTTTGTAATGAAAACTTTCAACCTCTGAAATCAGAGATAAAGATGCTAGAAAATGTAAAGATAAAATGTATTATAAAAATAATATTTTACCAAAAGCCATTTACACATTCAATGAAATCTCATTAAAAATCCTGATCTCATTCTTCAGAGAAATAGAAAACACTTATTACCGTTTATGCAGAATCACAAAACTCTCTCTCTCTCTCTCTCTCTCTCTCTCTCTCTCTCTCTCTCTCTCTCTCTCTCTCTCTGTGTGTGTGTGTGTGTGTGTGTGTGTGTGTAGATATGTGCTGGTAACATCAATTACTAAAAAGATGCTATGAATTTGAAAAACATTTTGAGGAATATATGTGAAAATTTTGAACAAGAAAAGTGAGGGATAATTGATAGAATTATATTGTAATCTCAAAACCAAAACAAAACAAAATTTAAAGAAAAATGGATAGAAGTATTTCAAAAATATTTATTGTCATTGTCATTCAAAAAATATGCAATTGTGTTTTTCAAATCTTTTTCCTGAGGGCTCAGGAAACTACAGAAGTGGAAATGGAAAGATTATAAGAGCCAGAGCAGATGAAGGACACCTAGGAAACAAATTCTTCTAAACAGAAGTAGCAGTAAACATAAATTCATGGAAACTTTGGCAGCATGCACAAGGAATCTGCCTTTGAGGGGAATCTCCTGCAGAGAACCTGACCAGCATGTGAAATCTTCTGTCCCAAAATATAAGGCAATTTTATATATTTGTGTTTTAAGTGATATATTTTTTAATTTTAGAACTAATACTGAATCTCTTGTTAGTAACTGTTTTTAAAACTCACACTATAAGCACATTATTTTGTTCTTATTTTTGGAAGGGAGCTTTGCCAGTATTTTAAAAACTCTGATGTCAAAGCATTACCATGGAATGTGTTTGATGATTCACACAGGAAATCACAACATCCTAAGGTCTAAAATATGTAGATCATAGTCTTGTTCCATAATAACAAGTAGATTTTTCTCATCTTTTGTATTATTTGTTAAATGACATAGGATACTAAATATATTTGATTTGGAATTATTATACCTAACAACTTACAATGCCAAACACAATAAAATATCATTCTTTTCAGAAATAAGTTGAATATATCCTAAATGAATGTATATTGCCAAACTTCAGGATTCTAATGTGCCTTAGATTGATGTTAATAAGAAAATTAACCATCCATTAAACATTTATTTATAACCTATAACCTATAAAAAGTTTGGTCAAGTATCATGTCAACTTATAGCACCGTTTCACAGTGAAAGAAACAAGAACATAGATATTTGGTAGATTTCCTAAGAAACTCAGAAAGCTGTCATTAATGCATGCAACTACTCAGTCATGTCATATAACTTTGGGATAATTGTTTCTTACTACTCATTCTAATTATTTTTAAATGGAAGTAGTTGCATTTATGAGGTAATGACCTTCTTTTTCTTCCATTCTCTACATCTGTAGGTAGAGTTTTCTTTGTTAGTCATAATTCAGAGTGTTTTGATCTGATAATATCAGTTTAAGAAAAGTAAGAACTATGTTAATCCTACTGATCCAGGGGCAATGGACATCTTTCCATCATCTGATATCTTCTTTAATTTCTTCCTGCAAAAACTTGAAGTTTTCATCATACAGAATTTTGACTTGCTTGGTTAGAGTTAAACCGAGATACTTTATATTGTTTGTGTCTATTGTATAGGGTGTAGTGTTCCTAATTTCTTTTTCAGCCTATTAGTCATTTGTACAATGGAGGGATACTGGTTTCTTTGGTGATAATTTGGTATACAAGTACTTTGATTAGCTGTGGGAATTAGCTAGTAGAATTTATGGGGTCACTTATATATACTATCATATTCTACTATATGATATGTGATCATATCAGATCATGCAAATACCAAAAGCAATCTACATATTCAATGCAATTTTCCTCAAAATACCAAGACAGTTCTTTACAGCCATTGAAAACTCAATTCTAGATTTCATATGGGAAAAGAAAACACCTGGAATAGCTAAATCAATCTTATATAGTAAAAGAAGTTCTAGAGTTATGTCTATACATGATTTCAAGTTATATTTCTGAGCAGTAGTAATAAAGTTTGCATTGCACTGGCATAGAAATAGACTGGTTGATCAATGGAATCAAATTGAAAATCTAGGAAATATGCACACACCTACAGACACTTGATTTTTGACAAAGGAGCCAAACTATACACTGAAAAAAATAAGCCATCTTCAACAAACAGTGCTGGTCTAACTAGATGTCTACATGTACAAAAATGCAAATAGATCCATATTTATCACCCTACATAAAACTCAAATCCAAGTGGATAAAACCAGAAACATTAAATCTAATAGAGGAGAAACTGGGGAAAAGCTTTGGATTCATTCACATAAGAGACAACTTTCTTAACAGAACACCAACAGCTCTAAGATCAACAATTATTTGGGACCTCATGCAACTGAAAAGTTTCTGTAAAGTGAATGATACTGTCAGTAAAATAAAAGGACCTCCTACAGACTGGGAAAAAATCTTCACCAACCCTACATCTGACAGATGGCTAATATCCAATATACCTAAAGAACTCAAGAAATTAAACACCACCAAACCGAATAACCCAATTGAGAAATGGGGCTTGGAACTAAACAGAGAATTCTCAACAGAGGAGTACCAAATGGCTGAGAAACACTTAAGAAATGCTCAACCTCCTTAGTCATCAGGGAAATGCAAATCAAAACAACTCTGAGATTCCATCTTACACCCATCAGAATGGCTAAGATCAAAAATTCAAGCGACACCACATGCTGGCGAGGATGTGGGGAGAGAGGAACACTCCTTCATTGCTGGTGGGAATGCAAACTAGTACAGCCACTTTGGAAATCTATCTGGTGCTATCTCAGAAAACTGGGAATAGGGCTTCCTCAAGACCCAGCTATTCTACTCCTTGGAATATACCCAGAAGATGCTCCAGCACACAACAAGAAAATTTGCTCAACCATGTTCATAGCAGCCTTATTCATAATAGCCAGAACATGGAAACAGCCTAAGTGTCCCTCAGTAGAAGAGTGGATAAAGAAAGTGTGGTACATATACACTATGGAATACTACTCAGCTATTAAAAACAAGGAATTCCCGAAATTTGTGGATAAATGGATTGAGCTAGAAATGATCATAATGAGTGAGTTAACCCAGAAGCAGAAAGAATCAAATGGTATATACTCACTTATATCTGCATACTAGCCCAAGGGGCATGTCCCACAAAAGCCTTCACTTACCAGGAAACTGGGACAGAGGGGAGGGCATCCTATTGGGACTCTAAATGAGAGACGCATGGGAGAATAGCAAAATAAAAGGATACAGATGGTCCTAGAAATCTACAAGTAGAACAATATGATAGGCAGATTTGGGCCCAGGGGTCCCGCTCAAACTAAGGCACCAGCCAAGGACAATACAGGAGGTAAACTTTAAACCCCTTCCCAGATCTAGCCAATGGTCAGAATATTCTCCACAGTTGAGTGGAGAGTGTGATATGACTTTCTCACGTACTATGGTGCCTCACATTTGACCATGTCCCCTGGAGGGGGAGACCTGGTGACACTCAGAGGAAGGACAGCAGGTAGCCAAGAAGAGACTTGATACCCTATGAGAATATATAGGGGGAGGTGATCCCCCTCAGGAACAGTCATAGGGGAGGGGAATAATGGGAAAACGGGGGGGGGGGAGGAATGGGAGGATACAAGGGATGGGATAAACATTGAGATGTAACAAGAATAAATTAATAAAAAAATAAATTAATTAAAAAAATGAATAAGGGGTGTAAATATATATATATATATATATATATATATATATTTTTTTTTTTTTTTTTTAAAGGAGTTTACATTTGAAATTTTTAGGCCCATGGTCTTGGTACTTGGGGGAGGAGAGTCACAAAACTGGGGAATGGGGGAGTAATCCCACACTCTGAAATAGGAAATACTTGTCTGGAATATGACCTGTATATTTGAACAGATCTCCTGAAGCTTATAAGAACCTTTTTTAAGTTAGACAGTTTAAAATCTAAACATCTCTGCACAGTCTAAATATTATAGTAGCATAGTGGGGGAAGAGTGTTTATGTACCTTAAATCACTTTTTTATTACCAACCTTAAAACACCTTCTCACCCTCAAACACTTCTTAGATCCTCAGACATTACATAAGCTTTACCCTTTTCTAAGAAGGCAGCTGAAGCCTTGGTTTTTGTTCGTAAACTCATTTTCAAACCCATCAGAGAACTGAGAAAGATAAACTACCACAGTGAGCATAATTCAACTTGCCTAAGTATTTATTAATATGACAGAGGCTTACTCATTCCAGATTGCCTTCCCTGTATGCTCCTGTAGTGTCAGTGGCTTCAATCTGGGCACAGATCTTAGGGAAGCATCACAGCACCAGTCTTGGCCCAGCAAATCTGAGAGGATTTCCATGGGAGAGGACTTTGGGAAGATGATCGACCTTATTTTGTCTAGGCAAAATGGGACAATCAGGTATCCATAATTCAGGCAAGGTCTTTGCTGTGGACCAGTTGGGACAGATTTGCGCAGTATCACAGTCCAGGAAGAGTCATCTCTGGTTGCACCTGAGTCTCTTGGAGGCCTTGGGTTCATCAATGCAAGCTGGGAGCTCTGTCATATTAAACTTTTTATTAAGCACTTAAATGTACTTACTCTACAGATTCTCTCACAGGTTTGAGGAACATTATCTATAAAAATATAGCTGATATAAATAAATGGAAATTCCAGGTGAGGAGGTTAGGGCATTCCTCAGGAACGCCAGGAATATGGAGACTTTCCTGGGAGAGTCAGTGTTGTAGAGAGGAAGTAGGATTTTCCAGACCATGTGAGGGAGGGGGAATGGTTGAGAGCATGATTTAAAAAAACTGAACAAAGCTGGGCGTGGTGGCACACTCCTTTAATCCCAGCACTTGGGACGCTGAGGCAGGTGGATCTTTGTGAGTTTGAGGTCAGCCTGGTCTACAAGTGAGCCCAGGACTGCCAAGGCTACACAGAAAAACCCTGTCTCAAAAAACAAAACAAACAAACAAACAAAAAATGAACAAGCTATGCTGTGGAGACCCATGCCTTTAATCCCGGCACTCGGGAGGCAGAGGCAGGAGGATCTCTATGAGTTCAAGGCCAGTGTGGTCTACAGAGTGATTACAGTAGAGCCATGGCTACACACAAAGAAACTCTGTCTTGAAAAACTAAAAAAAATAAACCAATCCTGAACAGATGCAAAGATGCAGTTTGGAAAAAAATCATTCATATACCCAGTGGCAATCCTGTCTCCAGCCTTTGCCAAATCACAAGACTATGAAAATAGTGTCCCAGTTCTATATACTGTGATTGCTTAAGATTGGTGAGGTAAATTCAGGAACAGTCTTCTTGGAACATTAGATTACCTCAGAACAAAGACCCAGCTTTATGCTTGGGGGATTTGTTCTCATGTAGCCATGTCTTCACAGAGCTCAGTGCAGGCATCCCAAATAGTCAACTGGTGTACAAGATAACTTACTCAGTGCAAAGTTGCATTAGGCACAGAAGGAGGTGAGAGAGAAACTATCCGCATATGGCCCTGAGTCACTAGACTGGGTGCTCAACTTCTCCTGGGTTTAAAGAGGATATAATCAGAGCAGGCAGAGAATGATGAGGCATATGGAGTGGCCACACAAGTCTGGCCTACTGGGCTAAAAGGCTAAAACTTCCTCGGAGTCATAGCACGGGATGATTGATTAAATAAACAACATGAGCTAATTGGTGATGAAGCTATAATATAAATGCAGGTTTATTGAAAACAGCATAGGAGGGAGACAGGAAAGAGGAACATGCGCTGGGGGTGGGGGAAAGGGAAGGAAAGAGGGTAGGGACTCCTGGAACCAGAGTGTCTGCTTTATATAGTGAATCACTGGAAGAAGGAAAAACCTGACCCTAGGTAGATCATAGGCTATGCTAGCTGTGCCCTGAAGCAAGACCTAACATCAATAGCCAGAAATTGGAAAGAACTCAGATGTCCCTCAAACAAAGAATGGATTTTTAAAAAGATGATGTATTTACACAATGGAATACTATTCAGCTATCGAAAACATGGACATCATGAAATTTGCAGGCAAATTGATGGAGCTGGAAAAGATTATCCTGAGCTGGGTAACCCATACCCAGAAGAACATACATGGTATATAATCACTTATAAGTTGATATTAGCTATATAATACAGGATAACCATACTACCATTGAAAGACCTAAAGAAGCTAAGTAACAGGGAGGACCCTGGAGAGGATGCTTAATTCTCCTTCAGAATGGCAAATAGAATAGACACTGGAAGCTATTGAAGAGAGGAAACAGGAAGGGAGCCTCTGAAAGACTCCATCCAGCAAGGGATTGAAGGAGAAGCTGAGTCTCACAGCCAAACTTTGAGCAGAGGGCAGGGAGTCTTATGGAAGAGTAAGGGAATAGAAAGGTCTGGAGGGGTCAAGAGTTCTACAAGAAAACCAAAGGAGCCACCAAATCTGGGCCAACAGGGGCAGATTAAGACTGATGCACCAAACAAGGACTATGCATTTAGAGGACTTAGGCCCTTGCTCAGAAGTAGTCACTAGGCAACTTAATCTTCATAGTGGTCCCCTTGTAAGGGGAATAGGGGCCTGCCATAGACTTTGTTGCTCTTTAATTAAAGAGCCCCCTACCACAGAGTAAGAGGATGCAGGCAGTACTGATGAGACTTGGTAGGCTGGGGTTAGTTGATGGAAGGTAAGGGATCTCCTTCTCTAAGACCCAGGGGAAGGGCATAGTAAGAAAGAGGGAGGGAAGGTGGAACCAGAAGGAAATGAGGGGGGGGGCTACAATTGGGATGTAAATTGAATAAAATTTGTAAATATTTTTTTTTTTTTTAAATCTAGGCCTATGATCACTAACAAAAAATGTGGGTATAGAGCTAAACTGAGCATTCTTAACGGACAAATCTCAAATGGATGAGAAGCACATAAAGAAATGTTCAACATCATCCGGGAAATGCAAATCAAAGCAATCCCATCTTACACCCTTCAGGATGGCTAAGGTCAAAAACTCAAGTGAGAACATATGCTTGTAAGGATTTGAAGAAAAGGAAACACTCCTCCGTTGCTGGTGGCAGTGCAAACGTGTTCAACCACTTTGGAAATCAATCTACTGCTTTCTTAGAAAATTAGGAATAGCTCTACCTTCAGGATCCAGCTATACCACTCCTGGGCATATACCTAAAAATATTCCATCAGACAACAGTAACACTTGCTCAACTATGGTTTTTAGTAAAAGAGTAGCCACACTAACCATTCAGACACTACTGTCAGCTAGATATAGATGGTTTATTGAATACCTTTGCCAAGCTGATTGATCAGGGTCACAGAAAGGTCCCAGGACCCTAACTGTGACACTGACTTGTTTCCAAAAGTCAGCTTATGAAGGCAAAACCCACTCCTAGCTCAATTGGGGTTTTTGGTGGAACAGGTTGATCAGCTCTAACTAAAGATATTTTGCTAACAAGTAGTTTCAGATAGCATTTAGTTTGATTAGTCCTAAGTGTGATAAGTGAGGCAATGCTTGGGGTACATTCAAAGTGTAGCTAAGTATGTGGACAGCAAAGTATGAATCATGAGACCATTGAATCAGAGATAGGAAGGGTAAAACTAGAATGTAACTTAGTATAAGGTCAGCTTGACCCTCCTGGCAGGGATTGCTAGTGTAAGCTATGAGTACCTGCTTCTAGGAAGCATAGTTGAAAAGTTTAAAATATTTGAACTCAATTTAATCTTATAAACAAAATGGAGGATGAATTAAAAATAGCTATAGCTATGTCAAAGAATAGGCCTTACCATATGTTCATAGCAGCTTTATTCATAATAGCCAGAATCTGAAAACAACCTAGATGTCCCTCAACTGAAGAATGGATAAACTGTGGTACATTTACACAGTGGAATACTACTCAGCTTTTAAAAACAAGGAAATCATGAAATTTGTAGGCAAACAGATGGGACTAGGAAAAAGTGAGTGTAACTTCCTGAGTGAGATAACACAGACCCAGAAAGACACACATGGCATGTATTCACTTTTAAGTAAATTTTATCAACATAGTACAGGATAAACATACTACAATTCACAGATGCAAAGAAGATAAGAAACAAGGAGGACCCAAGGGAGGATCCTTAAATCTCACTTAGTAAGAAAAAAGACAGCTGAAGAGGTTGAAGAGAAAGAACAAGGTAGGAGTTGGAATGTGGAGATCAGACCTGTGGAGTAAGTGGAGGCAGGAGAATAGATGGCCTACATAGAGAATAGAGACAGTGGGTAGTGGCATCTCTGTGACTAGCTGGACACCTAAAACAGGGTAGGCTCCTGGGAGGATATTGAGGTTGACTCTAGCTGAGACTCCTAGTAACAGGGGTCATGAAAACTGAAGAGGACACCTTCGACCTACACAGGACTACTAGTGGAGAGAGGGGAACACAAATCCTCACAAAATAAATAAATAAATAAAAATCTTTGACCCAAATTTTACTCTGCCTACAAGATATGCAGGGATAAAGATAGAGCTGAGATTGAGGGAATGTCCAATCCATGCCTGCCCCAACCTGAGACCCAGCCCACAGGACAGAGCCAACCCCCGACACTATTAATGATACTCTGCTATGCTTGCAGACAGGAACTTTAGTATAGCTATTCTCTGAAAGGCTTCACCAGGCACATGATCAAAATAGGTGCTGAGTCTCATAACCAAACACTGGGCAAAGCATATGGAGTCTTGTAAAAAAGTGGGAGCAAGGATAGAAGGGAGGGGATAGGAGCTAGGTAGCCGATTAACCAGGGTCCAGAGTGTCATAGGAAGACTGAATCACTAAACAAGCATAAGACATAGATTGGACCAAAGCCTTCTACAGAAAAGTATCCGATGGGCAGCTCAGTCTTCATGTGGGTGCCCTAGGAAAGGGATTGGGACTGTCTCTGATATGACTCTGTTGCTTGCTATTTGATCATTTTCCCCTGGTGATACTGCCTTGCCAGGACACATGGGAAGAGGATGCACGGAATTATCATGTGATTTGACAGGTTGGTAGGGGAGCTCCCCTTTTCTGAGGGGTAAGGGATGGAGGATAAGGGAGAAGATGGAGGAAAGGTTGGACCAGGAGGAGAGGAGGGATGGTCTATGATCCTGCTGTAAAGTTAATAAATAAATATTTTTTAAAAGAAAAGTAAGAACTAGGGTTATTGTCTAGTTAGTATCTCTGGCATGCTGTCCTCATATACATATTTAGATGATTGGAATTTCACTATAAAATAACCAGTTTTTCCTTAAAGAATACATTTTATATGTAAAATGTCTTCTCGGCACTATTATTTGTCACATACTAAAGCCATAAATTGATTCAGATGTGGTGCCTCAGACTTTGAGCACTGCTCAAAATTCAGAGAGCTGATGGAAGGTCTACTGTAGATGCCAGCCCAGCATCTTAGCTGCTCATGTGAGTTCTCTTTGGTACAAAAACAGAGCTTTTAAGTAACCACTAATGTGCCCTGATGTATCCCCTGGGACAGTATTTGTGCACACATGCAGCACAAAGTAACCATTATATAAATACTTCAGCTACCCAGAGCACTCCAGCATTATTTAATTCACAAATTCAATACATTAATTACATGGCACCCCCATGAAGTATGAGAGTGCTTTTATTTCCACAGGCCACTGAAGTGATTAAGGTAATTCTAAGTAAATTAAATGAAACAGGGTTGAAGGAGGAAGTCAACAATACCTTTGGCAAGATTGGAATTAAGGATTCTTGATACTCAGTTTTAAGCTCTAAATGTGGTTTCATGGGTGGTGCCACAAAACCCTGTGACAATTGTTTAGAAGACAGGCAGGGGGCATCATAATCTCTGCAGGAATAGCCACCTAATTTTTTTTTGTCAAAGCCTATTGTTTAATAGCACTGACACATTGAAATGAAGCCCAGGGCATTACTTATATTACAGAAAACCTATTGAGTGGTGTCTCTAAACATACTTGTGCATATATGGGTAAAATATTAAGTACAAAGAGAGCTACATCTAAAGGTATGTTATTAGGGTTTTTTAAAATTCTAATTCTTTTTTTAAATTTTATTTTATTAATTTATTCTTATTACATCTCAATGGTTATCCCTTCCCTTGTATCCTCCCATTCCTCCCTCCCTCCCATTTTCCCCTTATTCCCCTCCCCTATGATTGTGCCTGAGGGGGATTACCTCCCCCTGTATATGCTCATAGGGTATCAAGTCTCTTCTTGGTAGCCTGCTATCCTTCCTCTGAGTGCCACCAGGTCTCCCCACTCAGGGGACATGGTCAAATATGAGGCACCAGAGTATGTGTGAAAGTCAGTCCCCACTCTCCACTCAACTGTGGAGAATGTCCTGTCCATTGGCTAGATCCAGAGGATCCTAGAAACCTACAAGTAGAACATTATGATAGGCAGATTTGGGCCCAGGGGTCCCGCTCAAACTATGGCACCAGCCAAGGACAATACAGGCCGTAAACTTCAAACCCCTACCCAGATCTAGCCAAGGGACAGGTTATTAGGGTTTTTTTTTTTTTTTTTTTTTTTTTTTTTTTTTTTTTTTTTTTTTACATAAAGATTGTTGCATTAAAAAACAAAATTTTATTGTGTATCTCAACTATTTTCTAATGTAAAATAATCCAGGTAAAAGAGACATTTTATAATACATCTTGTCATTTGAGTAGTAAACATTTTAGAAAGCAATATTTGCTTAACAATTATAAATTTGTTCTGGTGATGGCAAGTCTCGCTCAGGAGGAACAAACTCTGATAAGATTTAAAACTTGAGTATTTATATCATTATTATCTATTTTTTCATTCCAAAGACCACATTCCATTGCACCTGTTCAAAGAAATACATGCATTAATAAGAGGCAATGTAGCTGTTGAGGCCAAGAACACAGTCCACTGGAGTGAGATGTAAGCTCAGGCAACATCTTGTCATGTTGGCTTGAAGGAAAGGAATCAGTCCAAGGATCTTCATTTCTAGAATATTCCCAATGAGATGAGTCTACAAACAAACAAACAAAACAAAGCAAAAACAAAAACAAAACAAAACAAAACAAAACAAAAAAAAAACAAAAACACCCAAACAGTAAGACTGAGACCCATCTATACAATTTTGAAAGAATGAAAATTCACAAAATATCATTGGTATTTTACAAAATAAGGTCCACAGAAATTTCCAAAGCATGTAGATATTTGTTGTAATTGTATTTTAAACAAAAAAAAAAAGTTATTAACCTGGAGAAAAGTGGGTGTGATTAGCTAATATTTCTAGTTATTGTGGTTTCGATGGAAGAAACCTTCCTAGTGCTACTATTGCTATGGAAGAAAGGTGAATGGAATTCTCATGGAGTTCGAACTCAGTTCTCCCCTTAGAGACTCAAACACTTTGGTGAAAGGTGCTAGTGATTTCTGTGTTGAATCAGACAACTGTGGATGGCTCTGCTTAAGGATGAGAAACAATGCTGAGAACAAGTGCCACAAAGCTCGACGTCAACACAAGGGGAAATGCAGAAACGATATAACAAACAAGCTCAATTTTTAGAAACAGCCATTCAAATAAGAGCAGGGGTCATAGCTTTTCCATATACACCCTAGCCAAAAATAATTTCTTTAGTCTTTACATGAAGGAAAAGAAAAAATGGAGGGGGGACTCATTAAGCCCTTAGGACTGTGTGAGGAGAAGACATATGGTTGAGCATGCAGCCTCCTGATCGCCACTCTTGTTTCTCTTAGAGCTGCACATCCTTTACCCACGGCAATGCAGAGTCAAAACAGTTTGTAAATACCGAGACTGTACTTGCTTTTTAATTATTTCTGGCCCAACAGAAACAAAAATCACAGAAATGATATTTGATCAAGTGTTTAAAACATGCTAATTAAAATCCTCAGATGTCCCCAACACATATGTAAAAAACATGTGTACATCATAGAATTAAACCAGTGAGATCACTTTCCTTGTTCATCTCACAGAGACTGTTTTCAGGTGATCAAAATTTCAGTTTATTTAAAGCAAGGAACAGAGTTCTCAATCTCTATGTAAAATTATAAAGACATCTCAAGATTAAAATGAAGGAGAAAGACTAAATTCTTTATATATAATAGACTTGCTTCTGGGTATCTTATATTTGATCAATGGATTATTTATAAACAAACAGCATCAAAAAATAGGTCTTACCACTTAGGAAAAATGTATAAAGCTATTTAAGATTAAGATTGAAAATTCTAGTGATAAGCCCTCTGCACCTGTTCTCTCCTTCCCCACCATGCTGCCAGTCTTCAATGCACTTCTCTGTTCACATCCTGCACACTTGGAATTCATTCTTTTCCCCCAGGGGATGGATTACCTTATCTAGTCTGGACATTTCAGTAGTTGACAACAGGCCCATGAATTAATCTGCATATAGAAACTAATTTCAATGAAACCCGCACGGTGCCCTGACTTTGAACACTTCCTCACTCCCAATGTTAATCTTTAAAAGACCAAGACAATTGTCACGAAGCAATGTTTCAGTTTTAAGGAGCCTTCATTCTTCCTATGGCTGCATACATTATTTCCGTTGAACCAGTGAGGCTGCATTATTCTGTAAGGTTATCATGATATCTCTGAGGTAATTACACCACATAGTCTCAAAGGTCAAAATGGCTAAAAGTTTTAAGGAGGATTTAATAAGAAATAGGAAGAAAATGCCTGCTGTAATTGGCACAAAATCATTTGATTAAAAGGAGATGGTTCAAGTCATTTGTTTCTCCTCAGTATCTCTTCAAGAATCCTTCTTCTCAGTAATCTGAAAAATGAGTAGAGATATGGGTATGGATAAACACCAGGAGTACAAGTAAGCATTTTGACACATGTGTTTACTTTCCCAAAGTATCACGAGACTGCTAGAATTCTTAGCCTAGCCTTTACTTCTCACAAGACTCTAACCAATGCAACTATGCCTATCACAGAGCTACAAAAATAAACATTCACAAAAATAAACATCCACATAAATAATCAATACATTTGTATGTATTTCTGATACATATCATGATTATGGCATCTGCAAGAAGCCCTTGTCACTACGTACATAGCCATCCTCTAAGGAAGATCTATGCAACAAGTTGTTTAGAAAAGTTTTTTTTTCACTACAGAATCTTACAATACTAGTTTATAGTAAATAGTAAATCTAGAGTAGTCTATTGTAATCCCAATTTCCTTACGCTTGTAAGAAATTGGAAATATTATAGATGAATTTTCTTGTTGAAAAGTCCTAGGGCTAGAATTTAACTTCTTTGTGTTCAAATATATTCTCCCTCTAAACCTCAGCAGCTCACTCACTTTCATGCACACAAGATGCCATGACATGAGGATTGCATTCAGGTAGAATGGTCCTCAGGTAGATTGTTTCAGGCTGACCGATCTTCACTCCCATCAGAGCACGTGCTGCCTCAGCTCCATGCCTAACAGGGTGAAATGCTGGGAGACATAGAGTCTCTGGCTTTCCATGTCTATCACAAAATGATTCTCCCAAACACAAAGGTGGACTAGAAACTACTGCTTGATGCTTCAGATCTGACCACAGAAGATGCCCCTGGTTAATGGTTATTGGTGGGCAAACAGGTTAGACTTGATATTTATAACTCACAAGTAATCTTCCTTGTGTGTACTAGCACTGAGTTGTGTAACCAGCCTTGCCTTCAGTTGTGTAGCAGGGACATTTTAAATCAACCGGAGTATTGATTGTTGTATCTCTTCACGAATTCACTCCTCCATATTTGTTTTGGAAATGCTCATCTTTAACTGTGTCACAAGTGTAACAGAGATTAGGCCTTGCTCCTAATCTCAGGGAGCATCCCCTTGGAGGTGTACAGGTCCAGAATCTCTCATGTTTCATTTTTGACAACTCAGATCTCCTTTGCACTCATTGATCTGTATCCTTCATCAGTATCAATCATCTGTCCTTAGAATAATTAGTTTCCTAGTCATGAACTTTCCAGGGATTTAGTGCATCCCATGAACTCAACAAGAACTTACGTTGATTATTCCAGGAGATGAAACCATCCAGGTACTTTGGTGTTGTTTGAGAGTTTGAGACTTATTTTCATGGCTCCACTTTGGCATATTTTAATGTGTCTCTTATAATCATATTCCAAACCAAACTTGTATTTATTTTAAAGCATGTTCATTCTCTGAATTCTGGTTCTCCATCACCAGCCTAGTAAGGTGCATGACTCTCAAACATGAAATGCCTAGGGAAAAGTCATTGTCCTAGCTACATGCAGTGAATTTAACTTTCTGTTATAGACCTGGTGGAAATTACAACAGAAAATATGGAGGCTTATCTCTGACGTGTGATGTTTCAAGAGTCATATGACCAGCAATAGTAAAATTAACTTAGATTGCATAATTCTAGTCTAGTTTGTCTGGTGTTTTCTGTTAGTCAAATGTCAACTGTAAAGTGTAAGAATTTTAGTATGAATTAAGTTTGCACACAATAAATTTTATAAATATAACCAAAAGTTTATGATTATGTTGACTTTAAACTAATATTGTACTACCTATGGATGAAAACTGAGAAAGACCCTCAGCTTCTGATTAGTATATGCACACCAAGTTTTATTACAGAAGAGTACTGTTTTTTAAGAACAAAGAACCTTAAAGGTTACAGTCACTTTAAAAGTTTGAAGACCCAGGATATGACTGTAGAGAAAAGCACTTTTATTAGAGAATTTCTTCCTAGACTCAAGCCTGAAAAAGTTATAAACAAAACAGTAAGGACCAGTGTCCAACCCTCTAACCATTTTATAAGTACCAATACCTTAAGGTCTCCTCCTTTCATCCCGAAGCAGACACATAATGGCCCTCATATTTCAAGTCAGCAGGAGCTGCTTGGGGCTGTCATAACTCAACAGTGTCTTTCTTCAGTGTGCTCATTTCAACAGTCTCATTGTTGACTATATTAAACTCTAGGGGAAAAAAAGTACCAAATACTGTTTGTCTTTTTGTTTGCTTTGGTTTTGCAAAGCATGATGGTGCATGACTTCAATGCTAGCATTTAAATGCCTGTCACCATCCGTGGGATTTAGTAACATCTCAACAACCTTAGTCATTATTACATCTTACAATGGAAGCCGTTATTTAAAGTTGATGGTCACATACTCTTGTTACAATTAATTACTGTGTTACTTTAAGCAAATTTCTATCTCTATCATTTTTAACTGTAAGGTAGACAAAATGAGTACTTACCACATGAGCTATTGTTCTGACCATCTTAATTTACTGTATCAATAACTTTGTAAAATATTACAAATGGTAAGCTTTAAATGTAAAGCTATTTGTATTTTTGAATGAATTTGTTTTCTTACATTTAATATTTCTGTAATTAAAATTATATTTTATTCTTCATTAGTTTACAACAATATTTACACTTGAGAGAATCTTGTTATGCTAAAAAATGATAATTTTATTGTTGTCATCTTTCATTGCTTAAGAACTTAAAAAAAATTAAAGACTATTTTCATTTTTCTCAGGTGCAAAATGTTATATTCTTTCTGTGTCCTGGATGATCTACTAATATTAAGAGACACCAATATGTTTTTCAATACCAAGAGCTCAATCCTAAAAGCATACATACAAGTAACACTATACAGACTGAGCAGGTTAAAGTCAGAAATATATCTGCATATACATATACATACATTCACATAACATCAATTAATAAAAGAAGGCTATATATTTTAAAGAGAGAAAGCAAAGACAGGATACAGGTATATGGTGGGGCACCATATATCTTGCAATGTAAGTTAAAAATAAAAGATATAATTTTTAAAATATGTAATTATTTGACCTTCCTTCCCATTCAAAACCAAAAGGACAATGCCCATAGCGTTCAAATACAACATTTTCACCAATAATCTGTACATATGCATAAATATAATTTTTACTTTCTCTTTGACCTTTAATGCTGTTTTCAAACATCAAGGTAAAAAGAAGATTTGTTCTGTTATTAGTTTTGCTTCTTTTTAAAAAGTCAGAAATTAGATTATGGACGTTTGTTCCTTGAAGCAGAATTGTCTAGAGATTTTCTCTGTGATCAATAATCTGAGGCAGTCCACAGACTTATGGTGATACTATGCAATCTCCTTCCAAGCAAGGTTAGCTACACAATTATTAAATGAAGGCAGTATGCAGAATACTTAACTCCTCCTTCAGCTTTTTTAACTTTGCTATATATACCGTACCATACAAAATATAATGAAATTAAACCACAGGACTCTATTTGTGTATATTTTCAGGGCATTCACTTGGGCTTTCATGCTTCTATCATAAAAATTAGGTACACCTTCTCATTATGCTTATTTCTATATTTACTTTGTAAAAGAATAAGAAAATATATTAATGGATATATTTATCAATTTCTTCTCAGGTTGCAACTTCTGAGAAATTTTAAATGTATGTTATTGATTAACATATAGTAGACATCAATGGTGAATTTTACTGCTTATACCAAAAAGTTTTTCCTATTAATATTTTATGGGAACTTATTTATTTTTATTTTTAAATTGTTCAAACCTTTATTTTTCTTTATGTTATTTACATTTCTTAGACTCTATCTTTAGAATCCCTCTCCCTTTCTTTTGAATTTTATTTTGAAGTATTTGTAAATGTGAAATATTATGTATTTTTGTCTCTTCTCCTTTTTTTTTTTTTTTACATATTTTAGATTCCTTGGCTTTCAGAATTCTGATTTGTTCCATGAATATTTTTCTGGAGTAAGTACAGGAATGTCCTTAATAGGATGTTGTCATGTATGACTTGACTCAACTACAAACTACTTTCTGGAAGGCTGAAGGCATGCCCCAGTGTTCACAGAAACAACCTGACTATGGACTTAAAGTAGAAAAGGAAGACACAAATGTCAGAGAAAACAAATGGAATATATGATATTGCTGAGAGGTCATAAACATTAACAACAGTAGATTAAACCATTAACTTGGTTATAGTAGTTCATAGAAGTAAATGAAATTATTCACAAGAGTAAAGAAGAGTATTACAATGATATTTCCCAAAATAAAGACAATGCATATAGAGACAAAAATCATAAATGAGAACCAAGTAAAAGTTCTGGTAATTTATGATTCAGTAATTAATATGCAATGATTTAGTACACTAGCCCAAGGGACATGTCCCATAAAAGTCCTCACTTACCAGGAAGTGGGACAGAGCTTCAATATCCGATGTGAGCTGACAAAAGCAACGCCTGCAAAGTTGTATGTAGAGCAATTACATACCACAATGTAAAATCTAGCAGTGGCGGCTGTGTCCATAACCAAGTTGGTTGAGAGCTTGCTTCCCATACACAAAATCCTAGTTGCAATTCTCACCGCTGCATAAAACCTGTCATGGTAAATAGTGACGTCTATAATTGCACCAAAAGTTCAGGGTGATCTTCTAAAGAACAAGAACATAGTGATCCTGGTTATCATAAATGCCCTGTCACAAGAAGAAAATGAAAAGTATTCCTGAAAATGAATGCACTAAATTATAGTATACGACATAAAGCTACAGTTTTTGTGTCTACCACCCTTGTAAGGCACTATGCTAAGTGACCACAGAAGACAATATGGTGACTTGTTTCATGATTCTGAGGTGTTCAGAACTGGGAAATCCACAAAGCAGAACAATGATTAGTAGTTGTCAGTCTTAGAAAGAAAGAACATGGGGATGACAGAGAGTGGCTTTGAGAATCATGTGAGGGAATTGGACAAATCTTCAAAAAGGTTTCAGTAATGGTTGTTGAATTATACCATATTATTGGACTTTATAGTAGATATATGGTCTAGATTAAATCAGTTGTAATAAAAAGTAACAATTACATGTTTCATCTTCATTCAGTTGTAACTTTATATGTAGTTATAATTCTCATATCTAATTACCTATTTGTATTTTTCTTAACTTTTAACTCAGTTTTTGCTATATACTTCCAAATTTTTCCTTAAAATATTTATAAGAATAGATACTATACAGGTTGATATTTTGCTTTTCTAGCCCTAGTTTGAAAATGTCTTTACATCTAATAAAAATGTATAGAGACAGAGATGTAACTCAGGTGGTGGAGTTCTCACCTACCATGAACAAAGCTGTGAGGCTGAACTCCAGCATGGCCTTAGGTGGATATGGTAGTGATGCCCATAACCTCAACACTTGGGAGAAGAATCAGGATGGCCAGACAAGTTCGATGTCATCTTCAGCTGCATAGCCACTGAGTGTGTGGCCAGCCTGAGAGATATGGTAGCCTGTCTCCAAAGAAATAAAAAGTATTAACATTATTGTAAAAAAAAAAAAACATGTTTATACAAATTTTAAAAACCACAAGTATATTATATGATAATCAAAATACAAATGGTAACAAAATGTCACAATTAACAATGAAAACTGTTGTCCTCTAGGGAAAAGTAAGCAGAAGCAAAGCGGGTTGCCAGTTAAAGACTGAGTTCAATAATAAAATTACATTCTTAAAGTCTGTTATTACTCCTGGATACCAGCAAGATGGCACCATAGTTACAAGAACTTCCAGCCAAGCCTGATGACCTGACTTCAATCCCTGGGACTCACATGGTGGAGGAAGGAACCAGAAACTGACTCATGCAAATTGTTCTCTCTGACTTCAACATCTATGCCTTAGTACACACCCCAGCCACCTCAGTAAATAAGTAAATGAATGGAGTACAATAAATTGAAATATATTATTCTTTGGTTTGTAATTTTGTAATTATCACTCAATAATTATTGTAGCTAAATATATTGTCATCAACAAGGACAACTCAATTCTCCAACTTCCGTCTGTTCAACTAGGGATTTGTGAAGCATGATTTTATATTGATGCATGTACGTATAGTTTAAACTCCTGCACTGCATTATATCATAGCTCATGTACCTCAATTTTCTATTAAATTTATGAATTGGCTATGTTAAGTTTGAAATTTTCTTGATACAATCTATAACTGTGTCATATTTGTCCAAAAGGATTTTCTACACTATGTGCATTTTGGTAGCTACTGGAAAATATTTGATGGAGGCCCATTGTACAATCTGTTTGCTCTTACACAACTGTATTTCCTTGTGTAAATTTATGTGAAAATACATTTACTGACCAGGGTTTACTTGATTTTATCAGAGCCAAAATGTAAATCTTCTGCTGTTAAAATGTTCATTCTTTTAAACCAATGCATCCCCTTAGTTCTCCCGTAAGATTATAACTAAACAAAAACAATAACAATAAAAAGCTTAACTCACATATGCAAGATACAAGGGCAATGGAGAATTTATACTACACCAGCTGTTATTATTCCTTTTGAATTTGGAAAATAAGACATTGAATCAAAAATAAAACTAAATAAAAGCTGCCCCTGTTCCAAAAGTGTTTAATATATAATCGACTGGGCTAGGCAAAACAATCAAAATGATCCTGAATATAGTTCAAATAATACAAAGCTGAGGCTGGATGCTGCTCCCTCTGATGCTGTTTTTACTGCATTCTTGGTCCTTTGATTCCCAATGTCCTAAACAGTAAGAAAATTAATAGTAACATTATTCTCTACTTAATTTGGCTGTGTTCACGAGAGATTTGAAGGAAAATCTTAGCTTTCCTTATATAAGCAATTGCTGCCGACATGTAGCTTCCCACTCACACTTGTGTCTTGAATGCAAATATGAACTTGAGGGACCAGCCAGCATCGTGGCATTTAGTCATAAGAAGTGGAGCATAAGGGCCCACAGCCCTATGAGCTATTACAAGAGGGCTTAAAAGGGCTGCTCCAGGTGTAACAGTACAGAATAGGAATAAATGTTTATCCTTTCATCTGTTTCAGGATTTGCTTATATTTGTAGATTAACGTGTTCTTTATTGACATATTATAAATTAAATTCTGCTACTTGCCACCAACCAGCAGGTGAAATACACTGTGTCTCAAAAGTGACATATAACAGATAAGGGCATTGTATAAGTAACAGTTGAGATGAGAGAAGAAAAGAGGATAGAGTGTGACTTGATGAGGAGGTGAGGCATGCAGAAGCCCGAAGATGCTGAGACAGGAGCATGTGGTTTGTGTGAGGACACAGTGATAATGAGTGAGCATAGTTCTAAGAAGGCATGGAAGAAATATAACCAAGCACTAGGTTATAGAAATGGACACATTTTATTTGATGGATTTTATTTTTAAATGTTTATTTCAGGTCTGAAAGTGTTTGTGAAAAATGAAAGAAAGTAACAGCCTGATATAGTTGCTAATTTTAGTAAAACTCTAAGAACAAAGGTAACTATTTCAAGGGCAAAGGCACAAAGAAACTAGTATTGGAACTTGAAGCTAGATTTTTATATGATAATCTGTTAAATATAGTAAGAGATTTGAAGAACCTTATTCAATCAAAGTATATGTACCTTATAATGTATATGTACCTTATTTAAATGTACCTCATTATGTATGTGTCTTGTTATGTGTATGACTTTACCTTTGATGAGTATGAAGTGTCCTTCCTCATCCCTTTTGATTAATTTTGGTTGAAAGTCTATTTTGTTCGATACTAAAATGGCTACGCCTGCTTGCTTCTTGTGACCATTTGCTTGGAATATTTTTTTCCAACCTTTTACCCTGAGGTAATGCCTTTCATTATGGGTGAGATGTGTTTCTTGAATGCAGAAGAATGTTGGATGTTGTTTATGCACCCATTCAGTTAGTCTGTGTCTTTTTATTGGAGAATTGAGGCCATTGATGTTGAGAGATATTAATGACCAGTGACTGTTAAGAGTCTTAATTTTGATGTTGTTTCCAGTCAAGCGTTTGTGTAGTTGTGTTTTTGCCATGGGATAGTTATCTATTTCCTGAGTAGTTTTGGTTGTAGCTTGACCCTTTGGGATGGAGTTTTCCTTCTAATACCTTCTGTAAAGCTGGATTTGTGGATAGGTGCTGTTTGAATTTGTTTTTGTCATGGAATATTTTGTTTTCTCCATCAATGGTTATTGATAATTTTGCTGGGTAAAGTAGTCTGGCCTGGCATCTGTGGTCTCTTAGGGTTTGCAGGGCCTATGTCCAGGCCCTTCTGGCTTTTATGGTCTCTGCTGAGAAGTCGGGTGTAATTCTGATAGGTTTACCATTAAATGTTATTTGGCCCTTTTCCCTTGCAGCTTTTAATATTTTTTCTTTGTTCTGTATGTTTTGTGTTTTGATTATTATGTGGCGGGCAGTTTTTCTTTTCTGGTCAATTCTATTTGGTGTTCTGTAGGCCTCTTGTATGTTTATAGGCATCTGTTTCTTTAGATTGGGGAAATTTTCTTTTATGATTTTGTTGAGAATAGTTTCTGGGCCCTGGAGTCTGATATCTTCTCTTTCTTCAATGCCTATTATCCTCAAATTTCTTCTTTTCATGGTGTCCTTAATTTCTTGGATGTTTTGTGTCAGGAGTTTTCCAGATTTGGCATTTTCTTTAATGGTTGATTCAATATCTGTGATTGTATTTTCTAGACCTGATGATTTATTCTTCCATCTCTTGGATTCTGTTAGAGAAGCTCACCTCTGTGTTGCTTGCCTTCTTCTCTGAGGTCTCCCGTTCTCGTTTTTCTTCTGTCTGTGTGTTTATCATTGAATCCATTTTCATTTTCAGATCTTGAACTGATTTTTTGATTTCTTTCATCTGATTTTTTGTGTATTCCTGAGTTTCTTCCATTGCCTCTTTATAGGTCTTCAGAGCTTGAACCGTTTTATTTATTTCTTTCATCTGGTTGTTTGCATTTTCCTGCAATTTTTCCAGTTCCACTCTATGTGCTTCTTTTATGTCTCTCACCTGTTTGTCTGCGTCTTCCTGTATTTGATTACGAATTTTATTTGTTTCCTCCATTATCATCCTCATTACTAAGGATTTGAGGTCATTTTCTTGTATTTCCGTTGTATTTGAGTTCTCTGGGTTGTTTTCTTTGGGATAGCTGGCAACTGGAGACGCCATGTTGTTTTGGGGTTTTTTGCGTATGCTTTTTCGTTGTCCTTTAGACATCTTGTCGTCTTTGTTTTTGTTGGGTAGCTTCCAGAGTTGGATGGAAGGTGTCTGATGATAGATTCACTTGTTTTCTCACGATTTCCCTAGGCTGCGAGCTCAAAGCTTCACTGGTGTGGATGTTAGGAGGTTAGCCCTGTTGTTCTGGTCTCTCACAGCCAGTGATCTTCAGCCCCCCTGTGCTGTGGATCCTGCAATTGTTCTGGGTCTCTGAAAGAGTGTTGGGTCAGGCCAAGGTATCCACAGCCTTCTGTGTTCCCTGCCAAGTCCAGCCAGGAACACTGGGCCTGAACCACGGGCTGAACTCAGCTAGATTCTCAGGGCCTGAACCGTCTGCCGAGTTCAGCTAGGGATTCTGGGCCCAAAATGCGCACAGGGTCCAGCCAAAATTTTTGGGCTGGGACTACGCACCAAGCTCCGCTAGGATCTCTTGGCCCAAAGTGCGTGCTGTGGTCAGTTATTGACTCAGGGCCCGAACTGACTACCAATGTCAGCCAGGAACTCTGGATTCAAACTGCACACTGTGTCCAACCAGAGTCTTAGAGCTGGTGGAACCGAGAGCTCTGTCCAGCCTGCGCCACAGCGGGAGAACTGCGGCTGCTCTGAGTTAGCACCTGTGGTTCAACCAAGTGCTCCGCCCAGACTGTGTCACCGCAGGGGAGCTGCTGCTGAGCTGAGGTGGTGCCTAGGATGGAACTGCGCACTCCACCAAGCCTGCGCCACAGCAGGAGACCTGCGGCTGTTCTGAGTTAGCGCCAATGGTGGAACCAAGTGCTCTGCCCAGACTGTGTCACTGCAGGGAGCTGCCGCTGAGCTGAGGTGGCGCCTAGGGTGGAACTGAATGCTTGGCCAAGCCTGCACCACAGGAGGAGAACTGCGGCTGCTCTGAGTTAGTGCCTGTGGTTCAACCAAGTGCTCCGCCCAGACTGTGTCACCGCAGGGGAGCAGCCACTGAACTGAGGTGGCGCCTAGGGTGGAACTGAGTGCTTGGCTAAGCCTGCGACACAGCAGGAGAACTGCGGCTGCTCTGAGTTAGCGCCTGTTTTGGAACCAAGTGCTCTGCCCAGACTGTGTCACCGCAGGAGAGCTGCCGCTGAGCTGAGGTGCTGCCTAGCATGGAGCTGCATGCACAACTAAGCCTGCGCCACAGCAGGGGAGCTGTGGCCGAAGCTGAGTTAGTGCCTCGGGCAGAATTGCTTGCTGGGCTGGGCCAGTACCCGGGACTCTGGGGACGAACTGTCCGCCGAGTCCAGTCTGGGTCAGAAGGCTCCACGCGACCCAAATCCTGCCCTGAGTCCCCTCTCCTGCAGCAACTCCCACCAGCCACCACACCAATCGCCTCCACCGGAAGGCTATGAGCTGCAAACCTCAGCCGCTGCTGCTGGTGCCGCTGGTGCTGCTGCCTCTGCCGCTGCTGCTCCGATCAGAGAAAATCCACGCTCCTCCCATGTGCAGTGGCACGCAGGTCCTCCGCACCCTGGTCCCTCCGAACTGTGGAGCACTCCCACTGCCGTGATGTTCGGACCTCGGTGTTCCTGGCTCAGAAATCTGTGCAATTCCCTGAATTGTTCACTGGAGCCTCCAAACGGGGTGCACACTGCTCGCCGCCATCTTGAAAAATCGCACCTTTCATATTTTAACATTATCAACATTGCATCAAAATACTGTCAACCTTCAATTTAATTTTGTTCATTCAATAGATAATTCTTTAAAAATAGATTGTGTATTTGCAGACATTAGCCAATTTTATTCCTTTGTTTATGTATTCACATATAATTATTCAAATGAAAACTTATCACTATGAATTGGATCCTTTGGTGTTTGCTTTTCATGAATAAAATTTTTGACACAGTAAAAAGGATATATATTGCAAAGTTTGTTACTCAGGCAATGCTGTATATATCTACTCACATTTGTTGATCACTCTTTATCTGAAGACATTTATGAGATTTGCTTCTTAGAGATATGCCAATAACTTGTACTTACTCTTCTAAAACACAAGTATGTGTTTCTACCATGTATATTTTCTAAATGAAGGAGTCGAAGCCTGAATTTAAAAAATGATCTTCTCTAACCCTGAGTAGACTGACCGCCAGGTCCCCTCTCCTTCACTGCACATGGTTTCCTCATCACTAGTACATTACCCACTTGGGCTTTCCTTTGTCTCCCTAAGTAGCATGTTTCAATAGTGACTTTAGTATAAATTCTCTTCCATATGATTGTTTCCAGTCATTCCTCTTGATTTTGTTTCACTATGTTTTGGAATGGTTAAAGTATTTATAGAACACTGTTCATAATAGATTAATTTCAGTATGCAAAAGAACTTTACACCATATAATAATCAGATTTATTGCATAACAAAACTATGTTTATCATTAATCTCACTTTAAGGAAATTATATGCTTATTGGTTTGGAATCGAGTATGTAACAGCATACCTTGTGTAAGCCAAGTTGAAAAATTAGAGAAATAAGTTTATTTTTGAGAAATGTCCAGAAAGTGTCTGGCTTGGAATAATTTCACCAAATATCTTCTTCTTCCTTCCATAATGTCTTTTACATGCTTACTCTGAGAAATGTGTGACCCTGGCAACAGAATTCAATACATCTGTGTCTCATTAAGACAATTAGAAAACATTATTTTCTTTTTGGTGTAAAAAATGGCATAGTTTTTATTCTGACTACAAAATTAGCTCTTGTGCTACTCTTCAATAGGAAGATCTTGGCTGCATTATTGGGACACACCAAAGTATGTGCCAACAGCTAACCAAAGTGCAGCCCCATAGACTGAGAAATATTTAGGTCATAAATAACTTTCAAAACTGTAAAACTCATACCATGAACATTTAAGAAAATTTAAATCTCAGACCAATCATTTTATAAAAGATAAGAAGTTAGAATGCATAGTAATTTAGTCTACCATTTTATTTCTTCTCTATTAGTATGAACATTTTACATGCATTAATATATTTTCATTTTCAAACTAGAGATGGAAACCAAAGCTGCTCATGTGATAGGCAAGTGTTCTATGATTGCTATTACTCCTCATCTATTTATTAACCTTTTATATGGCTGTCTCTGTATTTCTTCATTAGTTTTAATTTGTTTTTTAAAGCACTGATACTTAATTTTGACTTACTTATTTGTTTTCTTAATTCTTTTGCAGATGCTAGTTTTCTTGGTCTTCTGCTCACACCAAGGAGAACAGAAATGGTATTTCTCAAATATTTTTCACAGTTTGAAAAATTACTTACCATGTACCAAAGACTTAATACATTCTTGGACCCTCAGTCTGTGGCATCCAGCAAGAGAAAAAATAGAGATTTAGAGGATACACAGAAAATAGAAAGGATGCTACTGCACAGAGCAAGTTGCAATAATCTATAGCCATAAAGTCGGAGAGTTAAGCAATGGCTGAGGCTTTCTATTTCAGAACACATTCTAGGCTGCAGGTGGTAAAAATGACTTAAAAGAAATAGACTTTGCCTTCAGTGGTTTGTGGTTTCTATTATATGAACATGATATAAACAATAATAAAGGTCTTTTCAGTAATCACAATACCTGTATTTGCTTCTTTACTCATTAGTTACAGAATTATTAGATATGTTGTTTTCAGTTGTTCATGAGTTTCAAAATAGACTTCTAGGAGTCTAAAACTTAAGAATTGAAAGACATGAATAATTCACATACATTGATTCCAACCATGCTCTGTGTTAAATTCATTGACTATGTGGACATGCTTCCACATTAATTTTTCTGCATGCACACACTTTCCAAAGCTAAAATGTAGTCTTTTGTTCATGCCTGCTATCAGAAACAGGCCTAAGTTATGAATTTAGGGAACCACATTAGGATGTCATACTGCTGTTGGATAGTATTGTGAGTTGCAAGTGTTTTAATATATACAGCAAAAGGATCACAATATAATAATTTGATACACTTTCCAGACTGTGTTTCTAAAATAATTATCTTGCTGAAAAAGAGTTCTCAGAACATAAAAAAATGTGTTCTTGATTATATTCTTTCATTTTGTTGTGGGATGTTTATCCCTTTAAGTACTATTTTAAGTAGTCCTTAAATAAGATAATTTAAGTGTTGATGTACTAAATGTGCTAAGTATTTTGTATACTAAATGTAGGCTATCATATGTTCATTTTTCTCCCCGAAGAGGCATCTGTGTTCTTCAATATTTTCAATGGAGATACTGGCTATAGTTTGTTTTTACTCCCAATATCTAACTCTTTCCAAGCTAATAGATAAATTTGCTCATCTCTTTCTTTATTATAAGGCAAAGATAAATAAGTCTTTTTTGCTCAATCTGCTGTGATAACTTGTCTCCATGCCGAAAGGTGATCTGTTCTAATCAACTTCACGAAGTCTGATGGAATTACACTGAGCATATCTCATACCTGACACAACTGTAGAATGATACAGTTCAGGACAAACATTGGTGACCTGAATAATACATGACAGACAGATGACCGGGTGAGAAAAGTAATTTTTCACCTACACCACTTGAGTTTCTTTATTAAAGCCTGAGACATGTTTGATGGAAAGAAGGCTGCTTTGCCAGCTAAAAGCTGCTGTGTTTTATTAATAGCTCAGTCAGTATTCCCTTGCTGTGTTAGGATTTGAAACATGTTATTTTGCCAGTAAAATACAATAGGAACCCACTCTGCATGAAAACTAGACATTTCAAAGACATTTTATAAGAATATGAGTTTCCTGGTAATCAGATATTATTATTTAGTATTTAGACAGGCCAGGAATATTAAGCTTGCTGAATAGAAATATCAAATCTTAAATTGGAAGTAACATTGCATGTGATTTCACAACTTAGATTTGCTTATGTTTCCCTGTCACACAAAGTTTGCATAGAAATATACAAGAATAGATGGTTCATCATTAATAATACATATATATCTATTTATGATGATTATATTACGAAAATGAAATATAATTATTTTAGAGAGTACACTTTGATGACTTCTCTGGCATCATTAATAATTTGCTCAGTTTGAAGGAAATCTGAAATAGAGTAAAAATTATGGTCTATGATAATACTACTAAAAGATTCAGTTTTATCAGTTTATGTTAAATGTTAAATCAAGCTGCTTAACTCTGAATACTGAATCCACAGACAGTTGTACATGTCATCAAAGTAGCCACTCATACAAACTAACTTAATTTATTCGGTCAATTTATAAATACTGTAGTCTCATACATTTAAATGCTGTTTGCAAAAACTGTTAACTTTAGTTATCTTATGCAAATTTAATAACACAGCATAACCAATTTCTGCCATACCCAAGATTTCAATGAATCCTTTTAACCCTTACAGTTTTAAAATATTGTAATTCTCTCAGTTGCCAATAGTTTCCTTAATTTTTTTTTCAGTTTTTATTGAAAAGATTTTATTTGTAGCCCAAAGTGGCCCAAATTCTGCCCAGTCTTGCTGCTTCTGTCTCCTGAGGGCTAAGACTGAAGGCAGGCACCACTACCAGCTTTCTTTGACTTTAATAAGACTTTTGCTGTTTTTAACGTATAAACATTTCATAATTATAATTAATAAAACTAACGTAACATCTTCCTTTTGCTTCCAACACAACTTTTAGCCATTTACTAGTCAGTGAGTCATTGTGGGAAATTACCAGTAAACAATGACTTCTAAAATACTTTGCTCCAGTCTTTACGCTGTTTTCATGTTTCACTATTGCAGTCTATAATATTCATGGTGGATGACAAGCTCTAGGCTTTAGAATAATTGGTTGACAGTACTTTAGCTCTCACAATGGAGTGTAGAAGTGCTCATGCCTATATTATGTACATCAAAGATATTTACAGTGTGAAGCAGTGAAAGGGTTTATTATAGAAAAAAACATCATAACAATAATAGGGTGGGTATTTATGCAAATTTAGTGAGAAACCTCTTGTTAATTTAATTTTTTGTATCGTAACCTTGTTATGTGACAGTTTACTTGTCTAGCCATTTTGCTAAAAGAAACATTTCAAACAATGATAGCTGTATTTGATCTACCTAGGAATGAATGACTATATTTTTTTCATGTGGTTAATTTTATATTTATTTACATCTCTAATGTGTGTTCCTTTCTATCACTTATTTCTGCCTGAATACTTGCAAGGGTCATTTCTATAAACATACATTTTCTTGAAACCAAAAAATAGTTTTCAGGTGATATGTAAAGATACGTTCTTTTTAGAATTGCTTTTATATTGAGACTGTAACAAGCATGAATCAATGAGCTTCACATTTCAAATGCACTGATGAGTTGTTCTTATACCTTCTTTGTTCCATTTCCTTCTTTGTGGCGAGTAGTTAGTTAGAGGGCTCACATCTATCATTATCCTTTATTAACATAATTTTCTTTTAATTTCCTCTTGTAGGTCGTGAGCATTCCGTTATTTGGCCTTTCTGCATATAATTCACTATGTTGTATGGTTAAGCCCACCATATAAGGTTCCTCTTATATAAATGTTACTTGCTCTTTAAGGAGTCTTTTTTTTTTTTTCTTTATACCGCCACTTTAGCAGATTTTTTTAAATTAAAGCACTCTACTTTTAAAGTCACAGACCATGGACCACTTGGCACAAGAATCTTGCTTGTTTCCCAATTGCATTCCCCCTTTCATTTTCCCTTACATGAGGAACGGCCGGCATGTGAAGCTAGGTGCCAGAGAAGCTCCAGAAACAGGAGCAAATCTCAGCCTGTTCATAGAACAACTGTCTACTCAGGAGGTATCCACAGTCTGTGAAACTGAAGCCAGAGGACAGGCGGAGAAGTTTCTAAAGGAAAAACTAATCTGCTCACGGCTTATCAAATTTACAACTTACACCAGCCATTTCAAAGTCCTTCATGCTATGTAATTCCATTTCAATCTGCCAGGCAATTGAAAGAAATACTTTTAGTTCCAATTCACTCTTTTTCCAACTTTCTCTCAGTTTGTGGTAAATATACTAAGAAGATAAAAGGAAGAGTCAACATAATGTTCATTTTCACTGTTGGTGACTTTCTTAGGCTGTGGATATAAAGGAAAGTAAATATAGAAACTTCACAACTTGAGACTAAGTTAAAGTCCATTCCTAAAACCGTAATCCTACTTGATTTAACCTCCTTTGTTAGTATTTTATGCCTATAGATCCTTGTCAACTTTAGATGAGATCCAAATTTACATGTTAAGTAAATTCATAATCATTCATTTTTCAGTTAATTTTCATAAAAGAATTTATACACATAAAGGAGAAATTGGAAGAACACAATGAAACCAGAGGAGTAAATTGCTGTTTCCTTGGTCTCTACTGTTATGGATTTTCTTTCTAGATATATTAATAATAAAAAAAGGTCAGGGTCTGGAAAATTGATCACTGGTTAAGAGCACTTGCTGCTGTTGAAGAGGACCTGTATTCCAGCCCCCATATTGTGGCTCAGACCTACTTCTAATTCCAGTTTCATCATGTCTTTCCTCCTCTTCTGGCCTGGGTGAGCGCTGCACACATGTGAATAATTTCTGCAGCATGATGCCTTAGACATTTTAATGGGTTTTTTTAATATGTTATGTCTGGGGTCACTAACGCCTATTGTGATTCCATGTGTAATCTCTTCTAGTACAGTTGCATTAATGGATTTTCTGTGCCTTTGGCAGTTATCTCGGGTTCTTCTACTCCATGGTTTCTTAAGTTTGGCTTTTTGGTAACATATCAGAGTTTGAGAAATTTTGTTCATGCTCTTCATTTTTTATTATTTCCTTATTGTTGATTATATGAAGTATTCTCTTAACCATACCACTATCCTTTTATTTGTGTGTTTTCCCAAAGTTTCCATTTGATTGTTATGGGAATCCTAGTTCCCTTGTCAAATTTTACTTATACTTCTGACTTCCTTGGTTATTTTGCTGATTTTCATATTTCATTCCTGCATGGAGATATCAACTTAGCCCCCGCCTTCTACTGCTAACACTACCTCCTTTGTTCAGCCTTTACTCATTCTCATACCGTCAAGATGGCCCTACATTTTGTGTTAAAAAAAAAAAGTAGCGTTTCAATTTACGGAAACATGCCAAGTATAAATGAAAGTACACTTTGTTAGCATTGATAATCTGGAGTTTCTTAATTATGCATGCCGTATTTCTCTAAAGTCAATGTTTTCATTTATAATACTGAGTGAACAAACTTACTCCAAGTGGAATGTAGTTTTGAAACTAATACATATTTTATGTTTCTTTTTAATTTTTATTTATTTTTATTGAGAAGTTCATATAAACATATATGTATTTTGGTTGAATACACCACCCATCATTACTTCCTTATAATTTCTCCCTTATCCCCACCACCAGTGTTCCTTCACAGATTCATTTGTGCTTTCTCTCTCCCTCCTTCTGTCTCTCTGTCTGTCTGTCTCTGTCTCCATATATATACACACATATATACATATATATATATATATATATATATATATATATATATGGATGTAGGAATAGTTACTAGGTGATAGGCAGCCTTTCAGGAATGCACTTCTGAAAAAAAAAAAAACATATTCCCTCAGAAGACAGATAGGGAGTATACATGAAGTAAAACTGAATATGATGGCATCGACAAGATCTGCTTAAGTTCAAGCCAGCAAGAATTCTTATAGAGTATAAATTGGGGCGGGGGGCGGGGAGTATGATATCCCACCCCAGCGGAGAAGATATTGGCAATTGCTCTTTTCTTATGATGACTCTTTCTATCATTTTATTTGGGTGCTTGTTACATTCCCAAGGTTTCTTGTGGATTTTTATTAGATTCCCAATTTCCTTGTTACATTCTACTTCTATGGCTGACTTTCTTAGCGATTGTGCTGATTTTCATGCTCATTCTTGAATAGATTACTTGTTTCATTTACCTGTTTGAGTCTTCTATATGATCACTGAACCTTTTTTAAACTGAGATTCTGGATTTCTTTTCTAGCATTTCTGTTGTTTGAATGTATTTGTTTTCACTTATTGAGAACTTAGCTTTTGGAGGTACAGTTTCTCTTGTTCTCTCTCTCTCTCTCTCTCTCTCTCTCTCTCTCTCTCTCTCTCTCTCTCTCTCTCTCTCTGTGTGTGTGTGTGTGTGTGTGTGTGTGTGTGTGTGTGTGTGTGTTTTACTCTGTTGGGTTTTGCAAATCTGTTGAGACTATTCATTTTGCTGCGTTGTTTTATTCTATATGTGTCTTCCTCATTTGTATTCCTCAGGTGAGTTTAGGTTCCCTCACTATTTCCAGGAAAAAAGCAGGCTCTGGTAACAAAAATGGAGATTTGTCCCTAGAATCATTATTAAAGGGTAGTTTAAAAAAATGTGTGCACTCACTTGAAACCTAGAAACAGAGGAATTAAGATACTGTGGAGCAAAAAAATATGATAGAAAAATTTAAAGCTAATATTGATAATTGAAAAAGAAAATGAGAAAAAGCAAACTCAGGAAGTGAGGAATGAAAGGGAAAGAATTGAGAATATGAGCAGTAATAAAGAAAATATTGTAGACTAAGTGAAGACAAAGAGTAAACAGTTTTAAATGATGGTTCAGGTATGAAAATACGATACAAAACAAGTGAACAAATCACAAAGGAGAAAATTAGAAAAAAATATGTTTAAAAGGTAGAATACAAATTAATATCACTGGTCAATACTTCTTTTTGTTTGGAAGAATGAATTTTGTAAATGAAATTTATTACTACTATTATTTTTAATTATTATTACTAATCTTTCAGCTGAACGTATTTGTAGGAAGATAACTGCTACTTGCTATATAAATCAGAATACATAAGACCAGGTATATCCCCTGCTGTATAGGTTTCTGCACCAGGATCTGCTGTCATGGGCATTTCTCAGTATTCACAGTGGATCACTGTATTAAGCCCCATTTGCTCCCAACTCTAAAGCCTTTGGTGATGGCTGTTCTCCTTCTACAAGGATCCTGTCAGAATCAAAGATTGTCTGAGTATGTTTGCATCTCTGAGACCGCCAAGATCAGATAATGTATATCAAGTGGTTCCAAGGTCTCCATTCCTTAGTGAGTGGAGGGAGGGGATATTCCTTGCATTTAGATGTCCAATAGTTGCAAAATTCCTACCTACATTTGAGTGTTGGATAAGCAGGCATCATTCTCAGAGCAGTGATTTGAATTGTGGTTTGAATAAACTATATTTTCTGTAGGCTCATGGATTCTAACATGAGGTACTCAACTGATGGTAGTAATTAGGGAGGTTGTAAAATATTGAGAGCCTCACTGGAAGAAGTAAGTTATTCAACAGGCTGTGAGAGTTTATAGCCCCTCTCAAATTCCTGCTGTCTCTAAGATTCCTATGTGTGGAGGAAATTTCATCAGCCCGTTCCTTGCTCCTGCTCCCATGCTATCAGTCTGCCACCAGGATGGGCTCTATCCCTCTTGAACCATTGGACAAAATCCAACTGTTTCTTTCCCACTAAGTTGATTTGGGAATGGTATGTTATTATGGGAACAGAAAAGTGAGTACTAAACCCTTCTTTACTCCAGAAGGAAAGAAGTAACAACAGCTTGCAAATCCCTCAAAGCCTGTATCTATTAAAGATGTGCTTGCAATCTTCCTCTAAAGTGAGATTTTGGAGATTTGGCTCCTAGTAGCCATGTTCTTCTTTGTGTGCAGCCCCAGGTGATGGGGATAATCTCCCTCCCTACTCTTCTATTCTTCACTGTGTAGCATTTTGTCTACATCATTGGATTTTGTGTTTTCTCAATTTTTCTTTTACTGCTACCCCTCCCCCCTTTGTCTTTTGACAGTTCTCATCACTGGCTTCCTTCATGCACCAGATGTTTTCTTTTAGATTGAGGGAAGATTTTATGATAAAAACTTAGCTCAACCAATAACCTGTACCAATTAGAATCACAGATCTATTTCTATTCCAAGACTAATTTTACTCCAGTACAAAAGCAATGTCTTCCTGAGTACTGTCCACAATCACTTGTGAATTGAAAAGTTTGATCTGTTACCTTGCAGTCATACATGGTCTTGTCTTTCACCAGTGGGGAGGTTTGTTTCTGTGTTTTTATTATGTCACCTTGAGTGAGCAGGCATTCACTGGGGATCGATAGTTGATTCCCTGAAGGACTTTGGAGTTCTCTGTCAGAATTGCTCACCCCTCTCTCATCATTATCCCTCACCATTTGACCTTCCTGTGGCCTTCCTGTATAGCCAAATCTATCTCATAGTCTCAAGAGATAACAGAACTCCACCTTTTGTGACATGTGCTACAAAATATACTACATTCCTTCTGAAGGAAGTATGCTGGAACAGTCTTAGTACATGATTTAATTACTAATCTTTTCTCATACACACATCACTGTTCTATACTGTTCAAAGCCCAATATATTAAAAATACATTACTTTCATATTGTATGCTTAGGTGTTAATGGATTCAGACAGTAAAATGTTCAAGGAACTCCTTGAACATTTTAATGCTATTTTAATAGCTTGGATTGTGATTGTCAGCATGTTCTAACCCATAGTCTCCTCATCTCCTTTCCAGTACATTGTGAATGGGATCACATTATGTGTCTATTAGTTCAGTTTTGTATTTATCAAAAGCTGCAAGATGGTTTACAAATATTCTACCCTAACAAATTATTTTCAACATTAATCTTTGGCAAAGTGAAGTTTTACATCTACACTAGACAAAGTAAAAGAATAGTATATATTCTTTCTTAAGGAAAAATGAAGGAAGCATAGTCATCCAAGCTTTATGAGCCCATCCTGCCTATTTGTCATGTCTAAAGCAATGACTAAAGGACTGAAAGAGGAATGGCCCAAACTAGGTGCAAAGAGACATCTCTGAAGAAAGTCTTTCTAATGCAGAGTCCCTGTGATTATTTTCTTAAAATGCTGATTCTGAAATTCTTAAAATGTAGGACTCCTTTTTAAGTTTTTTTCCCTGGAATTCTCAGATTGATCTTGTGCTAAACTATTGTTTTGTTTTATGGAAGGTCTATGCTATAACTCAGCCTGATAGTGTAATGCCATTTGTATAAAATATTAAGACTACCAGGACAAATTAAGAGTATAAAAACAAATGTAAGCATTTCATATTAAGCCATATTTACATACATAATTTTTAATATAAATTATGTAAGCTCTTTAAATATACATTCAATTTACAGATACTCTACCATATCAGTTCTTTTCTTTTTGTACTATATAATTCTATTTGTGCTAAGTTCTATCAGCAACCTTCATAGAAATGTTTGAGATATTAGTTTTTTAAAAAACTGGGCTGCTGGGCAGTTGTGGTACACACCTTTATTCCCACCACTCCAGAGGTAAAGGCAGGTAGATTTCTGAGATCCAGGATAGCCTGGTCTATATAGCAAGTTCTACACAGCCAAGGCTACACAGAAAAACTCTGTCTCAAGAAACCAAAAATTAAAAAGAAAGAAAGAAAGAAAGAAAGAAAGAAAGAAAGAAAGGGAAAAGCAATAAAAGAAAAACAGAAACACACACATACACACACACATATATCTTTTATTAAAGAGAGGACTGACAGAAAGACACTATTATTTAAATATATTGTGATGAGAAAAGCGTCTACATTGTCCATAGTGCTTTACCCAGCTCATGATAGATTCATTCTGGTATAGGGAACAAAAGAACTGTTTTGGTTTTTTTGTTTTTTCATTCTTTACTATGCCGTGTAACTAAATCACATAAATGTTGTAAGCCGGTGTAATTGGTGTAATTAGCAGTCAGTGGTATAACTTCATTTTCTATGTTCTTTGTAAGAAAGTTTTTAAAAACTGGAAGATGCATAGCTGTGGCATCATTATGAAGAATCATCAAAAGAACGTTTAAAATTCATAGGAGTCAGAGAGACTTCCCACAATCACCCAAGAGCCAAAATAAAATAGATATTTTTAAAAATTGTATTGAAGTGAAAAAAAACCATGAATCATTTTAATTTTCAGTGAAGACATTTGAATTTGTCACAAATTTCTTTTTTATAAACACTCCTATGTCATTCTGTCTTTTTCCATATTTCAGTACTATACTATAAAAAAAGATTTATGATGGTGTCAAAGTGCAGTTATTACATCTACAATTATCAGCTTAGATCTATTCCAGACTGTTCTTTTGTGTAAAATGTATTATATGTAATAAGAAGTACTTTATAAAGAAACTTACATTTTCCTTAATATTTACAACAAATATCCTGGAAACTATAACTAATCATTTTTATTAATATATTTATTCACTTTATAGCCTGGTCATAGCCCCTTCTCTCCTCTCTCCTAGTCCCACCCTCCCTCTATTTGCCCCATCCCACGTCTCCTATTCCTGAGAAAAGGGAAACCCACATACACCAACTCACCTACCCCACATCATCAAGTCACACCAGGACTGAAGTCCGTCTCTTCCCCTGTGTTCAGGCAAGATAGTCCTGCCAGGAGGAAGTGATCAAAAGCAGGCAATAGAGTCCGTGTCAGAGACAGTATTGGAGGACCCACATGAAGCCTGAGCTGCCCATCTGTTACATCTATGTAGGGAGTGTAGGTACAGTCTATGCACGGTCCTTGGTTGGTGTTTCTGTCTCCACAACAACCTATGGGCCCTGGTTAGTTGGCTTTGTTGGTGTACTTGTAGAGGTTTTCTCCTGTCACCCCTAGGTTCCACTCTCCTCATACTTTTCAAAAAGACTCTCTACTCTTTGTCCAATACTTGGTTGTGAGTCTCAGCATCTGTTGATAACCACTGCTGGAAGGAGCTTCTCTCTCAGAGGACAACTCTACCAGGCTCTTATATAAGCATAGCGGAGTATAGTTAATAGTATCAGGGGCTGGCTGTCTTCCAAGGGGTAGATCTTTGGTTGTGTCAGACATTATTTGGACACTCACTCAATCTCTGTTCCATCTGCTATCAATGGAATTGAACCAAAGACCCAGAAATAAACCCACATACCTACAGACATTTGATTTTTTTTACAAAGCATCCAAAATCATACAATGGAAAAAAGAAAGCATCTTCAACAAATAGTGCTGGTCTATCTGGATGTCTACATGTAGAAAAATGCAAATAGATCCATGTTTATCATCCTGCGCAAAACTGAAGTCCAAGTGGATCAAAGACCTCAACATAAAACCAGATACACTAAATTTATTTGAAGATAAAGTGGGGAAGAACCTTGAACTCATTGGCACAGGATATAACTTTCTGAACAGAACAGCAACAGCTCAAGCTCTAAGATCAACAATTAATAAATGGGACTTCTTGGAACTGAAGTTTCTGGAAGGCAAAGAACACTGTAAATAGAGTGAAACATCAGCCTACAGATTAGAAAAAGATGTTCGCAAATCCTGCATCCAACAAAGGGGTAATATATAAAACATATAAAGAGCTCAAAAACATCAACCACCAACAAATAAATTAACCCAATTTTAAAAGGGGGCACAAAGATAAACAGAGAATTCTCAACAGAGAACTCTCAAGTGGCCTAAAAGCACTTAAAAATGCTCAATGTCCCTAGTCATCAGGGAAATGCAAATCAAAACAACTCTGAGATTCCATCTTATACCTGTCAGAATTGCTAAAATAAAAAACTCACATAACATTGGCAAGGATGTGGAGAAAAGGGAACACTATCCATTTCTGGTGGGAGTGCAAACTTCTATTACCACTCTGGAAATCAATCTCATGCTTTCTCAGGAAATTCAGAATAGCTCTACCTCATGACCAAGCTATACTACTCCTGGGCATATACCAAAAAGATACCCCAGCATATAACAAGGACATTTGCTCAACTATCTTCATAGCAGCTTTATTCATAATAGCCAGAATCTGGAAACAATCTAGGTGTCCCTCAACTGAAGAATGGATAAACTTTGGTAAATTTACACAATGGAATACTACTCATCTATTAAAATAATAAAATCATGAAACTTGCAGGCAAATGGACAGAACTAGAAACGATCATTCTGAGTAAGGTAATGCAGACCCAGAAAGACACTCATTGTATGTACTTACTTAGAAGCACATTTTATCCATAGCATATAAGATAATCATACTACAATGCCTAAGGAAGGATGCTTAAATCTCACTCAGAAGGGCAATTGGAATCGACAGAGGTGGTGATTGAAGAGAGGTAACAAGGTGGGAGAGGGAACTCAGAGAGGAATAAGGGTGGAGATCAATCCTAGAGAGAGGAGGAGTAAGTGCAGGGGGGAGAGGGGTAGAGGATGGAAAGGCAGGACAAAAGGCCTGCAAAGAAAAGAGACTCTGTAGCAGGAGGAATCTCAGTGACAAGCTGGAGACCTAAATCAGAATAGGTTTCTGGGAGAATATGAAGAAAACCCTAGCTGAAACTCCTGGTACCAGGGACTATGGAGACAGAAGAAGACATCCACTAACTAGACAAGACTCTAATGGAAGGAGAAGAACACCAATACACCCAAAAAAACTTCAATCCAAAATTTACCCTGACTAATTATTTTATAGAAGTCTATTTCCAACCAAAAATCGTATTATCACCTAAACATGCATTAAGTAATTTATCATAGTATTCCAAGACTTTTCTTCTAGAAACTCTTCCCAATTAAAAACATATGTATACATATATTGCATTTATTCCTGGAAATAGAACATCAATTGTACAGGCATATACAAACATCTCTAGAAAACACAGGTACACACACATATCCACTTATATTCCCTTAGCTCCTGTGTACTTCTTTAGATTTTCCTCACACAGTTTATATTTTTCAAATGAATTTATCATACTATCTTAAATAAACCAAACCTAATTTCTATACATTATGAACTTGTACTATAGACTCCATATATCAGTGCTATTTTTTATAAAATTGGGAAAACACTCTTAAGGAGATTTAGATAGTGGTCATAGACATTTTGATTTTAGAATGACTTTTCAAAAAATTGAAAATTAATTTGATGTACTTTACATGAGATTTTAACCTTCATATGATGAAACAAAGCAAAAACATTAAAATAGGAACACCCTGAATTATCAATGACATAATATAAAACCTATATTAAAGAAATGTCATTTTAAAAACACATGAGAAAGTAAATGTACCCAATAAAAATCACTACATTTATTTCACAATCTAGAACTCAAATATTTTGCATAATACATTTTGAAAAAATTTCACATTTTAATTACTTCACCCTTATTTTTCAAAAATAACTACGTTTTATCTTTTTAAGGAAATGATCATATGGAGTAATCTCAAGTATCATTTTAATTAGAGTCTTAGAAGCCATCTATCACAGTTTCTGATTGTCCTGTACCCAACAAGATGCCAGCTCTAACACCATCTGTTGTTCACAGTTTAATATTCATTTTTAAGATTAAAATAGTATCAATTTGAAGACTGAAAGTGATGGCAGGCTAAATAACCACTTACCTGTTTCCTGTGACATGGGTGTTTGGGGGGATAGTCCAGACTAGTTTCATACGCTGGTATTTTCTTAGAATTTAAAACCTTGGTCCTAAATTATCAGAATTATACATTAGTTGCTTAACATGAAACTGATGACATAGCACAGTATAGCCCATTAGAAAGAAAAATGTTTGTTGAAGCAAGAGGCAGATTGACTGATATTGTAAATTGTTCCTTGTTTCAGCAAACTTGTATGTTTTTATTTTGTCTGTGTCATTTAGTTTCACCCAAAATAAAGAAAAGTGATACACAAAAGTAAATAATTGATAATAACAACATTATCTACAAGCCTTAAAATTGTTGAAGGCAAAATAGCTCAAATGATTCGCAATGCCTTTCAGGCACATCTGAATCAAATAAGGTAATTATTCTTTAAAATGCTTACACAAAGTCTGATTTGCATGCTAGTAATTGCTATGCCTTGTGGCATTCAGCAATTGACACAGCAATGATTTTAATTATTGTAATTTCATCAGTATAAATACTTCAAAGTTATGCAAATACTATCTCGTAATCCACATAGACAGCTTGGAGTATTTGATTTACTCGTCTTGTAGACCTCTTTGTCTAGGCAGTTTACTCTCAGATGTGACTCTGCATTGCAATCGAAGCCTTTCACTCACATCAAAGCTCTAAATCATAACAAGATGAGCTAATTTTACAAAGACTGACACTTCAAACATTAAGTTGCAAATACAATTATGAGATGAAATATGAAAAGGACTTTGCTTAGATATCACTAGGCTTGGATACCTACCGCTAATCATGTCTAATGTTTTCTCTGACGTGAGAAAGTGGATGCAACTCAAACAAATGCCTTTGAATAAATAAGAACTGGAGAGATCCTCCTGGTTACAAGATGAATTTAAATGCTACAAGAGGGAAAATCTTACTGTTGTGCAATAAATTATTACCAGTATTATAGTTACTTATACCTTCAGCCTCCTAAGCTTCAGATAGCACTTTCTTTATGATGTATGGTCCAATGTTCATGAGACTTTTCTTATGTGACTCTTGATTCTCAGAAATGGAAAACTGATATAACCAGCATTTCGAACACAGTTTTCTCAGAAATGTTGTAGTGTGAGAAGTTATCCTAGTCCATGTTAATCGATGCTGGAAACAATTTACAGAAAAGGAAAGACTAAGCCGGGCGTGGTGGCGCACGCCTTTAATCCCAGCACTCGGGAGGCAGAGGCAGGTGGATTGCTGTGAGTTCGAGGCCAGCCTGGTCTACAAAACGAGTCCAGGACAGCCAAGACTACGCAGAGAAACCCTGTCTCAAAAAAAAAAAAAAAAAAAGAAAAGGAAAGACTAAAGTTTGTGTTTATTTACAAACACACCCTACTCCCAGTGGATGTGTTTAAAATAAAAAAGAATGGGTAAAAGTGGTTTTCACTGAAAATTTTGGTTATGTTGAAATACATAACTAAAATAGCAGTCAAAATTATTTTGTTTTGTTTTGTTTTTATCTAGCCACACTATTAAAAACACACCTAATTATATATAAGAAGAAAAGAGCAGTGACAAAATATACTTTCTAATACAGAAAAAGAAATGAAGTCTGCAAGCTCCTGCCATGCCCGGGATGTGAGGCATTTCCCACAGGCCATGCATTCAAAGTGTGGCTCCAAACCTGCTCCTTACTGGGAGATTTGGGAACATACAGGATACACAGTGTACTGTGAAGGCGTTAGGACAATGAGTATATATTGAAAACCAGGTTGCCAAGAGTTCCTTTTTCTTTCTCTTTTCTCTATTCCTCTACTTCTCACTCTTTCTTTCTCTCAATCCTTCCAATTTTTCCCGTGCTCTGAATTCTACCCCCTTCTCTGGTCTTGGTAAAATAAGCAATGCTGCTCTGATCCCTGGGATGAAGTTCTGTCTCATGACGTATTGAAGGAAAGAATGAATAAACAGATAGAAACCATGACATGCCCAAAGTTCATTTTTCCTCAATAACGAAAAGCAAATATAAGAAAACAGCTGAAGTACAAGAAATGGTGTTCAGGAACCCAGTTTTTAAAGTGTCTAGATACCACACTGAGAACTCAAAGAGAAAAATGAAATAAGGAATTCAGATGCTACATATGGGAGCCAGCAAAATGGATGATAGGTGAGCAACCTGGGTAAAATTTAAGAAGGAAAGTGGAATTCTAAAAATAATTAAACAGAAGCCCAGGAAATGTAAATAACCATTCAAATAAAAGGATATTGGGAAGAATTTTCAAAGGAGAAGAGCAGTTGCCAACAGTTTCTCATCTGAAAGTGGGACTTCATGAGCCCTCCCCTGTCTCTGGATATTTAACTAGCTTGATCATGAGTGTGTTGTGTTTGTAGTTACAACCAATTTTTGTTTGTGTGTCCATCTGCCCTTCCTATTACATAATGGTTTCTGGGAGGAGAGGAGTAAGTTTTTCTTCAGATGTGCTACCCTTAAAACGCTATCCATGTTCCAGTACATGAGCCTATATCCATTAAGAAAGTGTACTCAGTTGGAGAGAAAGCAAATGAAATTGAGTAGAAAAAGTGGTGGTATCCATAAGAGGGAATTATTGGAAATAATTGGGGATAATATTTGATTGAAATATGTTACATACATAAATAAAATTCTAAATAAAACTAAAATAAATAAAAATGTAAAAGAAATACACAGCTGACAAGAAACACTGAATTCACCTATGAAAATCCCTAGTAAAGGAGAAAGAGCATTCATATTCAGATGTCTGATCCATTGAAACCAAGAACACAAACTTATGTTGTTTGCCACGCTAGGGTTTGAACAATTATTTTGCAGATCTAACTTAATTTGATTGGTTTGATTTCAGACAACATGTGTGTGAATTTGCAAATGCATGTGTTTGTGCTCAGTATTGATGATCTAAACTAGAAATACGAGTTTCCTATCTCATTCTGTAGCTTCATGGTGATATGGAAAGAGACTGTAGCAGGTACACTAAAGCCACAGATGGATCACAGAGTTCCAAAAGCAAACACCGATCTTAGAGAAGTAGGTGTAGGGAGAGTCTAAGTTGGTGAGTATACAGAATGGTAATGCAACCCAATGTATTCTTCGGTTATCGTTTATTTTTGGCTTTTGGTCATGAACGAAAAAACAAACTGCTATTAAAGAACTTTCTTAGAAAACCTTTATTATAGAGTAGAAATAATGTGCAATGAACTAAAAGACAATACTAGTCCTGTTTAGTTACTTGACCTTAGATACATCTTAATGATTGCTCAAACTATCTTCTACATTTTCACATTAGGATTAAATGGACTCAGCCTGTAAATCTGAAATCAGAAGTCAAGTAGCAGAAAGTTGTGAAAAACACAAATGATTTTCTTATTTGAAGACCTTTGAATATTGTATATTCTAGAAATCTTATATATGAGAAAGGCAATGGTTGAAATATTTATGGGCCTCCATTTCATGTGCTTACTACCACCTCAAAGTGGTAATATTAGAAGGAGGGGTTAAGGGAGGATGATGTCCTACACGTTGGACCAACACTATTGGAATTAGTATCTTTATGAAGATGACAAGAGTTATGTTAGTCTTTCCACTCTTTGAGCTTGCAACTTTGGTCTGTAAAAGTAGAGGGAAAAAATCTAAACTGTTCATAGGATACTCCACTAGTGGTATTTTTATTATAAGAGCCTGAATGGGCATAGTAAAGAACCATTAAATTTGTTGGAAAATCAGTGAATTTTGAATGCACACAGAGGATCTCAGCATCTAGCTTTAATGTCTCTCTAGCTGCCTGGCTTTGAAGGTGTCATAGAGTTCTCTAATCCCTTATTTCATCTGTAACTCAGAGCAACAATCTCTGCCTTACTTCCTTCACAGTGCTGATATGAATCTCAAAGAAGATGATATATCTGAAATGTTATTATAATTCTATATTAGTACAAGGCACTGGATTAATTTCCTACCAGTACATGTTTATAAACATTGAAAAATCAAATAAGAATCTCATGAGAATTTGTCAGGGAATGTACTGAAATGGTAGCTTGGATCAGTTTCCTATTTATACATTCAAGCATACATTTTCATTTCAAAAATACTGTAGAAAAATCCTCAAAAGTTTGACACTTGACAAAAAGAGATGTCAGCACTGTGCATTTTGCCTTCAAAATAGATGAAAAGTATTGCAAATATATCTTGAATATAGTATAGGGGAAATGAAGGCTTAAAAGGCAACAAGAAAAATGATGACAGCAGGAACAGCTAAATGTGTTCTATGCAACTAACAGTGGACCAAAAAGATAACATCAGTAGGCAACCTTTCATAGCCATCAAGGTACAGAAACAGCATAGCAGTGGAATCACATGTGAAAATTTGAAAGCACTAAAAATGCAGAATTAATTCTGTCCCACCTACCATGAAGATTATGATGTCTCTAAGGACCCCATCACATCCTTTCCTCTGCTGGACAAACATCAAACCTCAAGTGATTATCACTGGACATTGATTAAGTTTCATGTTCCTATCACAGAATAACTATCTACACTAGTCATTCACGTGTCTAGAATCTTCCACTTGCTGTGTATTTTATGTAATATAAACATTCAGGTTAGTTAAAATTATAGCCCATCTACTTTCCTTATTCTATCTTTTCTGCATCTTTTGAAAAAAAATGATTGTAAGAGTAGGCTGGCTAGCAGCCAAGAAGAAAAAAATTTTAAGATATATAAAAATTTATGTTAGAGTCAGTATTCACAGAAGACTAACGTGGTTTCAGGAAATAGATAACAGAAAAGTAGGTGCAAGTAAACATAGAAATGCCAAGACGGATTTGGCATGGGAAAGGGAGAGGGGAAATAAGGGATAAAGTAGCTGTTCTTAAAACAGACAAACAAAAAAGGTCAATAGTGCAGTGTTAACCTAATTCATTTAACTAGAACCACTGCATGTCAGCCTCAGCCTGCATACGTAAGGCGATAAAACTTTACAATCAGAGGAATCTGAAGTTTTGCTACCCAGAAAAATGAGTACTAATATTTAGAAATGTATTTGAAAAGGACCAATATTCATATAGCTTAGGTAAAATTAGCATATAATAGTCAACTATTAGCCGGAATTAATAGAAGAGTCTTTCTGTGTAAAGAAAAGTCAAATGACATATTCTATGTAATCAACAAACAATTGTGGCATTGGGTAATTGAACAGTTCGTAATAGTTAAAAAATTAGTCAATTTCTATTTTCTAGGTACCTCTGAGTATGAAATTAAATTAAATTTAATGACAGTTTTTTCGTAAAGATTCATTCTTGTTATAAAGAATGAAAAATTCAATCATTTGAATTTACCAATAAAGACTCAGGACAGATTTTGGGGTAAAAACCTGCTAACTGAGAGAGGTAGAGAAAGCAAGCAGCTGTTCTGCTATACCAAGAATCTGTCACAGAATTTTGAGACCCATTAAAACAAGTTTAATGAGAAAAAGAAAAAGAAAATCCTTTCTACTCAATTCAAATCCAAAAGCCCTTTCTCCTTCTCCACACTGTCTTAAATACCCTTCCACTCAATGCCCTGTCTTCTGTTTACTCCCTGTCAGCTGGTTTCCTCCTCTGTTTCTTGACCAAGGGTTATCTTATTTTATCTTGTATACAGAAAGGTCTTAGATTAAAGGTGTGTGCTAGAGCTGAGCCACAACATAAACAGAAAGTACTTGGATTAAAGGTGTGTGTAGGGCTAAGCCATACCAAACAAAAATCAGGTTTGAGACGTTCATAATCTTGGGTTCACAATGTGTCAGAGAAAGAGAGAGAGAGAGAGAGAGAGAGAGAAATAGGGGAACATTACTTGAGAATTGAGAACCTACTGTTAAGTAGATGCCAAGTATATTTTGTTTTGGTGTCTTTTATTGTTGAAATATGCAAACTGACTGAGACAATGCTTTTCCAGGGATAATATAGGTTGAATTAAAAATGGAGCTTATATATTAAATTTGGACAATTAAAATTGAATATTAGATAAGAAGGGTATATTGAAATGAGAGTTTAGACAAAAATGCCTTCTCTAGAAGGGTATAATACTAACAATGTTGCTTATTTATTTTTCAATCATTCTGTGTATTTATTAGCTATAATTAACGCAGCAAGAGGAAACAAAATGATCACAGGATACACACTTTCACAAGTGTTACAGGGGGACATGCTGATATTAGTTAGCCATCTCTTAGGCTCATGGTTGATACATTCTAAGGGAAATGGCCTGTATCGTCTGGTGGAAAGGGTCCCTTTCTTGAAGCAGACATGTCGATATGTGTTCCTAAACTATGGGGAAGGTCAGTTGGTGGCCCAATGGGTCATTTCATACAGGTTAGAATCATTATTCCTGTATTTATGGCCACAGAGCTTCATATTTAAATATGAGTCTGTAAGACGCCTGTTGTGCTCATTCCAATGGGTCCTGTCTATATACTGTGCCAGAACCTATGATAGGGATAATAAGAAAAGAATATGTATCCAAAGAACTAAGTATACTTTGTCCTACTTCACAAAGCTACCTGGTTTCTACACTCAATTTAGTGGACTCTGAAAATTAAAGTAAAAGACTATATGTATAACAAAATTGAAGGGGCGACTACAGTTCATGCTGAGGATGTGTAGTGTCCTAATTTGGTAAACACAAAGGAACCATACATCTTAGATAAGCTTCAATGCGCCCTTATCTGTGTTGGACAAGACATGTCTAAAGTCTATAATGTGGTTAAGTATTGAAGATATCTTTTTAAAACCTAATGGGAGCAAATACAGTAAGTTGTTGATATACTAAGAGTTTTAGGAAATAAGATGCTAAACTGTTAGTAATGATTAAGAGTGCTGCACCATGTGTAGCAAGGCTTCTTTTACTCACCTGGGAACACCACCTATCTTTGTGCGTTATGTCATCAGGCACAACACACATAGTAGAAATTGTCACATGATACACTTCTCTGGTAGCAAACATGCCCTATGATAGAGTGCTAACCTTTTCTTTTTTTCTTTTTTCTTTTTGGTTTTTCGAGACAAGGTTTCTCTGTGTAACAGCTCTGGCTGTCCTGGACCTCACTTTGTACACCAGGCTGGCCTTGAACTCACAGCGATCCACCTGCCTCTGCCTCCCGAGTGTTGGGATTAAAGGCGTGTGCCACCACCACCCAGCTTTAAGTGCTAACCTTTTCATTGGAGCCTTTAATAGAGCCACCTGTGGTAGTGTTATATAACAGGATTATGTTTCTTATATTTGAGCTTTGGGCAAAGTATTTAAATCATAATACCAACCAGTTGGGAAATATAAGGACACAAATACAAACTAAAAATATGATTAACTTCACCGGCAATATTAATGAAATTTTAAAATTTGAAAAATATTGTCAGAAAGAAGAGATCTCCACTAATAATTACTAATGCAAAATTATACACCAGAAATGACATAAATGGAATTATAGTTATTTGTAGATCAAAGATAAAAAATTTTAAATGTAAGAATAAACAAAAATTTAATGGAGGAATATGCTATGTTAACATACAGTGAAGACAGTAATATAACTTCTATATTAACACAAATTTTTGGTGTTCAAGTTTACTATAGATAAGCAATTACAGAATTCTATTATTAATTTTCAAGGTAGTATACAAAATAGTGTGCACCAATATTGAGTCTGTTTCATAAGTAGATGTTTTCTAGAAGGTGTGTCCATACACCCATTCTGAAAATTTTCTGTTTTAGTTATCAGTGAAAATATACAATACTTTGTAAAAGTTATATGGTTATCTTTCTATAAGGAGAGAAAATAAGATAATTTTGACTATTTTGACTGCTTTTGGGCCAGATGAAACCTAATAGAGAATCTAAGACAATCCTCTTTCTGGACCCCAAATTTGCTTCAAGTTTATTATGAATATGAAGGAAGACTAAGAGAATCATTTCAATTCTCTTGGTAATAGTTCCATAAGAAGTCAAGGACCAAAACTGATGACAAGCAGCAGTCTATCCATGTTTGGACCTCCACAATGCTTTGGACCAGATCTGAATTCAGTGACTATGGCATGCTGAGAGATGAAGTTTGTTACACTTCACTTTGATATTTCTGCATTATTTTGTAACTTCAGTTTTACACATAAAAATTGATAATTTCTGGAATATGGTGACATATCAAGAATAACTCAAGTCAAAGAATGATATCAGTTTATGCCTGTTTACAACCTTTGTACTTTGAAATCTGTCAAAATGCAAAAAAGAAGACCAGTTTTCATGTTCTACAAATTAAATGTCTTACAAATTATGTTATATTATATAACTCACAGCATAAGTGATTGTGCTTATATCAATTATATTTCAAGTAACTATATAGAATTTCCATGTGAGTACCTAGTTAGGAAGCATTTTTTCAATGAAATTCTGTATGATTTGTACATTTATTACATGAATTAAACAATACTGACATACAATCAAGACTGTTAGGATTCATTTATTCTTTTTACACAATGAAATATATTAAGCAAATTATTGATGAGTATCAAATTACACTTACAGTTCTAAAGAAGTCTACCCTCCAGCAAAATATCCAGCACCTACTATAGATCTGGATGGCCTAATTGGATGAGACCATCAGGATCTGGATAGAAGACTCTTTACAACCCCTCTTAGAAAGTGGGATTGAAGAGGAAAATTGTGCCCTATCTGAGATTCAGCCATTCTTCTCCTTCCCCATAGACATGTCACATAGACTGACATAGACTGTCAAGAGATGACAGACAGTATGCATGAGAGAGACTAACTGAAGATAAGTTATATCTATGTTGCTATGGAGAAGTCATCATTCATGCTGGGTGAAGACTTTTTAGGGCAGTAGATCTCAGGTCATCCAAGCCCTAGCCAACAGTCCCTAACCCTTGATCAGTGTGTAACTTCAATAAAGATATCAGATCCACAGGAATAATTTTGGTAGAATTGTACTTTCATTTTTCAGTGGACCTTATGGGGCAAATATTTTTCTCTAGAGAAGAAATTCACAAACCACAGACATGTTAGAAAAAAAATATGGAATATTCTTTGAAGAATAATACACGGGATAATCATTAGGTTGTGGTAATTAAATTCATATACTTTTGTAATTAATATCTCTAGTAAAGACTAAATCTTTAATTAAAATACCTCAGTATTTTAAAATGAAGTATTAAGGACTAGTTATATATGATAATTACTATCTACACCAGCAAAACCTGGATGTAATAATCATCTTTGTTAACAAATAAGAAAATCAAGGAATAGAATGCATGCATACAATGTCAATTATGTTTAGGTAGTAAATTCCAGATCAAAATGAAATCTGAGCTAGGCCACATGATTCCGCATTGTTAACCAGGATGTTGAGCTGTGATGAGTGTAAGTTTCTTGTGGCAGTAGCTCAGCTTCACCCACAGGCTCAGAGGATGGAGATGTCATAAATCTTTATGGAACAAAGGGTCAGGACCATTTCAAGGGTGTGTATTTGAATCTCGTGGATTTAAATTTTAGATTAGGCTACTAAAAAGGAATCTCAACTAGGGATTATTGGTCAAGTTTATCTTAGGAAAAGAAGAGAGTCTTCCATAGAGGTGCCAGTTTTTGTATTTCATTTAAGTTTTTCTAACATCAAAATTTATTTTTTATTTTATTAATTTGTGAACTCATGGTTTCTTGCTTTGATGAATATATAACACAAATTTGTTGTTAGACTGACAACATCCAAAGAATAATGGCAAAAAAAGATGTACTATGGTGACTCTTCATTTGATAACTTTGCATCATATTTCGTGTTCCAGGACTCTTTATTAATGTTTATTATCACAATACTTGAAGAATTTTAAAGAATGTTCAAATATCTCTGATGCTTGCCCAGCTAAATATAAAATGTTTATTTTTTTCCTTCACTCATTTGAAACCGAAATAATCTATTTGCAATAATAGGACACAAAGCATTTCTGATTCAAAGTAAATTTGTGCAACTGGGAAGTTTATTTTTAAAGTTCCTATCTTGATCTTGATAGCTAGAACTCAGTTTCAATTACTTGATGACTGATATTTTAAAAGTTCTACTTTTTATAATTACAAGCTTTCTAATGATACTGTGTACATTGGGTAACGACATTTTATGAAATTATGTATACTATGTTAACAGACAAATAATGTAAAAGAGGTTTTCAGGAATCCACAATAAATGATTCAATTTCTTTCAATTTACAATATTTAATAATCATTTTAGGAACAAATTAGGAAAGACATCCTCTCTGGCCTTAAAAATGACACTGTATTCTTGGCAGTGATATATGGCATATTTGAAATAAATCCAATCTTATTTATGGTCAGATTATTTACAGTTGAGTAGTTAGCTAATTTCCTTTCATAAAAAATTAAAAACCTAGCTCAAAGCCCAACAGACACATAAAGAAGTAATCAGTTATGTCAATACTATTAACTATACTAAACCACTGTTAAATATACATCAGTTACATGAGTACGCTACTTTTTCTTTAAGGTTTATTTTGCACACAACCTATTTTGATCATATTCCTTCCCTCCCCAATTTTCCCTGCCTCCTACCCACACTGCCTCATTTTCTTTGTCTCTTTCAAAAATAAAAAATTCCCTAGGGAAAAAAATCAAAACTAACAAAAGCCAACATGACAAAGAAGAACAAAGCAGAAACAAAGCACACATACATAAAAACAAACATGGAGTCTTCTTTTGTGATGTCAAAGTATTCCTGGACATGGGGTCAGGCCTTGAGTGTGGTTGATATACCTAGTGACATTCCATTGGAGAAATCTGATTTTCCTTCTCCATCAGGTATCAATTTCGAATTGCTTCTTGTTTAGGAATAAGACTTTGTAACCACTTCCATTTTTCAGTGCTGAAAGCTTTGTCTGTATTAAACCCATGTAAGCATTCAGCATGTTATCAAAGTGTGTTAATGTCATATGGGTATCAGTCCTGATATATCTGGAATATGTGGAGAAAGAAAATTTGAATTTATACTGTATGTATTTTACACTCACAGAATTTTCAAAAAAATAACTCTCCTCATTATTGTAGTTATTTTATAAATAGAATAAGAATGTAGGTTAAACATTTTAAATTTAGCTTCTGAGATGGAAATATGTATAGAACAATTATTCTTTCTGATGCTCATTTCCTCTGCATGGATCATACAATATTTTGCAGCATTGAAAAGTAGGTTGTAGGGGCTGGAGAGATGGCTCAGTGGTTAAGAGCAGTGTCTGCTCTTCCAGAGGTCCCGAGTTCAATTCCCAGCATCCACATGGTGGCTCACAGCCATCTATAATGTGATCTCATGTCTTCTTCTGGTCTGCAGGGGTATAAGCAGGCAGAGCACTGTATACATAAATAAATAAATATTTAAAAAAAAAAAAAAAAAAAAAGAAAAGTTGAGTGCCTCCCTGAAACATACTCACATAAATCATAGAGGAAAATATTTATATCTATACAAATACAATGTGTATATTTTTGAAGACTTCTATTCATTGGAGGCTCCAGTCTGTGAACATTTTTAGGTAGAGAAAGCTCTAACAATGAATATTGAAATCAAGTACCTTTTTCATCTACATCACAGTCTTGTGTCTGGTATGTGTCACAAGTTACTAGTAGTCTTCGTTAGCAGTTGGTGGGAATTTAATTGTCAATGAGAAATATATGCTGGCATTGGTCCAGTTCTGAACAGCACAGTGTTCATTGTTAGAGAAATCACTATAGTGTGTTAGTTTCCTTATCTCCAGAGCATATTGCTCTGTGGGTTTGGACAAGACAAAAAGCTCACTCAACCACAAGGAACTCTATTCGGAATAGAGAAAGATAAAGGACAATTTCTGAAAATTATATGACCCCTGAACCTCACCATTAAAATATAAATTAAAAAATAGGAGGTGAAGTTTATTCAAATAGGCAATGAGTACTTGGTTGGGAATCTAGTATGTGTTAAATGACATTGCCAATCAGATGATAGGAAACTGAGATTGGCTCTTCAGAGACCAGGGACAAAAGTAGGAAATTAAACATAGAGTGTTTGGATTAAGAATAGATGATACGGGAAACATGAGACTGAGCTATCATAGATTAACATCACTGACTATTTTACAGGCATTTCTAACTGAATGACTGCAAACTACAAAAATAAAAGCTTTTTTTTTTTTTTTTTTTTTTTTTTTTTTTTTTTTACTTAACAAGATAGGATGACAGGTATTGTCTTATGGGCAGTAAAAAGAACAAAATAAATGTAAGATATTTGATAAGGTACTGTTTTGTTTCTGGGGAATAGCACACATTCATTGAGTGATAATTGACAATTTCCTAGAAATTTTATTTCAGAATCAGTTTAGAAAACAGGCTATGTTTACTATAATTTTTATGCCAAATTAATTTAAAATTTAACTGTATAAGAAATGCTCAGTAAAATGTCAAATGAACAATTAAAGTTATAATCAAATATAAACTGATGCAAGTATTGTTCAGCATATATAAATCAATAAATGTAATCCATAATATAAGCAAAACTGAAAGTAAAAAACAAAATGATAAACCTAATAGATGCAGAAAATGCCTTTGACAAAATCCAAAACCCATTGTGATAAGAGTCCTGGAGAGGTTAGGGAAACTAGGGGCATATCTCAACATAACAAAGGCAGTTTACAGCAATTCCATAGCCAATGTCAACTTAAATGGAGAGAAACTCTAAGCAATTCCACTAAAACAACTAAAAGTTTCCACACGCTCCATACCTACCCATTATGCACTTGAAGTCTCAGCTAGAGCAATAAGACAACTAAAGGAGATCAAAGGAATACAAATTGGACCTCAACATAAGACCAGGTACATCGAAACTGATAGAAGAGAAAATGAGGAATAGACTTGAACTCATTGGCACAAGAAAAGAATTCCTGCACAGAACACTGTCAGCACAGGTTATTAGCACTAAGATAACAATAATGGGACCTGATGAAACAGAGATGATTTTACATGGCAAAGGACACTGTCATTGGGACAAAGCACCAATATACACAATGTGAAATGATGTTTACCAATTGCACATCAAATACAGGGCTAATAACTAAAATATACAAAGAACTCAAATAAAATACATGTCAAAAAATAACCCAATAAAAAATAAGGTGCAGATAAATCAATAGAATTCTCAATAGAGGAAACTCAAATGCCTGAGAAACACTTAAAATAAAATGCTCAACATTGTTAGCAATCAGGGAACTGCAAGTAAAGACTACCTTGAGATTCCATCTTATACCTGTCTGAATGGCTAAGATCAATAAAACAAGTGACAAATCATGTTGGCAAGGATGTGGAGTAAAAAATATCTTCATTGCATGTGGGACAGCAAAATTCACACACACACACACACTATGGACATCAGTGTTGTAGTTCCTCAGTAAGAATTGCTCCACCTCAAGATCCATTCTTGAGCATATATCAAAAAGATGGTTCTTACTACTCAAGAGATACTTGCTCAACTATATTATTACAGCTCTTTTCATAATATACAGAAATTGAAAATAACCTAGATGGTCCTCAACAAAAATGTTGGGAAAATAAAACTTGGTCTATTTACACAATGAAGTATTATTCAGTTGTTAAAAATATAGCATCATCAAATTTGTAAGTAAATAAATATAACTAGAAACAATGATTCTGAGGTATCCGAGACTTATAAATACAAATATCATATGATTTTGTTATTTGTAGATGTTAGCTGTAAAGTCAATGATGACAAAGCTACAATGAATAGCATAATAAAAATATAGAGTAAAGGACTAGGGAATACAATTAGATCTTCATAGAAATGGAAATAGAATATATAGTTATGGATAGATGGGATGGGTGATGGAATGGGAAAATCAAGTGAAGAATGAGAGGTGAGAGGAATGAGGGGGGAGTATGGAAAAGAAAGCTAAAATTAGGCAGGCATTTAAGGGGTAGTATGAAAACTAATATATATATATATATATATATATATATATATATATGAATGGTATCTTAATGAAATCACCAAATATCACAGAAACGGTGTCCCAATTGGCCCTCTCTTGCCACCAAAGAAAGTTTCCAACACTGGGATGAGGTTACAACTAAACATGGTAATGGTCAAATGGTCTAACTCAGTTCTCTAAACAATCTAGGCTATTGCCAAAACTGTAGATTGTCCTCCACAAACTGACGGCAAGGCCCCATTGTTGAAGACAACACCTACAAAACATACTGACCATGGAAAAGTTGAGGCCTACATAGAGTCTTCACCCTATATTCCAGTTCTTTGATACAGGAAGGTACTCTACATAATATCAAATAAGAAACATCAACACCAAGCCAGCAGCAAATCCTTTAATCTATAGTTGTGCCCTGCATAAAAGATATGATAGGGAAATTGTGGCACAAACCCTGTGTGAGTAACCAACCAATGTCTCATTTTAGCTAAAGCCCAAGAAAGCATACTGACACTGCTTGGGTGACCGAGTACCAAAGACTAGATAGCCCAGGGCCAGATATCTCGTGTCAAAGCAAATACTTCTGCACTACAAAGGAAGGAGGAGGAGAAGGAAGGAAGGAAGGAAGGAAGGAAGGAAGGAAGGAAGGAAGGAAGGACAATCCTTAATGACATTCTGCTATACTCATGGATCAGTGTGTTGCTCAGCCATCATCAGAAAACCTTCTTAATGCAGCAGATAGGAACAAATACAGAGAAGATATCCAAACATTATGCAAAGAACAAGTGACTTTGGGACACTCAGCCCTATTTCTATCAGTTCCTCTCCTCAGGGCTCAGGGAATCTTGTAGAAGAGGAGAAAAGTGTAATAGGCAGAGGGATAGAGGACAACAGGAGAACAAAGCTCTCCAAATGAACATAAGCAAACCTCATAGGATCTCAGAGACTGAGGTAACATGCACAAGACCTGAAGTGATCTGCTCCATGTCCTCTGTATGTATATGATGGCTTTCAGTTTAGTGTTTTTATGGGATTCCTGAGTGTGAACGAGTTGGACTCTGATTCTTGTGCCTTCTCTTGTTCCTGTTTCTTTCTGCTGGTTTCTCTTGTCCAACTCTGATGTATTAGGGTTTGTTTTATTTTTTATTCTTTATTATTCTTCCTTAGAAGCCTGTTTGTTTTCTAATGAGAGACATAAAGGAAGTGGATACAAATGGGAAGGGAGATGGGAGAAATTGAAGTGAGTAGACGTAGGGAGAACAATAATGAGAATATACCATGTTAGAAAAATTTTTTTAATCTTTTGTTCATCAATACTTCCTCACCATAGTCCCACAAACACGCCTCTACTCCTTCCAGCTCCTCCTCCGCCTTCCCTCTCTACCAATACCACTCCTCTGTTTCCCTTAGAAAAAAGCAGGTTTACCAGGGAAATCAACCTAATAGGCCACAGCAAGACACAATCAGACTAGTCACAGACATTCATATAAGGGATGGGCAAGGCAACCCATTAGGAGGAAAAAGACTAGACAAAAGAGGGCATCCCAAGATGGTGGCACAGATCCAGATCGCACACTAACTGATTAGGAGGAAATCCAGGACTGCACAGACTAAAGACCAAACTGAGAACTAGAAAACGCCAGTGCTGCTGATTCTCAGGTGAGAGGGATCCAAATTATGTTGGATATGGGTGGGTCTGACGCCTGCTCACCCAGCTAACCCACAGAAATATCTCTGGAGACAGCCCACATTGGCTACCATCTTGGGAAGGTCTGTGGGAAACCCCTGCAGGTTCAGTCCCTCACTGCGGGCAAGTGCTTGTGGGATACCTGACAGAAAAACTGTGGGATATACATGCAACTCTTGGCTCTCTCTCTCTCTCTCTCTCTCTCTCTCTCTCTCTCTCTCTCTCTCTCTCTCTCTCTCTCTCTCTCTCTCTCTCTCTCTCTCTCTCTCTCTCTCACACACACACACACACACACACACATATGCTGCTTGCAGGGTCTGACATAGGGAGCTAATAGGCAGAGCTTAGTCCCAGCACATGACACAATCACATTAGCTGCCTCCGAGAAAAAAAAGAAGAGTGTGGAACATCCAATAACCTTTGAGCCCTGAGCTATCTTAGCCCCCCAGCTGATTGCTGGCCTAGACTAGCTGGGTCAAAGAGCAGATAAATATACCCCTGCCATCCCAAGAGGGCCTGTGGAACTTCTGAGCAGCTTGGAGACCCGATCTCTTACAGCACCCCCAATTGCTTACCCGCTGAGAATACACGTTGTGGCTGGCAGAGCTGAATCCAGGCTCCAGCCAAGGTTTGCATTAGCCGCCATCTTAGGAGCAACTTCAGGCCTTTTTCTATATACACACGCCCGCCTGAAGCATACCACTCAGCTATAGCTAAGACACAAGGCAAGCCCAGTGAGCAGAGACTAGCTTGGGCCCCATGACTCATTAGCTGCAATACTGCTAGCAGCTTCTGGCCCTGATCTTACTCTGCCCACCTACAGTCTATTGGCCAGACCCACCAAGGTCAGAGCATAGATTTGTCCAGGCCACACCCCACATTTCCCACTGTTTCATGAGAAGTTTGGAGCTCTAATCTCTCTCCTTTGGCCTTACCTAAATGGGGCACAGAGAGCCATCTGGAACGCAGCAGATCGACAGAGCCCTGCCATCTCAAAAAGGACTGTAGTGTACCTGAGCAACTTTGGGCTTATAAATATATGAGCTTACCCCTCCCCTGCCTGACCCAACTGGAATAAAGTCAGGGAACCTAGCTGAGCTGAGTGGGGTGCAGGCTCTAACACCCACTCTCTAACATCCTGAAGAGGCGTCTGGGGAGCCCTAGCCAACAACCTTTGCCTTGGAATTCTCCTTACTTGCTTCCTATCTGCCTGGCCAATCTGGGACACAGACATCGACCTCATTGGAAGAACTCCTAGGCCTGCTAACACCAGAGACAACCAGATGGCTAAAGACAGCTCAAGAAGACAAAGCTGAGAGCCATATAACAATACAGGAAACCAGTGATCCTAACACAGCAAACCCTGGAGATATGAACACGCATAAAACAGAAGGAGAAGACTTTAAATCTGAGGTGATGAAAATGATAGAAATTTTGAAAGAGGAAAATAAATCCCTCAAAGAAGCACAGGAAAAAACACTTAATCAGATGAAGGAAATGAATAAATCCTATAAAGCACCTCAGAAAAATACATCCAAAGAGACAAAAGAGATGAAGGAATTGAATGAGTGCTATATAGAATTACTGGAAAATACATCCAAATAGATAAAGGAATTGAATAAATCTTATAAAGAACTACAGGAAAATACATACAAAGAGCTTCAGGAATTAAATAAATCTTATAAAGAATTAGAGGAAAATTCAAGCAAACGGGGAAAGAAATGAGTAAGACTATTCAAGACTTAAAGAGGGAATTGGAAGCAACAAAGAAAACACAAACTAAGGCAATCTTAGAGTTTCAAAACATAGGGAAGAGAACAGGAACTACACAGACCACACAAACTGAATACAAGAGAAGGAAGAGAGAATGTCAAGAATAAAAGATAAGATCGAAGTTATAGAAACATCATTCAAAGAAAATATTAAAATGAAAACGCTCCTGACACAAAACATCCAAGAAATCTGGGAAACTATAAAAAGGCCAAATCTAAGAATAACAGGAATAAAAGACTCTAAGCTCCAAGGCCCGGAAAACATTTTGAACAAAATCATAGAAGAAAACTTCTCCAACCTAAAGAAAGAAATGCCCATTAACAAACAAGAAGCCTACAGAACTCCGAATAGATTCGACCAGAAAAGAAAATGCTCCTATCACATAAAAATCAAAGCATTAAATGTACAGAACAATGAAAGAATATTAAAGGCTGCAAGAGAAAAAAAGTCAAGTCATATATAAAGGCAAACCCATCAGAATTACACCTGACTTCTCAACAGAGACTATGAAATCTAGAAGAACCTGGACAGAAGTCATGCAAACACTAAAAGACCACAGATGCTAACCCAGACTACTGTGCCCAGAAAAACTCTCAATAACCATAGATGATGAAAACAAAATATTCCATGATGAGACCAAGTTTAATAAGCACCTAACCACAAATCCACCCTACAGAAAGTACTAGAAGGAAAACTACAAAACAAGAAAGCTGACTACACCCAGAAAAACCCAGGAAACAAATAACACCACATCCACAAATCCAAAGCACAGAAACACACACACTCTACCACCAACAACATCAAAATAAAAGGAAATAACAACCACTGGTCATTAATATCTCTTAACTTCAGTGGCCTAAACTTGCCAATAAAAAGACACAGGCTGACAGAATGGATGCAAAATTAGTATCCATCATTCTGCTGCATACAAGAAACATACCTCATCAATAAAAATAAACATTACCTCAGAGTAAATGGTTGGAAAACTGAATTTCAATCAAATGGACCTAAGAAACAAGCTGGAGTAGCCATTCAAATATCTGACAAAATAGACTTTCAACCAAAACTAATCAAAAGAGAGGGGAAGCTAACTATATCCTGATCAAAGGAAAAATATGCCAAGATGGTGTCTCAAGTCTGAACATCTATGTCCTAAACACAGGAGCATCCATTTTTCTTAAAGAAATGGTACTAAAACTTAAGCTACACATTGAACCACACACATTAATAGTGGCAGACTTCAAAACCCCTCTCTCCTCAATAGACAGATCATCAAGACAGAAACTAAATGGAGAAACAAGGAAACCAACAAACATCATGAAATAAATGGACTTAACTGATATCTACAGAGTTTCAGTGAAACACAAAAGATTACACCTTCTTCTCAGCACCTCATGGAACCTTCTCCAAAACTAACCACATACTTGGACACAAAGCAAACCTCAACAGATACAAGAAAATTAAAGTAATCCCTTGCATCTTATCAGACCACAATAGATTAAAGATGGACCTCAACGACAAAAGAAACAACTGAAAGCTGCCAAACTCATGGAAGCTGCACAACTTCCTTCTCAATGGCATCTGGGTAAGTGATGAAATAAAAAGAGAAATTAAAAACTTCCTAGAATTCAGTGAAACAGAAGGCACAACATACCCAAGCCTATGGGAAACAATGAAAGCAGTGCTAAGAGGAAAGTTCCTAGCACTAAGTGCCTTTAAAAAGAAACTGGAGTGATCCTATACTAGCAACTTAACAGCACACCTCAAAGTTCTAGAACAAAAGGAAGTAGACACATCCAAGAGGTTTAGATGGCTGAAAATCATCAAAATCAGGGCTGAAATCAATAAAAAGAAAACAAAACAATTCAAAGAATAAATGAAACAAGAGCTGGTTCTTTAAGAAAATCAACAAGATTGACAACTTTTAGCCAAATTAACTAAAAGTCAGAGAGTATTCAAATCAACAAAGTCAGAAGCAAAGAAGGAGACAACGACAGACACTGAGGAAATCCAAAGAATCATCAGGTCTTACTTCAAAAGCCTATCTGCCACAAAATTCAAAAACCTAAATGAAACGGAGAATTTTTTGATAGCTACCAACTACCAAAATTGAATCAAGATCAGGTAAACAAATGAACAGTCATATCACACCTAAGAAAATAGAGGCAGTCATCAAAATTTTCCCAAACAAAAAAGACCAGGAACAGATGGATTCAACACAGAATTATACTAGACCTTCAGAGAAGAGCTAATGCCAATTCTCTTCAAACTATTCCATAAAATAGAAACAGAAGGAACATTACCAAACTCATTCTATGAGGACACAGTCAGCTTGATGCAAAGCTACTCAATAAAATATGTGCAAACCGAATTCAAAAATGTATCAAAACAATCATTCAGCATGACCAAATAGGCTTCACCCAAGGCATGCAGGGGTGGTTCAATATACAGAAATCCATCAATGTAATTCATCATATCAATGAAGTGAAAGAAAAAAAACACATGATCATCTCCTTAGGTGCTGAAAAAGTATTCAACGAAATCCAACACTCATTCATGTTAAAGTCCTGGAGCAAGCAGGATACAAGGCACATATTTAAAAATAATAAAGTCAATATACAGCAAGCCTATAGCCAACATAGAACTAAATGGAGAAAAACTTAAATTAATTCCACTGAAATCAGGGACAAGAAAAGGCTGTCTACTCTCTCCATATCTCTTCAATATAGTACTTGAAGTCCTAGATAGGGCAATAAGACAACTAAAGGATATTAAATGGATACAAATAAAAAGAGAAGTCAAACTACCCCTATTGCAGATGATATGATAGTTTATGTAAGTGACCCCAAACATTGTATCAAGGAATTGCTACAGCTGATAAACACCTTTAGCAAAGTGGATAGATAATAAATCGACTCAAAAACATCAGTAGCCCTCCTGTATACATGTGATAAACAGGCTGAGAAACAAGTTAGAGAAACAGCCCCATTCACAATAGCTACAAATAATATAAAGTACCGTGGTGTAACTCTAACCAAGAAAGTGAAAGATTTGTGTTTAAAAGAACCTTCAAATCTCTGGAGATCGGAGATACAAGGCACTTTCCTCAACATAATAAAGGCTATATACAACAAGCCAATAGTCAAAATCAGAGTAAATGGTGAGATACACAAGGAAATTCCTCTAAAATTGGATATAAGGCAAGGCTGCCCACTGTCTCCATATCTCTTCAATATAGTACTCAAAGTTCTAGCCAGAGCAATAAGACAACAAAGGGAGATCAAGGGTATCCAAATGGGAAAGGAGGAAGTCAAATTATCCCTATTTGCTGATGATATGATATTATACATAAGTGACCCTCTTAATTTCACCAGAGAACTCTTACAGCTGATAAACACCTTCAGCAAATTGGCTGGATACAAATTTAACTTAAAAAAGTCTGTAGCCTTCCAATACACAAATGACAAGCTTGCAGAGGAAGAAATTAGGAAAACCACACCCTTCACATTAGCCACAAGCAATATAAAATATCTTTGAGCTACTCTAACTAAGCAAGTGAAGGACTTGTTTGAAAAAAATTTCAAAACTCTGAAGAAAGAGATTGAAGATGACCTGAGAAGATCCTTGCTCATGGATCGGAAGAATTAACATAGTAAAAATGGCCATCCTACCAAAAGCAATCTACAGATTCAATGCAATCCCTATCAAAATACCTACACAATTTTTTAAAGACATTGAAAGTTCAATTCTGAACTTCATATGAAAAAACAAAAAAACCAGAATAGCTAAAACAATCTTGCACAATAAAAGGTACTCCAGAGGAATCTCCATACCTGATCTCAAACTGTACTATAAAGCAATAGTAATTAAAACAGCATGGTACTGGCACAGCAACAGGCTGGCATCAGTAGAATCAAATAGAAGAACCAGATATGAATCCACACACATATGGTCACTTGATTTTTGACAAAGAAGCCAAATCCATTCAACAGAAAAAGGATAGCATCTTCAACAAATGGTGCTGGTCTAACTGGAGGTCTATGTGTAAAAAAATTTAACTGGACCCATATTAGTCACCTTGCACAAAACTCAAATCCAAGTGGATTAAAGACCTCAACATAAAACAAGAGACACTAAGTCACTTAGAGGAAAAAGTGGGGAAGAGCCTGGAACATATTGGCACAGGAGACAACTTCCTGAACAGAACACCAATGGCCCAGGCCTTAATGTCAACCGTTAATAAATGGGACCTCATGAGGCTGAGAAGCTTCTGTAAGGCAGGAGACACTGTCAAGAGAACAAAGTGACAGCCTACAGACTGAGAAAAGATCTTCATCAACCCTACATCTGACAAAGGTCTAATATCCAAAATATATAAAGAACTCAAGAAATTAAACACCACCAAACCAAATAACCCAATTGAGAAATGGGGCTTGAAACTAAATAGAGAATTCTCAACAGAGGAATAACAAATGGCTGAGAAACACTTGAAGAAATGCTCAACGTTCTTAGTCATCAGGGAAATGCAAATCAAAACAACTCTGAGATTCCATCTTACACCCATCAAAATGTCTAAGATCAAAAATTCAAGCGACACCACATGCTGGCGAGAATGTGGGGAGAGAGGAACACTCCTTCATTGCTGGTGGGAATACAAACTAGTACAGCCACTTTGGAAATCTATCTGGTGCTATCTCAGAAAAATGGGAATAGGGCTTCCTCAAGACCCAGCTATTCCACTCCTTGGAATATACCCAGAAGATGCTCCAGCATACAACAAGAAAATTTGCTCAACCATGTTCATAGCAACCTTATTCATAATAGCCAGAACATGGAAACAGCCTAAGTGTCCCTCAGTAGAAGAATGGATAAAGAAAGTGTGGTAGATATACACTATGGAATACTACTCAGCTATTAAAAACAAGGAATTCCTGAAATTTGTGGATAAATGGATTGAGCTAGAAATGATCATAATGAGTGAGTTAACCCAGAAGCAGAAAGACTCAAATGGTATATACTCACTTATATCTGCATACTAGCCCAAGGGGCATGTCCCACAAAAGCCTTCACTTACCAGGAAACTGGGACAGAGGGAAGGACATCCTATTGGGACTCTAAATGAGAGAAGCATGGGAGAATAGCAAAGTAGAAGGATCCAGATGGTCCTAGAAAGCTACAAGTAGAACAATATGATAGGCAGATTTGGGCCCAGGGGTCCCGCTCAAACTAAGGCACCAGCCAAGGACAATACAGGTGGTAAACTTTAAGCCCTTATCCAGATCTAGCAAATGGTCAGAACATTCTCCACAGTTGAGTGGAGAGTGGGATATGACTTTCTCACGTACTTTGGTGCCTCACATTTGACCATGTCCCCTGGAGGGGGAGACCTGGTGGCCCTCAGAGGAAGGACAGCAGGTTGCCAAGAAGACACTTGATACCCTATGAGAATATACAGGGGGAGGTAATCCCCCTCAGGAATAGTCATAGGGGAGGGGAATAATGGGAAAATGGGGAGGGGAGAAGAATGGGAGGATACAAGGGATGGGATAAACATTGAGATGTAACAAGAATAAATTAATAATAAAAAAAGAAATAACAGATGGATACCTAGAAAAAAAAAAAGAAATATAATCTCATAGAAGGAAGCACAGACTTTAGGTGAAAGTGGACTGCTCTCAAAAACCTTTTTAGGCTGACAAGTTGGCACCATGAGTATAAGAATTTGCTCTGTTTGAATCTATAAACTGAATCTTGCAAATTGAGTTCAATCCACCAATCCGAGTGAAAAGAGATAACTGACTCCAGTAAGTTATCCTCTGATCTCCATGTGCTGGCTGTAGTATGCATACTCACACATATATCACGCACGCATACATACATACATACATACATACATACATACATACATACATATACACACACAATGATAACTTTTTTGTTTATTGAGTTAAAAGTTTAAAGATAGTCAATTGGAGTTAATGCTTCATACTTCCAAATGTATCACTTAGATTGTTTTTAAACTTAATATGGGGGCTGCAGAGAAGGCTCAGTGGTTAGGAGCACTGGCTCCTCTTCCATGGATCCGGAGATCAATTCCCAGGAACCACAGTGGCTCACAACCATCTATAATAAGATCTGGTGCTCTCATCTGCCATGCAAGTGTATATGTAAACAAAACACTATGCATAAATAAATAAATCTTTTTTAAAAACTTAATGTAAATTTCATGATCTTTACTATTTTCACAGTTTAAATTACAGTCTCACATTGCTAATGATTGTGATGCAGTCTAGGATATGTATTTGATAATTTTCACCTCATAGAAACACCATAGAGTAAACTTTCGCAGCTTATTGATGTCATCAAGAGATGGGAATAAGAAAGGCATGCAGATGCTTTCAAGAAAACACAGCATGCTGTTTCTTGACAGGGAAAACAATTTAAAGTATGCATGTGTGTCTATGGCTGGGTGTGTTCACATAAGTACAGTTCTAGAGAAGGTAAGAAGAGGACATAGGAGCTCCTCTAGGTGCAGTCACAGGAAATTGTAAACTTCCTGTCTTAACTGCTGAACCAATTTTTGGCTGAGCCAAATCTCAATATTTTTTTTTTTGGTTTGTTTTGTTTTGTTTTCCTACTGAGTAGGAGAATATTCTACAGAAATAGCAGAATTATAGTACTAGAATACACAGATCAGTAATAGAAAGTTATTATCAAAGTTTGCACAATACATTATTTTACATGATATACCTTTTCAGGTGTATCCCTAATCTATAATGCAACATGAAAGACCTCTGTAGGACTGGTGCCATAGAAAAGTTTTCTCTTTGTGTTGTCTGTTTGTTTTAAATTGAAGCTTTATCACACATACCTAAGTAACCTAACATCTTTAAGATATTCTGTTGCATTGTAATCTCATTGAACCAATATGGTGCGGGATACATTAAGTGGTCAAAACATCTGTGAGAACCACACGACTCTGGTAGAAACTATAGCTGTAATAGAAACCTATCTTCATCTCCTTGTTCATGAAGTTATATCATCAAGAACAGAACGCTTGTTCGCCTTGAACCTGCAAATGATGAGTCCTGAATCCTCATCTTCATCTAAAAACAGTTTCAATCGGTTTCTAACATTTAAATTTTCTTGGTATTATTTGGATATAGAGATTATGTGCACAGCATTGTTCTGTGTGTTTTTACTTGTTATAATTTTTATTTTATAATGAACTATCTTTCTTTTAAACTTTACATTACTAATACATCATTTTTGGTCCACATTGTCTAAAATAATATGCACATATGAATAATTATTCTGTATGACTTACTCTGTATTGTTCATTTGTATAACTTACTGAAGTTTCTGCAGGAAACTGAAGCCAAATTATATGTGATTATTATCAGTATTGTGTTTCAAGTATTGACATTATTTCCTGAGAAACTAAAAAAAAAAAAAAAATACTGGTACAAGGAAAATAATAATAAGATGGCATCAGAAGCAGAAACCTTCTCTTCAATGTAAAGGCAATTTTGTCAAGAGAAAGGCTTTGCCCAACTCTCAAGCAAGGAATAAGCATGAGCAACTCACATTGTTCTTCATTGTTTGGCTTTGCTTATAAAGTAGATGTTGAGAAGCTATATCATCCAAACTGGAGCATTCCGACCTGGAGAAAAGAGAGATACTCATAGACTCAGAAAGCAATTGAGCTCACAGGGCTCAGAACATAAATACACCCAAAAGGCCCCTTCCCTGGAGTTACAGAAGCAGTAAGCAATTTGGGTAGGTGAGAAGACTCTCTGGTAGAGCTGCCTAAAGATTGTGGCAGGAGGTACAATGATTTGCTTTTGTCCCTTGTCACTCAAACTGAGGTGGGCTTTCTAAGATGTAACTGTCTTTTAGTCGTCTATGTCCTTCTAAGCAACTCCCGTGAGTAACTTTACTAAGTCTGTGAAAGGCTTCAGTGGAAGTGCTTCTTTTGGCTGTTGTTGATATTTTATTTGAAGAGAACAGGTGTTTGTTCACATCTTTTCAGGAAAAATCACAAAACAATAGAAGTTGGTTTTGAGATTCATATTTTCTTTCTATCTATATGAGAACAGATTCCTGTTGGTGTTTCATGGTAACTGTGGTGTTCAACACTGTAGGTCATCATGGATCTTCCAGCACCTATGTGAGATCACGTATATTTAAAGCACGAAATGAAAGGGAAATTATCTAATTTGCATGTTATTGATGCCAAAAGAAGTTCATTCTGTGAATCATTCTGTGATACTGCACTAACAATATTAAGGTTACATTACAATTGGGCACTTTAAAAGTTAGACGTGGATCTTATTGGATTTAGGATACATAATTATGTCATCAAATATCGGCATATTCATAGCCATCCATAAAAAAACTCAGCTTTGTCTGAATTTTAAATTAAGAATAGTACCAATATTAATCCATGCCAAAAATAAATAAATAAATAAAATATTCCCTGTACTGCACCTTGTCTCTCTAAAGGACCCTGTACAAAAGCCTCATTTTCTGATTATTAGGCTAAATTTTGAGCTCTACTGTCAGATATAAGTCTGGCAGTGTGGATTCATTTGGTTATCTGATGTCAAGGATCCCCAACATTTCCTATTTTTCCAGACTTAATTCTGAAGTTCCAAAACTGCACAGACTCCTATAATGATCACCAGGGCCAGAAGCATGCAGGTAACGTTGTGAAATTATTCAAACATTTAAATCACTCTGAGGAGGAGAAATGAAAATCTCTTCTGGAAAGACAAAGCACTTGAAGCCCTTCAGTAATTTTCAATTGCCTGTGCTATGCAAGCCGAGGGGCTCCATCGCTTCCTCACAGAGCACTCGAGCCCTCTAATTTTACACCCTCACTGCCATTTTCAGAACACAGTCATTTCCACACTGAAGTATGTTTAAAATATGTGAAGTGTTTCAATAATTTTAAATTATCTTCCACAGTATGAGCTCAAACTCTGATCACTTCAACATTTAAGAGCTAATAAAGTTTGAAGTACCTCAATATTTTCTTTAAAAATATGTATGTGATATCAATTGTTTGATAAATGATTTCAACTTGGACTGGGTAGAATACACAGTAATATAATGATGTAACAATTTGTGAGGTATGGGATAAAACCTTAGAGAATCAAAAGTCGATTAAGAATCAAGTTATCAGGAAATGAGCCTCCCTTTACACCCTACTACTTGCACACGATATGAAGAGAAAACATATTTTGATGCCTTAATTCTACAACACTGGCTAAATTTCAGATATCTAAGTGAACACACTACTATAGTTATGTAGAGACAAAAGGCAGCTTAAATAAAATTCCCTGGAGAGCAAGGACAATGTCAAACAACTATGAGTAGGTGTAATGTGTCATAGGTAAAAATGGTAAAGGAACAGCATTTCTGTATCATCAAAACTGAGCATAGCTCAAATCACTTTAAAGAATACTAAGGACACTACAGTGTGAGCTGTAACATTCACAGTAAGGGAGTTAGAAATCAACCTCATGAAGGCCAGAAAGACTGAACACCTTCACCATCCTCACCATCACCCAAGGCAAAGAGGTGGTTTCATCAGGACAAAAGAAAAGTCACCTTGGAAAAATGAAATGGAAGTTATCCTTTAAAAAAGTAACTGTTACCTGGAGAAAAACATCAAGTGAAGCAGCTACTACACTATACATCTTTCCTTGGCTATTTCAAACTTCAAATGTGGTTGCAGCATCTTCTTACTCCCAAAGTACTTGGAAGAGAATTGAGATCTAAGGACACGAAAACATCCAGTGATTTTTTTCCTGGACACCATGTAAGCAATAAGGCCCTGGAGCACAGAGGGTTGGAGAATAACACATATGATCTCCTGAGAATAAGTATGTACTAACTATGGATGTAAGGACCAAACTAATGCCAAGGACTGTATGTTCTGTAACTACATCCATGATCTCTATTTTCTGTGAGAACTTGTGTTCTAGGTGACCATTACTTCTCCCTACATTCAGGGAGTGACCACTTACTGCTGTAAACTGCATCTGCCAGCAGTCTCCAGAAACTCCACTGGATACAATCAGCATCCAATGTTCCTCTGAGATTAAAAAAAATTTTCTGTGGGAAAGATTAAGCTTTGTCACAGGTGGAAGCAGTCTTGGCGGGCTTTACCCTTGGGGCACCCCTTGAATACCTTGTGACAGATTGAGTGGAGCCATCCTGGGCCTGGAATTCAGGAAGCAGACCTGGGAACCCCACTTGGGCTATTGTTTTTCTAATTGACCCTCAACAGGAGAAGGAGACCGCCCTTCTCATGTGACTCAGGCAGGTGGGGAGGAGAGAACAACAGGTTAACCCCGGGTTTGAGTGCGTGTGGAACAGCGGACAGGATGGAACAGCACGCAGGCCAGAGAGACACCTAAGGACCCGTTCTGTGGAATGGATACCGGAAGGTTCACTCTTTTGGCCCTTTTTTCCTTCTTGTGTAAGCTAGTTGGGTTGTATAATAAAGTTTAATTATTAAGAAACAGAGCCAACAAATTTTCCTTGAGATCTAGCCTCCACTTAACTTGCCTAAAGGTTGACATTCCTGTGACCCACAACACCCACTTATGGATTTTTTTTTTCCCTTTACCCACTACCGTTAAAGCTCTGGTGCCACTCTTCTATCCTGTAGCATCAGAGAGGATTTGACCAGAGCTCTAACCTGTAATACAGGGCCCTGTGTATGTTGCATCGGTATCGAGTCCTTGTGGTCTTTCTGGGGGTGTCTAGCAATCTGGGTGATCTGGGTATTATATGGAAACGTGGAAATGATAGTAAATTCAGGCCATGGGGTTAGAGTGAGTTACAGTCTACATAAGAGGTTCCTTTTACAAATCTAGAAATTTAGATAAGAAGGCCGAATGAATTACACAAAGCTTCAATTTTTATGACAAACAAAAAAACATATTTCTCATATAGGTCTTCCATATGCAACCTTTTCTGTACTCATTGCCTAAAAAATTTAGAAGCTACACCATAAAATGAATTGAAGTTTTCTCTGTTGACAGCATGAATTACATGGAAAATTATGATGTTCAGGACTGGAGTTTGCCCATGATTCAGTCCTTCCCTTCTGAAGATGAAGAAGGTGAGTGAGAAGGATGACATGATTTGTAAGTGGCAGACACCTAACCATAATTCAGGTCTCTATGTTTCATTTTAATGACTGACATTGTAGATATTCCTTGTACATTCTGTTCACTTTGAATAATTTTATCTCACATGTCATCATGAATGATCAGAGAATAAAACATTCACTGATACTTGGTTATAAAACATTTTTCTTTTGTAGAAATACATTTGAAAAGTCTTCACTGTATATGTGAAAGTTTTTTATTAACTAATTTAGAGTTCATTATAAAAAGGATTGTAGAAATGCAACAAAAACACTTAAATATATAGGAATATGATAAGCTGTTTGAATTAATAGATGTAAACTTAAAATCTAAAAGGTTTTGTGCTTTTTATCTACAATTTGCTTTAATGAAATACATCATTATAAAACATATTGTTGTTAAATTACTCTCAGTGTTATACAACATTTATATTGCCCACATATAATGCTAGCATACATGCATGCACGTGTGTGTGTGTGTGTGTGTGCGCGCGTGTGTGTGTGTAATGAGAAACTTGACAAGTTTTCAAGCATACTTCAAGGAATTAAGTAACTTTATACTTGATCTTATAGTATCTCTTTACTTGGTAGACTTCATTGGATTAATGTTCTTTGGGCATCAGTTGTGTTTCTTGCTCCACTCAGATACCAATGAAGAGTTGTGCTATGTATCTGTTTTTAAGGAGCACAAAGCTATGAATCAACTGCCTTTCATTTTATTCTTGACAATAAAATTATTCAAAAAATATTTTAGATTTGACAACACAGCGATTTGATTATTGAAATTTTAAGAAAGAAAAATCATGTTTAAACCTCATTAGGAGTAAATGAAATAAAACAACCCCAAAAACAGAAAACAAAAACAAAACAACAACAACAACAAATCCAAAAAATAAAATAAAATTTTAAAAAAGAAAGAAAAGAAAAGAAAACAGGTGCTTAATCAGAAGGATTGGAGACGATACAGAAAGCTACGGGAACATGACAAATAGTAGGCATTTGAGGAAAGATTTATTATGAAAATCTTTATATTTATGAAAGAAACATAGAAACTAAACATCAGACATTACAAAAATGAAAAAAAAAATGAATGAGTAAGGGAGCATCCTGTTAGTCAGTCTCTAAGTAAAGCAAAAGTAACTTCATGGAAGTACCTACACTGCACTCTGCAGAGTTAAACCTTAAGATCTCTAACAACGCAGAAAACACACTTGGAGGACGGGCCCTTGTACTCTGTAGCTCACTCACTAGTACTGTGATACAGGATGAATTTAAGAGATGTCTTGCTGTCAAGTCTTTTTCTTAGGTGGAGCTATAAACATTTTTAAAGCTCTAATTACCAAAGTCACCCTTTCTACTGTCTACATATGGATCACCCTGATATCAGTGTGGCTCCAGGAGTCTGATTAACTTCAGCACATAGCTGAAGACACAAGTTGAGATGATGAGAAATACAGACTTGAGCATTTCCTATGACCATCCATGCACTGAAAGAGTACATGCAGTATGAGACAGCATCCTACACAGAGCTGTTATATTCAGTATTGATGGCTGGGCTGCACGTAGAGAACAGATGCAAGAATTTAAACCAGCAGTGGTCATAGAACTAAGTAAGTCACAGGACTAGGTAAGAAAGACAGCTCAGTAGTCTGCCCAAACACTGTCTTTCCTTGTCTATACTGTTTGGGTATCAGAAATAGAAATGACTCATAATATTGCCACCCTCATACATGTCTGTGCAAGCGTACACACACACACACACACACACACACACACACACACACACACACATCACCCCCAAGGACTAGAAAGCAAGAAGCCTTAGAAAATGCAGAGGTCTTATTTACCCCATCTCCTTAGCAAGAAGAAAACATTGGCTGGCTTTTTCTTTATTTTTGTTTTCTTTCAACTCCTATATCACATGCCGCTGTCTCAAATGATGAAAATATTTCAATTTGCTCTAGTTTCAAGACCTAATGAATGCCTAGCATGGATGTAAGTAATAAGCCATGTTCATGGCCTACACAATGAACACCGAAGAAAGAAACTAAATTCTTTGTTGGATGAGGACATGAAAAAAAAAAAGTTCCTGATTTGATAAACATGACAAAAAAGTAAAATCTCCAGATACAATACAATTCCTTTTTAAATATACTGATGGCGTTCATCACAGAAACCTGAATGGCCACCGCTACTCAGAGCTTCCTACAGAGAAAATAAAGGAGAGAAGAGGTTAACGGGAACAGAAGTAGACCTTTTTAGGCTCAGTTCCTCGGAGCAGTTCCACTAGCGTAGTCGGCAGGATTCTAGCAGACCCACTAAACAGAAAACCAGCAATTCAGCAAAGGTAACTGCAACTGCGGCTGTCAGAACCCTGAGCAGCAACCAGACCAGGAGCAGCAGCCAGAACCTTGAAGCGTTCACTGGAATGGTTGTCTCTAGGGGAGCAGTGAACAGTCAAACAATAGGAAAGGATGCCAAGACTAAAAAGCCCAGCCTCTTGTTTAGCTTTATATATATATATATATATAATATATTATTATTATTATTATTATTATTATTATTATTATTATTATTATTATTATTATTATTAAGTGAATCAACATACAGCTTTTCAGGAACTTTCAAAGCTTGTCTGCCAGTGAGTCAGAGTGTTTCTGTTGCAGGAAATGGTGTAATCCACCAGATCCTATAGTCACAGATATTTACAATGGAGTCTCCAAGCAAGGAAGTTCAAACCTAAAGTTCAGAAGATCCTCACCAACTTCAGCAGATCTTGAACAAATAATAGTTTGCTTTTTGTTTGGTTTGTTTTGGGGTTTTTTGGGGGGATTGTTGTTGTTATTGTTGTTGTTGTTTTAATTTTCAGGAAGCAAGGCACTAACTCAACAATTTGATGAAATAATATAAAGTCTAAACTGTTTTCTCTTGTTAAAGGAAAGTGTGTTGTTTCTGTTTTCTTAGATGAGTAGAGAAGATGAGAGCTGTACCCAAGCTGTGCTTGGCCTGAACCTAGAGCATCTCAAACTATCCTGAGGCCTAGGTGTGGTATCTTCTAGCTTTAACACAATCCAATCTTTTGCAAGCCCAGACCCTGAAGGCTTTCTCTTCCAGGCTCCATGCAATCTACCCTAGACCTAGAATGTTTCAGTATCCAAGGCATACTGTTAAATAAGCTCCTCTTTTGTAGTTCTTTTTGAACTCTTGCTGGCAGGTTCAACACAGCTGTTTTGGTTCGAATTTTATCTCCAAGCTGACTGATTCAAACTGGCTTCTCTCAGCTTCTCACTGAATGACTCTGCTTGGAAAAACTGCCTCTGAACTCCACAACCTGAACCATACTGACTGCATGATCTGAACTGCACTATTGCTACCTTCATGTTCCTAAGCAGCCTCTATTTTCTGTCTCTTCTTGTGAAAGTTGGGCATATCCAATTTCTCGTTCATTCTGTCAAATCTTTCACTGATTCTTCACTTTTTCTGACTCTTAATTAGGTGACATTGTTTGGGATTAAAGATGGGTACTAAAGGTATTTCTGTATTCTAGTTCAACGATTAAAGGGGGAGTTACTAAGGATGTGTCTGTATCACAGCTCAATCACATAGACCTAGATCTTTGGATATCATGCCTTGCCAGAGCGGCCATGTTTCTGCATTAAAATTCCTCTATAGTGTCTCTTTCAAAGCTTTATTTAATCCAATGCAACACTCTAGGAAGAGAAAGTAGAATAGACACCCAAAATACCATCAACCAGATTGACTATAGACAGTCAAAGAAAATATGTGTAACGCAAGCCCAATGTACATTTTAAAAGGGGAGCCGGATAAATATATTAGAGGTGGATACCAATGGTCAGAACATTCTCCACAGTTGAGTGGAGAGTGTGATATGACTTTCTCACGTACTCTGGTGCCTCACATTTGACCAGGTCCCCTGGAGGAGGAGACCTGGTGGCACTCAGAGGAAGGACAGCAGGTTGCCAAGAAGAGACTTGATACCTTTTGAGCATATACAGGGGGAGGAAATGCCCCTCAGGAACAGTCATAGGGGAGGGGAATAAGGGAAAAATGGGAGGGAGGGAAGAATGGGAGGATACAAGGGATGGGATAACCATTGAGATGTAACAAGAATAATTTAATAAAATAAATAAATTAATTAATTAATTAATTATTAAAAGTTTAGTGTTATACATTATAAAAATCAGAATTTGTCTACACTTAAGAAAATTATAATACGAATACTAAAGTACTTGTTGAGATTTAATTTGATGTATATACATTTTTAGAAACTATTGTAAAAATTATTAAAAAAAAAAAAAACAAACAAATGTAAACCTGGCACAGTGGCTCACTCCTTTAATCCCAGCATTCAGAGGTGCAGAGGCAGCTGGATCTCTATGAGTTAGAGACCAGTCTGGTTTACAAAGCAAGTCCAGGACTGTCAAGGCTACACTTTAACTCTTTTTGTATTTTTAATTATTTCCTGTAATTTTTGATCTCATATATATATGTATATATATGTATGCACTCTAGTTTCTCTTCTTTCTCTTTCTTCTCTCAATATAACATCCAGCTTAATTTTAATTTCTTTGTTTAGCTCTGCTAAACCGTTTTTTTTTTCTTTTTAAGTTATTGTTTAGTGCTACTTTTCAGACTAAGTATTCTTTCTTTTCTTAATTGAGAGAGCTCGTTTTGATTATAGCTTCTTTGAGACCATGGAGGTAATTACTCTCCGAACCCTTAACTTATCTCTTTATGTGATTGTTCTTCTTCAACTTCTCTTTCTCAACTATATTTGCAATTCATTTTCCTTTGATTTTTACATTCTATTTATAACTGTATAATTATTATGTTAATCCCCTGACTATGGGAGGAAGAATCATTAAATAAGGTTATGCTATAACAATTGTAGACTGAGAGTGTGTTACATGATATGAAGAAATGTGCAGATAGAAAACTATTGCGTTTAAAACAGTCAGAATTATAGATTGTCCAGTCAGTTCCAATCTACAGTCCTTGAAAGTAAAGAATGTAGCCGTGTCAACACCCAGCCTTCAACTTAGAGAATGCAGCCAAGTTCACCAGAATTTCAGCCTGTGGATATTAAAGTGTGTTAATTTATTATGGTAGTCATATAATAACTACAGAGTTATTTTTTTAAGAAATGTTTAGAGGAATAGCTTTCAATCTAAAACCACTTGCACTTCTAGAATTTTCTTTAAACATGCCATTTTCATTTCCCCTAGCAGCCATATTTTTCTCATTTGGAAACTTAGAATATCATAGATTCCTCATTTTTATTTTATTACTGTCTTAATTATAAAAGACAATGTGTTTCATTATAACATTTGCAGAAATATATATAATGTACTTTGATCAAATCTATCCCATTATCTTCTTTAGTTCTCCTCCTTTTCATTTCATATCTAATAAAACAATCTCAATTTCCCATATGAAAAAATCATATTTGTCTCTCTGGGTCTGCTCATATCATGTTGATTTTCCATTCCACACATTTTTTCAAATGATATGAATTTGTTCTTCTTTATAGCTGGGCCAAACTTCACTGTGTATATTTTTTACATTGCTTTTCTCTATTTATCTAGTGGAGGCCTGCATAAGTAATGTGGCAATGAGAAAGGATATTCAAGTATTTCAGTAACATTCTGATATTATTCCTCTGACTATATACCCAGAGTTGGTATAATTGGGTTATAAATCAGCTTTTTTTTTTTAGTATAATGAGGTACCTCTGGATTGATTTCTAAGGTGAATGGCCAGTTTATACTTCTATCAGTAGGACATAATTGTTGCCTGTATCATTTTTTTTTTCTGTATAGTTACCAGAATTTACCAGAATTAGTTATTACCCTTGCATTGGTCAAATTACTATTCTCTTGGCATTTTATATCTTGGATATTAGAAACCTCTTTTTGTCTCTCAGTTGCGGAGTTATGGTTCCTATTAAAGTATTCCCCCATTATATATTGAATTTTGTATAGGATAGTCTCTCTACAATGTCATGCACCTCTGCTTCCTTAGATTCTTATTTGCAGGCAACAGGGCAGGTTGTACGTACAAATATTTTTGGATTAGAGTGTTTCCTCCAAATTTTTCATTTTTTCATGGCTGAGATGATTTTATCTAGTGGTGTTTGCTGCTTAACCCAAGACACTCATGCGCTCAAATGCTACCTTCTTCTAAGTTATCCTTGAAAAACTAAAAATGAACAAATCAATTAATTTATATCAGTTTCTGAGAAACAAATATAGACTGCCTAAAAAGGAACAAATTATGGAATATGTCCATAGAAAGCCTCTCTGAAAAGGTGATATTTGTTAGACTTGAAAGGAGAACCATTCATATTCGGTTCACTGAGAGAAATCCAAGCCCTCAGAAAATGCATTAACCACAGGATGGTGGTTATGATCTTTTTTGGTTACTGTCTAGCATTCATGCACCTAAAGCCATCAACAGTCAGTTTCAGGAACCAAGGGAAAGTGTTGTCTGTATTTTATTCTATCTTTATGTTTATCTAAATTCCCTGACCTATAGTATTAAAAAGAACAGCTTCAGTATTACTTAAAACATGATAAAAATAATATTATTAACAAAAATAGTTAAAGAAAAGAAGATGATCTTGTAAGCAGGTTAATGACTTGTATTGCTTGGATAATTGGTTGCATATTGGTGCATATGTTAACATTTTCTCTCATTTTCATTATTTTGTCATCCTATGAACTTTGATGTTATTTGTTATGTGGACTATTGAGTTTCTGTATAATTGAAGTATATAAAATAGAATAAATTCTAAAATTACATGAAAAAAAAAGAAAGAAAGAAAGGAGAGGAGCAAAGGAAACAGCCTTGAGGTGGAAGGGCACTTCATGGAACTAAGTACATAGATATGCCCAAAGCAGGGAGAATGGCAGAAACTATGCTGAAGATGAGATCTTCAAGATGGGGGGCCACACAATTAATAAAGCCTTCTAGAAATGGTAGTTTCATCTTTCAGCATAGTATGAGACAGGAATATAGTAAAAGGTGTTAAGGAAAGAAATAGTTTGACATATTTTTTTTTTAAATCTTCTGGCATCTTTTTGAGGACAGTCTGGAAGTTGGCTGGGGCAGAACTAGAAAAGCAATTAAGAGGCCATTTGAAACAATATAGAAGTTAAGGGTGGCCTTTTATGTATTTATAGTGGCAATGATAAAACGAATTAAAATTTTGATACATCTCCAAGATAGTGACAATATGAAAAACATAATCAACACTAATTATATAAAGCACATACTTAATCCTGGAGTATAGTATTTATATTCCTCAATATTCTATTCAAGACCTCAAGCAGCTCTTCCTTCTAATCCTGTTCATCACAAGTAATAGTATCAATGTCTTCAGAAAAGAGCCTAAAAGAGGATGGTTAGTAAATCGTGAATGAAATAATTGATTTGGTAGCTACCGACTCTATAGGGGAAACATTTTGAATGCATTTTTAAATTAGCATGTAATATTTTTAATATGATAAGAAAGTCTTGCTATAACATTATAAAATATTATATAATTTGTGATACTCCATGCACATTTAACAAAGGAAGAGAAAAGAACGCTGTGTCTTATAGTAAAATTCACATTCTGTCTGAAGCGTGCCATATAGACATAATGATGAGAATATCCAGAGCAATGATTCAAAATCAATAAATGTCATTGAACTACCATCTGAGGCAAATTAAGAATGCTATTTTGTTGATTATTAATTAACTCACAATTCATCAAAACTTGTCTTTGTCTTTAAATTATACATATATATATACATATATATATATATATATTCCTATTGAAATATGATGATGGGACACAAAGCAATTGAAATATAAGTGATATCAGCAGACATGTTTGAGATTTTGAAAAGGAAAATCAGACTGTATGAATTCCATAAATAAAGCTTTTAAATGGTCTCTTACCTCTTATTGATTATGACCTTGGCATTCAAGGTCTAATTATACTAAAAACTGCCCTATGTCTCTTGTGTACTGGAAAATCATTATCTGAAGTTAATCAGTTCTTCAAGCACACCATTCCTAATTATCATGTAGGTAATGAGAAAATATAAAAATTTAAATATATGTGTATATATATATATTATTCACCTTAAATACCAAATTTGTATAAATCAGAGCATTCAGATGGAGGAAATAAATGATATACAATATGGCTTTTACTATAATACTACAGAGATAAAACTTATTTGTTATGAACATTATATTTTAGAAATAAAGACATTAGGTAACATTCTTGAGTGCTTAAAATGTAAGTGTTCTACTTATTATAGTAGCTTTTTGGACATTTTAAACAAGCACTGTTGTAAGTCCTTTATGGTCCTCATCTTATCCAATCCTTATAGGCACATGAAGCTAAAGTGTTACTTCTGAGGTACAAATACAAATACTACATTGTATATTAACAGTGCATACTACTGTGATGTGTAGACATAAAGCTAAGTTATATATAAGATTCCTGTCCTGAAGTATGGCCAAGACTTGAGAATGTGATGGATGATTCCCTGGTTATATGCTCACTTCAAGGGTAGTAACATCCCACAGGCAGTTTGTCATTAAACTAAAAAAAAAAAAAAGGGAATATGGTCCTGATAGATTTGACTTTGTCTTGTGACCCTGTAACACACCGTTCAAACCATGCCTAGGTGAGATAGTCTAAGCAAGACAGAGCTTCCTATTAGAGTTGTGATGTTTTGGGGAAAATATCACGAGGGAACTGTAGGCTATCACTGTAGATGGAAGGGCTATCATACTATATATAATCCGCAAAGCTAAATTATACCACTCCCTAGTAAACTTCAAGGAGAATTTGATGAGTCAAATTATGACTGGAGGTGAGTGACACTTCAAGCTCAGTTTAATTGGATCAAGAGTGGAAAAGACCCTAAAGGTCCTCTGGTTTCTTAATATACAAAACAGATAACATGTGAATGCTGTACCAAATGATTAATTTTGTAAAAGCTATGGTAATTGCTGTAGTTAAACTACATCTGTCTTTGTATTATTTTCTTAGTAAACGATATTACATACATATTAGGTTGTTTCATCCAGCCAACATTCATACAAATGACTAAATGAAGACTGAGTTATTATGAACACTACTAGGATGCTGCTACCTTCCCTAAGATGCTCCTTTGAGACATGGAATATACTGCTCAGACTATTCCAGATATAAAGGGAAAGCAATAATGTTCTTTAAAATACCATTTTCTCGGGAAGATAAATCTGTCACTCAGGTTTAAGAAGGCTGAGGCAGGAACATTGTGATTACTTTCAAGGCAGCCTAGGCTACATAGAGAACACACACAAACACACACACCTCTAATGAATTATGATAATCTCCTTTAATAACTCTCCTACAATATTAATAACACCTGTTAGCACAGAAAAAAGTAGATAGTTTAGTTCCAAATCTATAATGTTCATGACAAGTTTATATTTGTGTGAAAAATTTTTCCAATTTTAGAAATTAAGGATAACCTCACAATTTAATCCTTTAGAACATAATGAAGATGTTACAGTGGAAGTTCCTAATAAAGATGTTACCGTAGGGATGGATCTCAATGCATTGCTATCACATGAAATATCTATGGGAATTAGAAATTCATTATATACAGGGTTACTGATTATTTGGTGTATTCTTCAATACCAAATGATTGTATTTATATTCTAATGGATACAGGTGCCATAAATAAAATCCACTATAATACCTAAAAAAAAAAAAAAAAAAAAAAAAATGCCAGTTCCTGAAAAGAAAGGTTGAGTTGAGAACTCTTGGCAACCTGAGTTTTCTTGGAAGAGAGAGAAGAACAGGATCTATTATCATTTTCAGTGTCTGTCCCAGCCCAGGAATGCTCTTACACTACTATAAAACTCAAGAAATTCCAGAAACCAAAGATAATAAAAGATGTCTGTAAGGAAGTGTGACAAACTTCTAAGCACTTCAAACTTTAAGATGTTGTTTTTCAGTACCTAAGTTTTACAGTTTATTATTAAGGGAAAAATGCCAGTAAAAGGGAAGATGCAAAAATACTATAGGAGATACAAATTTAAAACTTGGAAGACGTGGAAATCAGACTTCTGAATGCAGGTCGTTCTCTACACCACCTTGTGACAATGTACAAAGCATACACAAAATTTCATTAAGCATTATGACTGACATCTCAGTGTTTTCCCTAAAATTCAAAAGGAAACTAAATTCCATGCATCCCAAAGCAGAATACACTGTGTTGTGCCTTGAAATGTTCACAGCAATTCAACAACAATGTTTAAGTATTTTTATTTAAAAATTCAAGAAACACTAATTAATTGATTCAGCGTCACCACTAGTGTCCTTTAACTAGTTGTCAAATTTTGAATAAATACCATGAATACATTTTGAACCATCTCAAAAGTCAAAGGCACTGGCAATCATTAAACCCATATTACCCACAATAAATCTGGGTCTTAGAGCAATGTAGTCATTTAACAAAGAGCATACAATTCAAAATTATAGAGTCCTGGATAGAATTTGTTAAGTGCAGAATTTAACCCTCAATTGTCTTTAAAATATTATTTATTCATATAAACATTATACATGTTTATATTTTATAAGGAACTAAGCAAGATAATTCTTAGATTTGATATTATATCATTTTACTGCCTTCCAAGAAGAACAAGCATAATTTACATTTTTATAAAAATATGTAAAAATCAATCTATAAACCTAATTTACAATTATGGATGATTCTAGACACTAGAATGCCAATTGAAAATAAAACCTGTTATAGCCTGATAAAACAGTAAATGTTTGAGCTACTAATCAGGAAACACTGTAGACTTGGTTCCAGAAGTAAACATTTGGACATACTACTTATTTATTTTTATAAGCTTATTGGAACCCATGCCCAAATAATTTAATTTCCTTTTTTTTATGATTTTTAATTCATTATAATTTATTCATATTACATCCCAATTTCTCAGAATATCTATGTTGAGCTAATATATACCATGCATGTCTTTCTGGGTCTGGGTTACTTCACTCAGGGTGATTAGTTCTACTTCCTTCCCAGATTGCTTTGGCTGAGTAGCATTCCACTGTGTAAATGTACCAGAGTTTCTTTATCCATTCTTCAGCGGAGAGCCATCTAGGTTGTTTCCTGGTTCTGGATATTATGAATAAAGCTGCTATGCACACAGATGAGCAAATGTCCTTTTTGTATGGTGGAGCCTAGGAGTGATACAGGTCTTGAGGTAGAGCTATTCCCAATTTTCTGAGAAAGCACCAGATTGATTTCCACAGTGGTTGTGCAAATTTGCACTCCCACAAGCAATGAGGAGTGTTCCCCTTGCTTTACATCCTTGTCAACATGTGCTGTCATTTGAATTTTGTATCTTAACTATTCTGGTAGGTGTAAGATGGAATCTCAGAGTCATTTTTATTAGCATTTCTCTGATAACTAAGGATGTTGAGCACTTCTTTAGGTGTTTCTTGGCCATTCAATGTTCCTCTTTTAAGAATTCTCTGTTTGGTTCTGTACCCCATTTTTCCTCAATCAAAGGAACTATTTATTTCTTTTAATTTCATTTTTATTAAACATTTAAAAATTTTTATATTTATATAATTATATATATATAATAAACTACTGATAGCATGAAGAACCATGACACAATTAAGAATTATATAAATGTTACATTCTTAGTGTTTTGGCAATTTTTATTTGACTGCCTTGAAGAAAACATCTTTCCTATATTGGTGTGTCTAAAATTCTGAATGTAAATCAACCTCCACCTGTGTCATCTTCTCATTTGGAAAGCTACTAACCTGCACTCCCAGAAAACTCAGATAATTAAGTTTATTCCTTCTCAAGTCTCTGATGGAGTTGAAGACCAGGTAACTTAGTTTTACAAGAAGCTTAGTAGTTTTGGTATTAAGATGTTTTTAGGTCTAGGTAGATGTTTTAGGTTGATAATGACAAGATCTGTACCCTATTTTTAATTGAATGATTTGGTTTGGTGGTGTTTCGTTTCTTGAGTTCTTTATATATTTTGATATTAGCCCTTTGTTACATGTAGGGTTGGTGAGGACCTTTTTCCAGTCTGTAGGCTGTTTGGTTCTACTGACAGTGCCCTTTGCTTACAGAAGCTTTTCAGTTTCATGAGGTCCCACTTATTAATTGTTGATCTTAGAGCCTTAGCTGTTGGTGGTCTGTTCAGGAAGTTGTCTCCTGTGCCAATGAGTTATAAATTATATATATATATTAGATAATCCATGGGTTCTATAATTCATTTGACCATAGATCCTTCCTAGAATCCCATAAGATGATTGGAAGGCATGACAGGCCATAAAGACTCAAAGTCATTATTAAAATGAAATTTATCCAAACTAGTTATGTGCTTTAACTCTTTCTGTTGATTCTTGAGTTTTCTGTAAATTAAGACAGAGTAAGATTAATTTTAAATTTCAAATATGGAAAATATCAAATATGGTTTAAAAGAAATATTACCTTTAATTTCAGTGTCTTACTAAGAGTTTATGTTTCTACCATATATTTTGGGTTTTATAATTTCTATATGTAGTTTCAAAGAAACTATCCCAATTATTAGAAAAAGACACTTGTCACTCTTTTTCTCTCTTTTTGTTTTGTTTTTGTTTTTGTTTGTTTCTCAAGACAGGATTTCTCTCAGTAGTCCTGGCTGTTCTGGACTCAATTTGTAGACCAGGCTGGGCTGAAACTTAGAGATCCCCCTGCCTCTGCCTCTGGGATTATGAACACTTCTCACCACACCTGGCTGTCACTGTTATTTTCATTCATAATCTTTCTACTATATAGACCTCTGTGTTTTGCAGTTTTCTTTCTGCAAGACTTTACTTAGGCTATAATAATAAAAACCCCAGCAGTAAAATGGGTGAAATCATCAAATATATAATTATATATACATAATCAGTGTAAGGAATGATAACAATTAACGATTGTTATAACAAATAGTCCTTTGTTTTGATAGTTTAAAAGGTATGTTATGAAAAGAAAGTAGCAATTTTATTTATGTATTTCCTAAAATAAACAAGTAGTGAAGATTCTGACAATAAAATCTTCTGTTTTATTTTTCAAACATAAAATTCAAATACATGTAAAGAAAAAGGAAACATATATATATATATATATATATATATATATATATATATATATATATATATACAGAGATAGTTGGAGAATGAGGGCGTGGAGAGGGAAAATAAGGATGCAGAAGTAGATACAAGGAAGAATGAGAGGGAGGAAGTAACCTAAAATACATTTCTGTTATCTTCTATAATTGATCTACTAATAAACACCCTTATATTTATTTAAAAGATCTCTTGTGTTGTGTTAACTCATTCTTAAATAAGATGTGAAATAACACTACCTGTAGTAGAAATTCTTTTATTTTATTTTTTAATTAATTTATTCAGATTACATCTAAATTGTTATCCAATCCCTCGTATTTACCCGTTCCTCCCTCCCTCCCGCTTTCACCCTATTCCCCTCCTCTGTGTCAGTGACCGAGGAGGACCTCCTCCCCCACTATATGATCAAAGGCTATCAAGTCTCATCTCGGTAGCCTGTCTATCCTTTCTCTGAATGCCACCAGGCTTCCCCACCAAGGGGACGTGGTCAAATATGGGGCACCAGAGTTTGTGTCAGAGTCAGTTCCCCCTCTCCACTCAAGTATGGAGAATGTCCTGTCCATAGGCTACATCTGAGTAGGGGTTCGCTTTTTACTACATGTATTGTCTGTCCATGGCTGGTGCAGTAGTTTGAGTACAACCCTTGGGCCCAGTCCTGCCCATTCTGATATTCTTCTTGTAGGTTTCTAGGACCCACTGGATCCTTCTATTTCTCCATTCTTCCATACTACTCTCACAGAAAGTCCCAATAGGATGTATTCACATCTATCCCAATCTCCTGGTAAGTGAAGACTTTCATGGGACATGCCTCTTGGCCTTGTGTCCAATTATAAGTGAATATATACCCTGTGAGTCTTTCTGCTTCTGAGTTAACTCTCTCAGTACAATCCTTTCTAGTTCCCTACATTTCGAGATTTCCTTGTTTTTAATAGGTGAGTAGAATTCCATAGTGTAAATGTACCACAGTTTCTTTATCCATTCTTTGACTGAGGGACATTTAGGTTGTTTCCAGGTTCTGGCTATAATGAATAAGCCCACTATGAACATATGTCTTTGTGAGGTGGAGCATCTTCTGGGTATACTCCAAGGAGTGGAATAGCTGAGTCTTGAGGAAGCCCTATTCCCAGTTTTCTGAGATAGCTGGTGGGAACACAAACTTGTACAACCACTTTGGAAATCTATCTGGCGCTATCTCAGAAATTCTTTATCTGTGGAAGTGTAAGCAAGTTACAGTCTTCTTTTGTATAGACTTAAACTGCCTCCCAGTCTTTGTGAGACATGCTTAACTCCCAAGTATTATTTTTGGAGCACAATTTTCCCAATATTCTTTTGAAGTAAAATTATATAACAATTCTTATCAATTCTTCCTTTGTAAGTATTGCCTTTTATGTGTGACCATTTCTTGATACATGACAAACATGTTACCTCTGCACATGTTTCTAGAATCTGTGTTCTTGACGTTGTAACTTTCACAAAATGAAGACTGGAATCTCATGTTAATCCATAGCATATTAGTCATCAGTTTCTCTAAAAGGAGGATTTCATTTCTTAATGAAGTCAACAGAATCATCACATAATTACATGAATTTTACAAAGTTATATGTGCATTCTACAAACATACATGTTTGATAGCTATAGGGATATTAAAAAATTTAACTCCACCAAAAGAAATAAAACATAAGAGACTATAATTCTTCTATATTTTGGAAATTTGTCAAGGTTTTGTTAAAATTTCCATGTATTTTAATATCTGATTAAACTGAATATCTGATTAAACTGACCCCCCACCGTGTCATTGCCTGAGAAACTTGGGTTACTCTGGGATGTGAGGCCTAATACTAGAGAGCTAAAAACACTTCATTTTGAGCTACAAAACTCTAAGCTTTGATTCTCATGTTGTTACTACCAACATCTTTGAGGCATGGCTCAGCTACACACAGTTTACTTAAGGTCAGAAAAACTCTAGTTTGTCATTTTCCTGCCTTTACCTCCTAGCTGAAGTCTCTCTTGCTCTTTCATTGCATAAGCCTTTATATGGGTACAGAAAGAATATGTGCATATGTATGTTTTACCATTTACACATATGTGTACTTAAAGATGTGAACATAAATTTTAGATAATAATTTTTAAAAATTGAACTCATACACAGAAAATTATTTTTGTAAAAATTAAGACTCGTTCTTTGAGTTTTCCACAGGGGAAAATAAGTAAAATTTCATTATCCATTAGGGTTTTAGTACTTTTATTAGAACTTAATTCAGGTTGAGATCTATAAAGTTATGAATTTTGAACATTGGTTCAGTTGTTTATAACTATGCTATGACATGGATAATTTCTACATTTTAAAGAGAAGCAAGCAGAGGATCTAAAAAGGAAGGTGATGTAAGTCATTCAAGCACTCATGTCTATTTTGTGCAGAGCTTGAATTGATTCCACAAGTAATTAGATGTGAGGCAAATGATGCTAATTACTATGTTAGCTTGGCTTTTGGTCATATTTTATGATTTTTGAATTTTACCGATTCAAATGTATTTGCCATTTTGCTTGAAAGTCTAGGCCAATTTAAGTTACAAAAGTCCTGAGATATTCATACTTAGTATCGTGGTGCAAAAAGCTAGATACATTTTCTTCCAGACACTCAAGAGGAGAAGCAGCTATTTTACTCTATTAAAGCTGAGGTCAAGGTGCACCAGTGACTAGCATAGTTTATATTGCACTAATAAGGATGGATAATATTTTCAATGTCATTATCTTTCTTATAAACAAATTAATTCTGAAGATCTTAGAAGCACACAGGATAGATTTCTAATAAAACCCTGACCTTTGGCTTCTACTTTTAATGTATTTTAAATCTGTGATCTTCTCATCCATTGATGTAACTCAAGACCTCTTTCCTTTTAATTCTCTTCTTTATTCTTGTGAACCTTAGTTCTACTCTGTAATATTAGTCTCCAGCACCTCTATTACTTACTTTTACAAGCCCCCTTAGCCAGTATTCTATTTTGTGCTTTATATTTGAAATGTCATTATGTAGCCTTACAGAAATTTAGAAATGCCAAATAATGACTTGTTACTCTATCCTCTACCACAGATGACGTTTGGTGGTATCACATAGTTTGAAATGTTCTTCTTACTGCTATTGGCTAGTGTATGCATTCTTCCAGGTAATGCTTATGCACACACTTTTCATGATGGTCAGGAATTATGTTTGGGATGCTTTCCATTATGTTGCCACATGTAAATCTGGTAGTCCTCCTCTACATCCCCACAGTTCAACATGTGTTATGCAAATTATGTTTTGTACATTACACGTATGCACTATATATACACAAGTATTATGCATATTGTATGTAACATGTATATAAAATACAAATAATAAGGAAAAAGAGCTGATACATTTTCATGTTTGCTTCAGTGTTGATCTGCATTAATTATCTATTTCATTCCTGATTACTAGGAAAGAAAAGTAAAGAAAATCCACTCAGAGACCTTGTTCTGATAAAGCTCTCAGGCTGCTGATTAGGATGCAGTCACCTAGACAACTGACAACCAGACAAAGTCAGAAATGCAATAAAGCTGCAGACCAAGGGAGACAAGAAATCACTGCTTTCTGCCACAGATATCCTAATGATTAACTCGCTCTATACAACCATCATCCGGCAGACTAGAAATAGTCTCAGAATGGAAGAATTGAAGTTCTCTGAAGTTCTGAACAGGATAGAAGAAATATGTTGAGAAGAACGGAAATGCAATCTGTATAAGCCGAACAGAAACATCCTATTGCACGTTCATGTCGCAGCTTGAGGAACTCAATTACTATTAAAATGCATTAATAAGGTCTTCTCTCTCCTAGTGCAAGTTAGCCTCAGGTGGCTCAGCTGCAACTTGTCATTGTGAAGAAATCACCAGCCAGAAAACAGGGAACTGCCCATGCAATCTATGTACATTTTTCTTTTTTTAGACTTTGAATATTTAATTTAATATTATTAAATAAAATTGGTCAGACCAAAGGGATAGATGCCTGTATAATTCCAATTATATCAAATATGTAGAGTAAGCACATCCATAGATATCAAAAGAGTGGCAGTTGACCTGGGCGTGGTGGTGCATGCTTTTAATCCCAGCACTCAGGAGGCAGAGACAGGTGGATAACTGTGAGGCCGAGGCCAGCCTGGTCTACAAAGCGAATCCAAGGCTAACACAGAGAGGCCCTGTATTGAAAAGAAAAAGTGGCAGTTACCAGGTAGCAGCTGGAGAATAGAAGATATTAATGATTAACGGATGTTGAATTTGAGTTTGTAATTAGTAAGTTCGATAAATAGGTGGAGTTGATGCCTGGAAAATAAACATTGTAATTTTCTTTCTTTTTTATCTTTATGATGTTATATTATAGTTGTGCAATTTATACGACAAGCAAAGCTTTAAATAGAGCACAGATAAGCAAAACCCCACCAAAAATCTACACATCTTAAAACATTTGAAATTTATCTTTAATTGGAATAAAGATTAAATCTTAAAGGTAAAAGAAAGTATATCCATATATTTCCATACTAAAAAGAAATTATCCTTCTTTCTTTGTTCTTTAGCATTGGTCTCAGTTATTAAACAATTTTTCTTTTCTACTAAAAAAAAGTAAGAATGTTTCAGATCACATTAGAAAGTCACCACAAACATTCATTTATTGTAAAAGATATTTTTATAACATTGGCTCTAGAGTTATGTGAAAAGACCACATTAGAATCTACTGTGTTAAGTACGAAAAGAAAACATGCACTCCAGGTGCCAAGTACACAGCGGAACATTGGCTTTGGCTAAAACAGCATCTCAGTGTAAAGAAACGGAAGAAGTTGGGCATTGGCTACTCTCCCACAAAACAAATCTGTCTGTTTCCTAAACTCATAGAATTCCTATTGACAGACTATGAGAGCATTAGTACTTACTACCTTGTACTTTAATGCATATGTTAATATGCTCTGTGTTGGGCAATCTCATAGGCATGATTTTGATTTCTTTTGTGCGTCATGTAACATACTTTTGCATTCCAAATGCCTATTATGTAGATATTAAAGCACAAACTATTTTATTAGACTAATTACATAAGCTATAGTAGAAATCAGTACTTACATGACTTCATAATACAGATATGCTACTCTGCTCCTTACTCGTGGTGACCCTTAAGATTTCTTTGGCACTTTGTTGTATATACAGGGCAAACAGGACAAAAAGAAGGGATGCATCAACTGGAATATGAGGAATTATCAGACCGAGAGTTACAAATACATTACCTTCTACGGAGACAATTATGTCTCATTCTTAAACCTCAGTCAGCATTTGGACCTTTGTTAGCTCTTATCCTAACACAATTCCAGCCATTTTAACATTTTAAAATATGCTGTAATGGCATTTTTCCAACTTCAATGTATTGTTTTTTAAATAGAAGCTATTTCCTTCCATTATCAATATGCATTAAAACTGTTGAACACAAACTAAAATGTGGCATTTGTTATTTTAAATGAAAACATCTTTGCATAATTACTTGGTGCAACAATACAAAGTATGTAATACAAGTCTTTCCTCAAACCACATAAATATTCACGGTCTGTTTATTCTCCTTAGGATGTAATCTGAATGCATGTTGCCGTTCTTTGTATTAGGGTCTTTTTTTAATGTGTCCACTTTGATATATGCATTTGAATTTCAAAACGAAAAGAGTTTTATATCAAAAACAAGTAACTATTCCTTCCTTTCATTGTATTTCCTTTATTTACATTCTGTGTACATCACAGTGTACATCACTAAGGAGATGAGAAGGACAGATAGTGGGCTGCTGTTTACGTAATATGTGATATAAGGAGAGGGACACATGAGTGCTCTGAGGGCTATGGGAAGTGATCTAAGGCAGGAGTGGGAATCCAATAAGCCTTGCTGCAGAACATTATATTTGAAAGCAAACATATTCCCTGGGTAGGTGAAAATCTAAACTAAGGGTGTATTATCTCTTGACCAGTCTTCCCTCTTCAGAGACTACAATTGCCCCCTTGCTTCAGGTTATTGAGGCATATATCCATGTTCATGAAGGGTGCTTTGGGCAGGACCTGAGTCTGCTTTGTTCATGTTTTCTCTCCTCCCAGGATGTGTTCACAAGCCTTACACTACATCTCTAGGATACTTTATCAGGATTTAAGATACTTAGAGATTGAAAACAGCTTCTTTGAGAAGTATCAAATTGTAGGTCTAATATTGCTTTAAGTATTTCTTTCAAAGATGTCACAAGCATGTTCCCCTGGTCTAAAGTAGTGTGGAAATATAAAATTAAGCCTAGATGGGGCCAGCACTTTATTAATGTCAGGATTGCAGCATGCCTTCCCAGTGAAAGGGCAGCCCTGTGTTCTATCTGCATTCCCAGATGTGATTTACATCATAACTATCCTCATAATCCTGATAGAAATCTGGAAATATATATCACAAGCCATTGTCTGGGAAAGTCTGGGCCTTTCAGTAGTAGCTAATTTGAATTCCTCTTTCTTGTGAGTCATATTTGACACTTGGTTGAATTTCTAAAAGTTGGGAAAGTTGAAAATCATCACTTAGAAAGATAATGCTCGAATATTTCTCAAAGTAACATTCAAATATTATATGCATGTGATAATATATGGCATATATGAAAATATTTGCATATGACTTTGAGGAATATTTGAGCATCGTTATCCTTTTTATTTGATTTCAGGCTTCTATTCTGATTCTTGCTTCAGGATGTGAAAATATTATCTAGACTACAAATATATGTCATTTTTGCTTCAGAGTGGTGCATAACAAAATTATATGACATTCTACACCATTACCTATGCAGCATAAGCTAACTCCATGATTCTGAAAATTCTACAGTTATATTTGAATCTGCTTCCCTGTAATCAGTAGTAACCTCTACTCACACAGTAACTTAGCTTTTCTGTTTTTATACCATGAATATATCCTCTAGCCTCTGTTTCTGCTGTGTTCTATCAGCCTTTTATCACCACTGAAATGTTGCCCACAATAAAAGAAATACATTAGTGCTGGTTAAATTTTCTTGAATGTTGCTGCCCTTCTCCAGACTTGGTAAAATGGTCACATACAGCAGACATGTCTACTGTTCCAAGAGATCATTCAAAAAACCAGCAGACTGTAACCAGAATGGACTCTGTCTCAGAAGGAAGAAGGACAGGTCTGCTCTGCTGGGATTTAAAATGTTGGTTCCAGAAAGTCTAGATATTCCAGACGCTTACACAACCCATTTTTCTCTGGCATTATGACTGAATGTACTAATTTATTTGCTATTCAAAGTGTCTTTCTGTAATTTATGCCACACACTGACATGTGTTTAACTCTCTAAAATGTCCTGAATATAATTCGTTTGAAAGGCATTATACAAAATAACCTATAATGTATTTTTAAGAGGCATCTTAGAACAAAAAGAAATATAAATTTGAGAAAAGAAATGCTTATTAATAAGCATTTATATGGCACTTCATGTTTACAGATGGTTCTGTAGTCATGTTTTATTAGTTTAATGTGGCAAATATCTCTGAGCTCAAAGAGCTACTTAAGTACATCTCCGGACATTATATTCCCAGAAGTCTAGAGTTATATTGTCAAATGTTGAATAGATTGTCCTTTTGGAAGAGTGGTACCCTAAAGCTATTAAGGAACTTTTAAAGTGATGGATGAGAATGCATTCAAGACAGAGATTTTTACTTCAAGGTCTGTTTATGAGGATATAAAATTGAATATGTGTGAATATTACTGGCTTTACATGCAGAGATGTCATGTGCATACCTGTCCAAATGGCCTCTTACCTGTATTGTAGGACTAGACCTCATAAAGTACTGCTCATGGAATCTGTCTAGGAATTCTGTGGTTTTTGTGTATTTCACATCATGCACCCCAATCCTACTATTCTCCCAGTCCCGCCATGTCCACCTTTTATCTTTGCTACTCTTAGGTACTGCTGGATACTCAACTTCTTCCAGGTTTAAAGATAATGGAATCAGAGCAGAGCGATGAGGTATTGGGAGTGGCCCCAGGAGTCCAGCCTGCCAGCTGAATAGGGTTCAATTTCCTGAGTCATGGGCAACAGATGATTGATTAAACAAGTAGAACTAACTATTTGGTAAGGAAGCTATAATATATAAATGCAGATTTATTGGAAGTGGCATGGGAGAGGGAGACGGGGAACATGTGGTGGGAGGAAGGGAAGGGAAGAAAAGAGGGCAGGGAAGTGGGGAAAGGACAAAGGCAAGTTCGGGCAAAAAAGCAAAAGGGGCCCTGGAACAGAAATGGCTGGTTTATTTACATAGCTTGTCTCTGGAAGGGGGATAAGCCCTACCCCTAGGTAGAGGGCAGGGCATGCCAGCCATCCCCTGTAGCAGGACCTAGCAGTTGCCTCCCCCAGAAGAAAGAAGAAAACAAACAAAACCTCACCATAGAAGCTGTGTGGTGTCACACAGTCTATACCCTTTTGTGCATACACCTTTATTTGCAAATGTTCATTACAGTGAAACATTGTTCTGGCTTCAGGCCATTGGCTTCTGCTACACTGCTGATACTGGATTCTCACCAGGACTCCACTCAAATATCTTGTTTTTGCCCTATGTTGTGGAGATTCTGTAGCCTTGGTGCTGTAAGACCCACCACCTCAGGCACTTCAGCAATTCATAGATGGAGTAGATGCTGTTGTGGGCCAATTCAAGGTCTTGGATCTCAGCCTGGATGGTAGCTAAGTTGGTCAGTCTGACAACTCCCAGACACCTACACCTCCAAGGTCAGCTCTCCAGGGCAGGATTGATGCCTGATCTCCCAAGTGTTGCATCTGGAAAGGGGCAGGACCAGTTTAATTGTTTCCATGCCCTATGGACCAGCTTTCTCACACTGCAATAGTGAGGGGCAGGGCTAGCTGTCCCATGCTCACACGCTTGGGACTGGATCACCAGTAGCACCCCCTGCCCCCCACATAACCAGGGCCAGCTCTATTGTGCTACCCAGGCATGGTGCAAGGCCCACTGCCCAGAGTACTGTAGTTGGTAAGAGTCTAGGCCTGCTTTACAAGGTCTTCAGACATCAACGTGGCCCCAGGGTGTAGCACAGACCAGGGACATCCTCATGGCCTTTCATGGTAGCAGACCCCTGCTGCAGCAGGGCCATAAAATCCAGACATGGCCAGCAGTGGCAGCATGGGCCAAGAACTCACCATGGCCTCAGGGGACATGCAGGCTACTCACATGAGGCTGTCTCTCACTACACTGTCTCTCTTTACTGTGAACCCACCTTTCTGCTTCCCTTTCTCTTCCATCTCTCCACCACTCAATCTCATCTTGGTGGTCCTCTGGGCCTCTGAATGTCTAGGATTGTCTTAGGAGTCCTATGGCCTATAGGCACCTAGTGGCATTAGGCTAAGATCATCTCCAGCATACTCTGCTCACAGGAGCTGGGTGACGCAAGTCAGGGGTCATCTTTGCTGCTGCACTCCTAAATGTGGAGCTTCTTCAAAAGAACATAGAATATGATTTTGTACATGGAATCAGTATAAACAAACTACTCTGCCTTAGCTCTGGGAGTCTCATAGAACAGCTGGAGAAAAGATAGAGGAACCCAGAGCACACAAGAACTCTACAAGAAGACCAACGGTGTCAACTAAGGACCATGGTGGTTCACAGAGGCTGAACCACCAACCAAAAAGCATGAAGGAGATATGTATGTAGAGAGTGAGCAACAGAAGAAAAGAGAAAAGTAGAAAAAGTCTTCTGTAAAATACGGCTTTAGTTTAACTTGCATTTATTAATGCATGCCTGACAACAGAATTTAATTCATGTCTTCTGTTCTCCCACCATCTTTCTCTTTTCAAATTTTCCTAGCATCACCCAAACCAGGATTCCTGTGCCTATTACATGATGGCAGCGATAATCAAGACACGTTTTAGGCATCTAGAGCAAGTCTAGTCATGTCCCCACCTTGCCATTCTAATATTGATTTACATACATCTAACTGTAGATTCCTCTTAAACAAATAACATTAAGATACTGACATATACATAACCAAAACATAAAACCCTATCTGCTCACATGCTCTTTCTTTAGAACTCACTCTTGGGCTTTATAGTCTACTGGCCAAAATAGTTAGAGAAACATTTTGTGTAAATGGTTGTAGATACTTGCAACTTTGCAAAAGAGCATTGTTATGGCCGTAGAACTGTGACAGTCATTGGCATTTTCATGTGTCTCTAGGTACAGTTACAATAGCTCTTTGATTAGGAGTGGGACATTGTGTCCAACTCTACTTTCCATCCTGGGGGTCAATGGAGGTTAGATGCTGTGTGTGCTTTCAAATCTACTGGGAGCACATTAAATGCAGCCGCTCTTACATGTCCAGAAGATGCTCTTGTCTTGTGCTCATCTGCCACTTGAAGTTTTTACAGTCTTTCTATTTCCTCTGTGATCCCTGAGTCTTTAGAGGAGAGGTTGCAATATGCAGGCTCCACCTCTGACTGAATATTCTACAGGGTTGATAATACTAATCTGTTTTATAATTACAATGATCTGAGTATTTTGTTTGATTTGTTCATCATGTTCTTAATTGGTTTTAACACAATAATACTGTCTTCTAGATTATGAATAGTTATGTTATGATAGTTACAAACTTCATGTAGCTCTAATTAAGATGCTGAGAATAAAAATTATTAAAAAGTTAAAAGATAAGATTCTATCCATAAAAAGAATTTTTCAGAGGTATTAAAGCAAGTTTTTGCTATTTTTACTTGGATCAACACATTAAATATTTATGAAACATGATAATAATTTCTTCATTAAGAAAAACTTTTTATTAAGAAAACTTTACTCAATAGTTCCTGCCTCACAAATATGTCTGTCAGATATATTGTGCCAGAAGGCTGAAGATGATGCTCCAATGTTATAGAGAATTTTGGGTGACTACTCAGGTAGCAAACTTATCTGTCTTCTTCTCATTTGGAAATCTGCTAACCTGCACTCGTGGTATACTCAGGTAAACAAGTTTATTCCTTCTCAAGTCTCTGATGAAGTTGAAGATAATATAGTTAAATTTAGATGTTTAGGGGTTAAGGTAGTTTTAGGTCTAGATATGTGTTTTAAATTGATAATGACAAGATATGATAGATATTAATATACTTTCAGAATTTTTGACACACCAAGATAGAAAAGATGTTTTCTTCAAGGCTGCCAAATACTAATAGCCAAAACACTAAGAATGTAACATTTATATAATTCCTGATTGTGTCATGGCTCTTCTTGCTATAGGTATTTCATTGAATATGTATGTAATAATATAAATGTATATGTAAAAATATTTAATAAAAAATGAATATTTTAATTATGAATTGTTTGGATAGAAAATATGGCTTAAAGCACAAGAATTATCTGAACATACCTGTTTAGAGACAAAAAGCATAGAGGTAAGACGACTGGGAGAGTAAAGTGGCTATTCTACAGCCTTAAACTTTTAGAACTGAAGTAAAATTTAGTGACTTTATTCAAAGTGAGGTAAATGAATATACACTACATTTTAAATAGCTGAGAAAAGTAATCTAAGAATCACACTTTTTAATTTTCTGGAACGTCTTCACATGTTCCAGAAAATCTTTACATGTTTACATGGAACATCTTTACTGCCTTTTTTAACAGACAATAAGGATCTATGGACGGTTCAAATGAGAAGACTTATGACCTTCAGTATGAAAATGTAAATATTCTGGAGGCCTGTTGGAAAAACTTAACACACACGTGCACATATACTCAGTTGGATCTTGGCATTGCAGTGGTGGCATAATTATTATGCCTTTGAAAGTTATGGATATTTTTTTCTTAATTTAGAGTGATAAGAATGTACTCCTCAGCAAGCATCAGCATGTATGTATGACATGCATAGACCAGTCAGGATGATAGTTTAACTAAGCAGTTTAGCACCATAGGTACTTGTGCTGGTGCGGATAGAATTAAGTAAATCAGTCTGGAATAACTTGTCCAGATAAGAAGCAAAAGCTGCAAGCATTACTACATCCATAACTTTTGAAACACAGGTGAAACATGATGATATTAGTGGAAGAGTAAAATGGGACCAGGAGACAAAATCTATAGGTAGAAGAGGAGGAAACCATCATCTGTAAAAGCAAGAGAAGAAGAAAAGAACCACTCTCTCCCTTCCAAATATTTCTCTTCTGCTCCTGTATCCCCTTGGCTGTACTCAATAGGAATCTAGAAAACGAGTAATTTATAGACTCTTGGCTTTTGGACACAGAGCAGGGAGGAGAAAGATGGCCAATAATGGAGAGTAAATTTGGAGGGTAGTCAACTCCAGTACAGATTCACACAGAGGGAAAATTTTTTTAATCAATCTTTAATCATAACTCCCAGGATTTCTGGCCAAGTAATTAAATTGAAAAAAGGAAGATAATAGCCAATGACAAGATAATTTTATGGCCTATAAACCATCTAACTTTTGTATTCTTCATAATTCCCATGTCTGTGACCAACCAGAGGACAGATTATGTACATGTTGGTCAATTGCCAGGGTGATTTAGTAACAACTATGCCTGTCCCCGAAAAGTTGTAAAGAAACTGGTCACATTGCTTACACAATATTACAAAGTGGATTCCTTTTCTTAGTAACAAAGTGGATTACATGAAGTCATGGAAGTTGAAATCACTTATTGAAATTCTGATATGAGAAATAAAGGTCATTGAAAGCTGGAACTTTGCTTGCTATGTTTATTTAATTACCTTTACCACTATCACTGACAGTTTAAGACTGGATATTCATTTTGAAAGTCATGTTTATTTTTGTGAATCCAATAGAAAAACTTCATATCTCTGAGATCTGACAATGGGCCAAGTGGTGAGATGGTAAACTGATTGTACTTATGCACCAGCTAAAAGTATAGGTCCCTCACATTTGATAAATAACCTTAATGGTACTACAGGAGTCAGAGTTTTAGATAAGAAAAATTGTGTTTCTCTCCATTAATTTTATGCTGGCTGTTGGCTTGCAGTATATAGCTTTTCTTATGTTTAGGTATGTGCCTTGTATTCCTGGCCTCTAGAAGACTTTAAACATGAGTGGGTGTTGGATTTTGCCAAATGCTTTTTCAGCATCTGAAGAGATGATCACGTGTTCTTTTTCTTTCAGTGTGTTTATATGGTGGAATACATTCATGGATTTCTGTATATTGGACCTACATGCCTGAGTTGAAGCCTGCTGAGTCATGGTGAATGTCTTTGATGTGTTCTTGGATTAAACTTGTGGGTATATTATTGAGTAGTTTTGCATCAATGTTCATAAAAGAAATTGTTCTGAAATTCTCTTTGTTGGGTCAGTGTGTGGTAGAAGTATCAAGGTGACAGTGGCCTCATAGTGTTGGGGTTGGGGTTATCTGCTGGAGAAAGACCCAAAGGCAGTATGCAAAAAAATGTTTTTATTCTAGCATGCTAGGGTTGCCTCTCTCCTCTGGAGGGAGACCCTGAAATGAGCACACAGGCTCAATTATAGACAGTTGTAGGGATTTGGGATGACAGAATTGAATCAGGGTATATGAGGGTATTCAGGACTGGCTGTTTGGTTATTGGGACTTTTGAGTCACTGATGTTTTGGCTCTTACTCAGGAGCTGGCCTTTAATTTGATTAGAAGGGGCCAGCTGTGGTCTTTGGTAAGGCCATGAAGTAATAAAAACATTGTATCTAGTCAATTTGTTCTATAAGCTTAGCTGCCCACGACCTGTCCATGAGCTGTCTACAACTTGGCTCTGTTTTGGTTTTTTTCCAGAAATTTTTAGAAACTTGGCTTAGTTAAACAGAGTGAAAACTTGAAGCCTGTCATGGAGTTGGTCTAGTCAAGCAAATGGGGTCTTTGGAATTTAAGGTCCCTGGGTTCAGGTCCATTCTATAGAATGAGTTCGATAATGTTCCTTCCATTTCTATTTTGTGCAATAGTTTGAAGATTATTTGTATTAGCTCTTCTTTGAAGGTCTGGTAGAATTCTGCACCGAAACCATGTGGCCCTGGGGGACTTTTGTTTTGTCTTGTTTTGTTTTGGAGACTTCCATTTCCACAGGAGATATAAGATTATTTAATTTGTATACTAGATCTTGATTGAACTTTGGTAAGTGAAATCTATCAAGAATATTTCCATTTTATTTAGATTTTCAAATTTTGTAGCATATAGGCTTTTGAAGTAAGACCTAATGATTATTTGGATTTCCTTAGTATCTGTTCTTATGCCTCTCTTTTCATTTCTAATATTGTTGACTTAGATAGTGTCTCTCTGCCTTTTAGTTAATTTGGCTAAGGATTTGTCTATCTTGTTGATTTTCTCAGAGGATCAGCTCTTGGTTTTATTGATTCTTTGATTCTTTGTTTCTAATTTCTTAATTTCAGCCCTGATTTTCATTATTTCCAGCCATCTACTCCTCTTGGCTGTGTATGCTTCTTTTTTTCTAGGGCTTCCATTTGTGTCATTAAATTGCTTGTATGCGATTTTTTCCAATCTCTTTATGAATGCGTTTAGTGCTATGAACTTTCCTCTTCGTAGTGCTTTCATTGTGTCCCATAAGTTTGGGTATGTTGTACCTTCATTTTCACTGAATTTTAGGAAGTCCCAAATTTCTTTGTTTATTTCTTCTCTGGCCTAGTTATCATTGACTAGAGAGTTGTTCAGTTTCCATGCATGTGAAGGCTTTTTGTTATTTCTTTTGTTGTAAAGGTCCAGTTTTAGTTCATGGTAGTCTGAAAGGATACAAGGTATTATTTCAATCTTCTTGTGTCTGTTGAGGCTTGTTTGTGACCTATGATATGGTCAATTTTGGAGAAGGTTTTATGTTGAGATCTTTAATCCACTTGGACTTTAGTTTGTGCAGGGTGCTAAATATGGATATTTGCATTTTTCTACACTTAGACATCCAATTCGAAAAACACCAATTGTTAAAGATGCTATCTTTTTCCAATGTATGGATTTGGCTTCTGTATCAAAAATCAAGTGTCCATATGGGGTTTATTCCTGGGTCTTTGATGAGATTCTGTTGATCAACCAGCCTATTTCTATGGCAGCACCATTCCATTTTTATTACTGTCGCTCCAGTACAGCTTGAGATAAGGGATGGAGATTCCTCTGGAAGATTTCTTATTGTATAAGATTGTTTTAGTTATTCTGCCTTTTTTGTTTTTCTATATGAAGGTGAGCGTTGAGTTTTCAGGGTCTGTAATGAATTGTGTAGGTATTTTGATAAGGATTCCTTTGAATCTGAAGATTGCTTTTAGTAAGATGGCCATTTTTACTATTCTGGACTCTAAGCAGAGCACTAAGAATAATATGGAAAATGGGTGGATGGAAGGACACAGAGGGCTCAGGAGCCCCCACAAAGAGACCATCAAGGTTGATGGATATGGACTCAGGGGCCCTGCACACACTGTTGCACGAACAAAGGACAATGTATGCAGTGAGCCTAGACCACTAATCTCATCTAGCCAATGGATAATCCATTCTCCAGGGTTGTTCGGGCAAAGGGGACTGCCTCTGACATGAATTCTGTTGCCCACCATTTGATCATTTACCCTTGGTGGAGAGGCCTGGTGGGCACACAGAGGAAGGGGAAGAAGACTATCCACATGAGGGTTGATAGGCTCAGTTCCTATGGTGAGGAAGGAGGTCCCTCTGTCAGAGGTCTATGGAATGGTAATAGAGCAGAAGAAGGAAAGGGTAGGAATGGGAAGACACGAGGAAGGAGATAACACTTGAGATGTAATCTGAATAAATTACAAATATTTAAATTAAAAAAGAAAAAATAGATAAAACAAAAAATATGAAAAGTATAATTGTTCTAATCAAGTAATAAGGCAAAATGCAAAAGTATGAAAAGTCTAAATGGGTAATTTGAACATAAATAAAAATAAACAAAATAAAATAGTGAAAATAAATATTGAGAAAATTTTGTATCTATATCTAATAGTGATACAAAATAATAATTCTAATTTTGACTTTAAAATTAGTCTTACTCCATTGAGAAACTAGCTCTGCCAAAGATGCTGCATACTTTCTGATATTTTTACATAATCTATTGAAGCAAGGACTCTTCACATCATGACAACACATAATATACTTTATAGAGATATGCATATGATCTTGCATAAGTACAGGTACAAAACTAACTTAGGAGTAAAGGACACAAGCAAATCAGAAGAAAAACAGCATTATTGTGGTCCTCACACTGTTACAACAGTCAATATACTGTTGGTGTCACTACTTCAACAGGATAACGGTCCAGGTGAAGAGGGGATCCTGCACTGACCAGGAACAAGTCACAAGAGAGCAGCTACTGCAACTTCTAATACTTTATTATTGGTTAATCTTAGGCTTTCTTCACTAAGATGACATCGTTAGAATGATGTCAGTGTACAGATCAATACCCAGGGCCTTGCAATTGATTTGTCTGAAACCGGAAACAACAGCTGTGTCTATACCCATCTCCTGAATCACCCAGATACTAATTATGGTTAGCAGGCTTTACTGGAAATGTCGTTGTCAAAGAAGTCTTTGACTGCTACCTGTACAACTCAGAAAGCTTACTGCAACATCAGTGGTGTTTTTGCTATCTTTTCATGAAGGTCTAGACTTTGGCCTTCCATTGTCAGAAATACGCAAAGATCTTTTTCAGAGTGAAATGAAAACATACAAATAATTAAGCTAAAATAATAAGAACAGGTAATGCATTTATTAAAGCTGACAATACCACAGTTTGATATCTCCTAAATCTAGTTTGTGTTAATCATTTCTTACAAAGTTTCCAGAGTCTCCTATATTGATGACATTTTTAGGTATTTTAAAAGACATGCTAAAATTTTCTTGAATTTTTTCCTCTCAAGAAATCTTAAGACTATAATCACTCTGATAATATATAAAAATTCAAATAATTGAAATAAATGTGTTCCAAGACTGCTCAAATTACACTTTACATAATACAATAGGATAATTTCCTCCTATGAAAATGTTGTGTAAATCAGCATGAGCCGTTACAATGCAGTACCTAAAATGTGACACAAAAAGCATATAGGTAGTAGGAAATATAGCAGTTTACTTTAAAATAATTACATGATTTAATATAGTGAGTACATTTTTTCTTAATTTAATACTAAGCTATTTTTTTAACTAAAGGAACATTCTATTCGATTTCCATGTGCACATTCTAGTAAGTTTTATTGCCGTCTCTTTAAATATAAAGTTTTGTTGTCCATATTTAAACATTAATATTTGTCTTAAATACACTTATGATTAAGATCTTTAATGTTTTTTGTCCTGCTTCACTTACTGATTCTTAAAATTCATTCACATAAATATGTTACAGCATGATACATAAAACTATACAGTGTATAAGTAAAATAAATCATAAATCAATACAGATTTGGGCTATTTAGATCAATAGGTTCAGACAATTATATATGCAACTGGGAACAGCTGTCTAAAGCTGATATAGCTGTTCTTCGAAGCTTCTTATGTTTTTTGACAAATTTCTCAAACTTGATGTTACCAACCTTCTAACACTAGGTTGATTTTCTTGGTTATTTTAAAGTTTAATAAAAAAGAGAATTATAGTCATATACTGTTTCTGTCTTTTTTGTGTGCTTTTGAAGGATTCATCTCTTATGTAGGATATGTAGTATCATTATTTTTTCTTACTTTTATTATTTACGCAGTGTATTTCTCTGTGGCATTGGCTGTTCTTTTTTTATTAATTTTTTATTATTTTCTTTATTACATATACATTTATATTAGTACACATATATTTATATTATTATGCGTAGCAAGAAGAACCATGAAAAAAGAAATTGTAACTCAAGTAAATTATTACTACATTTGTTGCCTTATTAGACATAGGGAAAAGATACTTCAATTTTATTTATTTATTTATTTTTAGTACTGGACATATTAGCATCTTAAATTAGTTAAGCTTAGTCTTTTTACACAAAAGCCTCCAGGAGACTCTTTCAGGTAAAGAAATGGAAAGCACCTATCAGAAGGACCAGGACTCACATGTGGCAGAGAAGTCCTTGCCTTCCGGTACTACGCTGTGATTTCTTCTAAAACGGGTACTGCACACGCTTCTGTGTTGCAGGTCCAGCTGTAACATGGAGAACTCTAGGATGCATATTAGTGCAGTAGGTGTGACCCTCATGCACAGAACCGTAACACATGCATTTGTGCTGCAGGTCTAACTCTTTTTTTTTTTTTAATTTATTCATATTACATCTCGATTGTTAGCCCTTCCCCTGTTTCCTCCCATTCTTCCCTTCCTCCCATTTCTCCCCTTCTCCCCTCCCCTATGTCTGTGACTGAGGGAGACCTCCTCCCCCTATATATGCTCTCAGAATATCAAGTCTCTTCTTGGTAACTTGCTATCCTTCCTCTGAGTGCCACCAGGTCTCCCCATCCGGGGTACATAGTCAGAAAAGGGGCACCAGAGTTCATGTGAGAGTCAGATCTCACTCTCCACTCAACGGTGGAGAGTATCATGTTCGTCGGCTAGGTCTTGGTGGGGTTCGAAGCTTACTGCCTATATTCTCCTTGGCTGGTGCCTTAGTTTGAGGAGGACCCCAGGATCCAGATCTGCCTGTCATAAAGTTCTTCTTGTAGGTTTCCAGGACCCTGTGGGTCCTACTATTTCCTCTTTTTTCCATGCTACTCTTGCCTAAAGTCTCAATCGGATATCCTCTCCTCTGACCCACTTTCTTGGTAAGTAAAGATTTTCATGGTACGTATCCCTTGGACTAGTGTTTTGATATAAGTGAGTATATACCATTTGTCTCTTTTTGCTCCTGGGTGAACTCACTCATTATGATAATTTCTAGATCAAGCCATTTGTCCACAAATTTCGGGAATTCCTCGTTTTTAATAGCTGAGTAGTATTCCATCGTGTAAATATAACACAGCTTCTTAGTCCATTCTTCTACTGAGGGACACTTAGGCTGTTTCCATGTTCTGGCTATTATGTATAGAGTAGCTGTGAACATGGTTGAGCATATGTCCCTGTTATGTGGTAGGGCATTTTCTAGGTATATTCCAAGGAGTGGGATGGCTAGGTCTTGAGGAAGCCCTATTCCCATTTTTCTGAGAAAGCGCCAGATAGCTTTCCAAAGTGGTTGTACTAGTTTGCATTCCCACCAGCAATGAAGGAGTGTTCCTCTCTCTCCACATCCTCGCCAACATGTGGTGTCATTTCAGTTCTTGATCTTAGCCATTCTGATGGGTATAAGATGGAATCTCAGTGTCGTTTTAATTTGCATTTCTCTGATGACTAACGAGGACGAGCATTTCTTTAAGTGTTTCTCGGCCATTTGATATTCCTCTGTTGAGAATTCTCTGTTAAGTTCCAAGCCCCATTTCGCAATTGGGTTGTTTGGTTTTGTTGTGTTTAATTTCTTCAGTTCTTTATATATTTTGGATATTAAACCTTTGTCAGATGAAGGGTTGGTGAAGATCTTTTCCCATTCTGTAGGCTGTCGTTTTGTTCTCTTGACAGTGTCTCCTGCCTTACAGAAGCTTCTCAGCCTCATGAGGTCTCATTTATTAATTGTTGTCATTAAGGCCTGGGCTGTTGGTGTACTGTTCAGGACGTTGTTTCCTGTGCCTATGTGTCCCAGGCTCTTCCCCACTTTTTCCTCTAACTGAATTAATGTCTCTGGTTTTAAGTTGAGGTCTTTAATCCACTTGGACTTGAGTTTTGTGCATGGTGACAAATAAGGGTCTAATTGCATTTTTCTACATGTAGACATCCAGTTAGACCAGCACCATTTGTTGAAGATGCTATCCTTTTTCCATTGAATAGAGTTGGCTTCCTTGTCAAAAATCAAGTGAGCAAATGTGTGTGGATTCATCTCTGGGTCTTCGATTCGATTCCAGTGATCCACCAGTCTGTTGCTTTGCCAGTACCATGCTGTTTTAATTACTGTTGCTCTGTAGTACAGCTTGAGATCAGGTATGGAGATTCCTCCCGAGGATCTTTTGTTGTATACGATTGTTTTTGCTTTTCTGGGTTTTTTATTTCTCCATATGAATTTGAGAATTGATCTTTCAATATCTTCAAAGTATTTTGTAGGTATTTTGATAGGGATTGCGTTGAATCTGTAAATTGCTTTTGGTAAGATGGCCATTTCTCCCGATCCACAAACAAGGTAAATCCCTCCATCTTCTCATGTTACCTTCAATCTCTTCCTTCAGAGGTTTGAAGTGTTTTCGAATAAGTCCTTCACTTGCTTGGTTAGAGTTACTCCTAGATATTTTATATTGTTTGTGGCTATTGTGAAGGGAGTAGTTTTCCTAATTTCTTCCTCTGCCTGTTTGTCATTTGTATACAGGAAAGCTACTGACTTTTTTAAGTTTATTTTGTATCCTGCCAATTTGCTGAAGGTGTTTATCAGCTGTAGGAGATCTCTGGTGGAATTTTGCGGGTCACTTATATACACTATCATATCATCTGCAAATAAGGATAATTTGACTTCTTCCTTTCCCATTTGGATCCCCTTGATCTCCTTTTACTGTCTTATTGCTCTGTCTAGAACTTCAAGAACTATATTGAAGAGATAAGGGGACAGAGGGCAGCCTTGTCTGGTTCCAGATTTTAGAGGAATTTCCTTGAGTATCTCTCCATTTAATTTAATGTTGGCTGTTGGTTTGCTGTATATGGCCTTTATTATGTTTAGATAAGTGCCTTGTATTCCTGATCTCTCCAGAACTTTAAACATAAATGGGTGTTGGATTTTGTCAAATGCTTTCTCTGCATCTAAAGAGAAGATCATATGGTTTTTCTCTTTCAGTTTGTTTATATGGTGGATTACATTGATGGATTTCCGTATGTTAAACCATCCCTGCATGCCTGGAATGAAGCCTACCTGGTTATGGTGAATGATGTCTTTGATATGCTGTTGTATTCGCTTTGCGAGAATTTTGTTGAGTATTTTTGCATCAATGTTCATAAGAGAAATTGGTCTGAAATTCTCTTTTTTTTTTGTTGGATCTTTGTGAGGTTTAGGTATCAATGTGACTGTGGCCTCACAGAAGGAATTTGGTAATATTCCATCCATTTCTATCTTTTGGAATAGCTTGAATAGTATCGGCATTAGCTCCTCTTTGAAGGTCTGGTAGAATTCTGCACTTAAACCATCTGGCCCTGTGCTTTTTTTGGTTGGGAGACTATCAATGGTTGCTTCTATTTCTATAGGTGAAATAGGGCTATTTAATTTGTTTATCTGGACTTGGTTCAATTTTGGCAAATGGAATCGGTCGAGAAATTTTTCCATTTTCCTTAAATTTTCGAATTTTGTGGCATAAATGCCTTTAAAGTAGGTTCTTACGACTCTTTGTATTTCTTCGGTGTCCGTTGTTATGTCTCCCTTTTCATTTCTGATTTTGTTAATTTGGATAGTGTTTCTCTGTCTTTTAGTTAGATTGGCTAACAGTTTGTCTATCCGGTTAATTTTCTCAAAGAACCAGCTCTTGGTTTTGTTGATTCTTTGGATTGTTCTCTTTGTTTCTAATTTATTGATTTCAGCCCTGAGTTTATTTCTAGGCGTCTACTCTTCTTGGGTGTTTCTGCTTCTTTTTTTTCTAGAGCTTCCAGATGTATTGTTAGGTTGTTTATGTGGGATGATTCCTTTTTCTTTTTGAAGGCGCTTAGTGCTATGAATTTTCCTCTTAGCACTGCTTTCAATGTGTCCCACAAATTTGGGTATGTTGTTCCATCATTTTCATTGAATTTCAGGAAGTCTTTTATTTCTTCCCTTATTTCTTCCATGACCCATGTGTCATTAAGTAGAAAGTTGTTTAGTTTCCATGTGTCAGTATGCTTTTTGTTATTTCTGTTGTTGTTGAAGTCCAGCCTTAGACCATGGTGATCTGATAAGATACAAGGTATTATTTCAATCTTCTTGTATCTATTGAGGTTTGCTTCATGACCAACTGTGTGATCAATTTTAGAGAACCTTCCATGGGTTGCTGAGAAAAAGGTATAATCCTTTGCATTTGGGTGGAAAGTTCTATAGATATCTGTTAGATCCATTTGATTCATGACATTGGTTAATGAGGTTATTTCCCAGCTTATTTTTTGATTCAAAGACCTATCCTTGAGTGAAAGAGGGGTGTTGAAGTCTCCCACTATTAATGTGTGGGTATCAATCAGTGGGGCAAGCTTTGTTAAGAACTCTTTTACAAATGTGGGAGCCCTTGTAATCGGAGCATAGATGTTCAAAATTGTGATATCTTCTTAGTTGACTTTACCTTTGACGAGTACGAAGTGACCATCCTCATCTCGTTTGATTAATTTTGGTTGAAAGTCTATTTTATTAGATATTAGAATGGCTACCCCAGCTTGCTTCTTGTGACCATTTGCTTAGAATATTTTTCCCCAACCTTTTACTCTGAGGCAATGTCTGTCCTTGTGGTTGAGGTGTGTTTCTTGAATGCAGAAGAATGTTGGGTCATGTTTATGCATCCATTCCGTTAGTCTGTGTCTTTTTATTGGAGAGTTGAGACCATTGACGGTGAGAGATATTAATGACCAGTGATTGGTAAGTCCCTTCATTTTTGGTATTTGTAACAGTTGAGAGTTTGTGAGGTTGTGATTTTGCAATGGTATATTTACTGCCTATTTCCTATGTAGTTTTGGTTGTAGTTTGACCAGTTGGGGTGGAGTTTTCCTTCTAACAGCTTCTGTAAAGCCAGATTTGTGGCTAGGTACTGTTTGAATTTGTTTTTGTCATGAAATAACTTGTCTTCTCCATCAATGGTTATTGATAATTTTGCTGGATATAGTAGTCTTGCCTGGTATCTGTGTTCTCTTAGGGTTTGCAGCACCTCTGTCCAGGCCCTTCTGGCTTTCATGGTCTCTGCTGAGAAGTCAGGAGTAATTCTGATAGGTTTGCCTTCGTATGTTACTCGACCTTTTTCTCTTGCCGCTTTCAATATTTTTTCCTTGTTCTGTATATTTTGTGTTGTTATTATTATGTGGCGGGAAGATTTTCTTTACAGTTCTATTCTATTTGGTGTTCTGTAGGCCTCTTGTATGCTCATATGCATCTCTTTCTTCAAATTGGGAAATTTTTCCTCCATTATTTGATTAAAGATGTGTTCTGGGCTGTGGGATCAGCTGTCCAGTTTCTCCTGTATCCCTATTATTCGCAAGTTTCGTCTTTTCATGTGGTCTTTTAGTTCTGAATGGTCTGTGTTAGGAACTTTTCAGATTTAGCATTTCCCTGAATGGTTGTTTCCAGTTCTGCGATTGTATCTTCAAGTCCTGATATTCGTTCTTCCATTTCTTGCAATCTGTTAGATTAGGCCACCTCTGAGATGCTTGCTTTCCTCTTTGCAGACTCTTGATCACGTTTTTCTTCTGTGTGTTCCTGCATCATAGCTTCCATTTTTATCTTCATGTCTTGGACTGTTTTAATGATTTCCATCATCTGGTTATTTATATTTTTCTGAAATTCTTCAAGTGCCTCTTTATATGACTCTTTTAACTCTTCAGCCCTCTTGTTTGCCTCCTCCTGCATTTGTTTACAGATTTTATTTGTTTCTTCCATTATCATCTTCTTTACTAAGGACTTGAGGTCATTTTCTTGCCTATCCATTGCTGTTAGGTTCTCTAGGTTGTTTTCATTGGGAATGTTGGAATCCGGAGATGCCAAACTGTTTTGGTTTTTGATAGCATTCTTACGCTGTCCTCTTGTCACTTTGATGGCTCTGATGTTGGAAGGTATTTTGTAGTGACCTTCGCTGGTTGAGAGTGGTTAATTGATGACTGATTATAGGTCAGGCGCTCTTGCCTATGGTGTTCAGGGGGTATTTTTGTGGAACAGGTAGGTGATCCGGTTTCACTCCTGGTGATTTTCCTCTGGTCCCTGGGCTCCAGTCTGAGCCAGCCAAAGTAGATATCTGTTTGGACTTTACTGCTGAAATTCAGATCAGCAGTCTTGGGACTTAGAATAAGGTCCGCACACAAACGTTCTAGCTGAGTAGGTTGATCCCAGCTGCCTGTCCTTCCTGTGGAATTGTAGTCAAGACCCCAGGTAGATCAGATCTTCTGGGGGTGTAGCTGTCTTTTAGCTCTGCCTCTATACCCTGTAGCAGTGCCCAACCTCTCCCAGTACTATATGCCTGGAGGGACCAAGGTCGCTCTTGGTCAGCAATTAGGCACTGCAAGCAAGACACTTTTTTTGTCTCCCAATAAAGTGAGAGTGCCTGCCTTGCTCGGGCCAGGATCTCCACTGGACTCTCTCATTCGGGGAGCAGGGAGCGCAGTGCCAGGGCCTTGTGGCTGGGCGGTTAGTAAGACTGGCTCTGCAGAGCTCTGGCGGCCGCTCACGGAACCAAATCTTTCCACCGGGGTATGTGGGTCCCCTCACACTCTAGGTCAGCAATTAGACACTGCAAACACGACCCATCCACGTCTCGTCTCCCGATAATGCTAGAGTGCCTGCCTTGCCCGGGCCAGGATCTCCAGCTGGGCTCTCTCATTCGGGGAGCAGGGAGTGGAGTGTAGGACCAGTGCCTTGCTGCTGGGTAGGAACAAAAGGGTTGCAGAGCTCTGGCGGAAGCCCGCGGAACCAGGTCTTCCCGCAGGGCTAATAAGTTCAGCTATAGCTCTAGGCAAGACCCACATCTCCCGATGGGTCTGTGGAAGCAGTTCAAGCTGATTTCTCACTGCCGCTGTTTGCAGGCTCAGTCCGCTGTGATTGGTGTTAAATTTGGCCCTGGATGGCCAGCGAGCTGTAGTCCCACTATAACTGTCTCTGTTGAGTCCCGCCGCCTGTGTTTTCAGTCGGCCTAGGCGGGTGACCTCTGCAGTTTGGGGTGGTGTGGAAGGAGGAATCCTAGGGCAGATTCACCCTCTTCACTGAGACTCCTCTGGCTGGGGACTCTGGAAAAACCCCTCCTCAAACAGCGAGTTTGTGCTTTATATACAGGCTGCAGTTTGCATGTAGATTCTGTTTCAGAGTTTGGGGAGTGCGTTTAGCACCTCCGGGATGTTGCTTGACCCGGGGGTGAGGCCCGCTGTTTGGTCTGCGGCCTTTGGGGCCCCACTCACCTACAGTTCTCAAAGTCCAGCAATCTGTTGCTCCTCTTATGTCTCTGGTCTCCACGGAGTAGATCAGATACGTGGCTTAATGGTCGGCGCCATCTTGGAATCCCCCGCAGGTCTAACTCTTATGCGGAGAATTCTAGTACTTGATGTCCACAGGAACACACAAGGTGCATAAGCAACAAAGAATCCCTTTCTTTTTCTTTTTTTTTTTTTTAGCTTTATTTAACTTCTTTTTTTTTAATATTTTTTTTATTAATTTATTCTTGTTACATCTCAATGTTTATCCCATCCCTTGTATCCTCCAATTCCACCCTCCCCCCCCCCCCCTTTTCCCATTATTCCCCTCCCCTATGACTATTCCTGAGGGGGATTACCTCCCCCTGTATATTCTCATAGGGTATAAAGTCTCTTCTTGGCAACCTGCTGTCCTTCCTCTGAGTGCCATCAGGTCTCCCCCTCCAGGGGACATGGTCAAACGTGAGGCACCAGAGTACGTGAGAAAGTCATATCACACTCTCCACTCAACTGTGGAGAATGTTCTGACCATTGGCTAGCTCTGGGTAGGAATTTGAAATTTACCACCTGTATTGTCCTTGGCTGGTGCCTTAGTTTGAGCGGGACCCCTGGGCCCAAATTTGCCTATCATAATGTTCTACTTGTAGGTTTCTAGGACCCTCTGGATCCTTCTACTCTGCTATTCTCCCATGCTTCTCTCATTTAGAGTCCCAATAGGATATCCTCCCCTCTGTCCCAGTTTCCTGGTAAGTGAAGGCTTTCGTCGGACAGGCCCCTTGGGCTAGTATGCAGATGTAAGTGAGTATACACCATTTGAGTCTTTCTGCTTCTGGGTTAACTCACTCATTATGATCATTTCTAGCTCAATCCATTTATCCACAAATTTCTGGAATTCCTTGTTTTTAATAGCTGAGTAGTATTCCATAGTGCATATGTACCACAGTTTCTTTATCCATTCTTCTACTGATGGACACTTAGGCTGTTTCCATGTTCTGGCTATTATGAATAAGGCTGCTATGAACATGGTTGAGCAAATTTTCTTGTGCTGGAGCATCTTTTGGGTATATTCCAAGGAGTGGAATAGCTGGGTCTTGAGGAAGCCCTATTCCCAGTTTTCTGAGATAGCACCAGATAGATTTCCAAAGTGGCTGTACTAGTTTGCATTCCCACCAGCAGGCATTGGCTGTTCTTATACTCAAGATACCCTTCATGAGCTTAGTGTCTACTGGGATCACAGCCATGAAAGGTGATGACATCAGAGGTTATTAAGCAACCTATATGCAGCCTAGCAGATTGGCTTGTGAACTAGCAGACATAGCCAGTGGATTTCAGCCCAAGTAATCATAGATGCTTTCAGTAAATTTGTAACATGGATCTGTTTCCCTGACTGTTTTACACTTTTATTGACAGAGTCTCTCATTTAAATCTTTACATTTTTTTTTAACCACTGTTACAGCTAATTTTTAGTGTGCTATGTTTCAGTAATATATCTTTGGAAATGTCATCTGGTTTCCACTTTGACTTTTTGGTTTTGGCTTTATATCTAAGAAAATTTAGAATTAATTTTTTTATTAGAGTTCACTAAGAGTGATAGAAAGGTAGTGTTATGCCAAGATTACACAGACGGCAAGACCCCCAAAAAAGACCACCAGGATGTGAGACCAGTGCAATATACACAGGGTCCTGTATTACGGGCTCAGAGCTTTGGATCACCATCCTTCCTGATGCAGCATGATAGGAGAATAATACCAGAGCTTCAAGGGTAATGGGTTTATTATGAAAAACTGTAATTAGGGTTTGGGATCACAGGGAAGTAAGGAAAAAAACATAAGCAGGGGTCGTTAGTCTCAGGAATGTAGTCCTTCAGGCAGGTTGGTTGGAGGCTGGCTCTCAAGTGAAAGTTATGAGTCTCAAGAATGTTGACCTCCAAGCAGGTTGGGACCAGGAGGCTGAATCTCCAGGGATGTTGTTTTATCTCAGAGCATCATTGGACGTTAATTGTATCTAATTGTTCTGGTGGAGTTTCTGGAGAGTGCTGGCAGGTGTCATTCCCAGAATGCAGGGAGAAGGGCGCCCAGAGGACAAGTTCTCATACAGACCATCATTAATTGTAGAATATAAATTATATATAGGATATGGCATTAATTTTGCTCCCACACTGGCAAAGCAGTGAGGATATGGAAGGACTTGGAGGAGGGAAAATTGTGATCAGAATTTATTGGATGAAACACTTTTTCTATAAAAAGTATATTTATATAAAATGAATGATTACTTTAACACACATTCAATTTGTCAAGAATAGCAATTTCTACTGAATGTTTGTAATGTTTCTGAAAACTAGTTGACTCTGTAAATGTGAGTCAATTTCTGAACATCGTATACATTGCACTGTTCTTAATAACTGTGTCCATGCCACTAATATTGTGTCTTCATTATTGTAGCTGTATAGGAAGCCTTAAAATTAGGCAATAAGAGAAATTAATTCTCTTTCAAAATATTTTGATTATTGCTCTTTTGTACATTCATATACGGTTTGCAATCAGCTTTTCAAATTCTACAAATACTATAGTTTTATTATTTCTTGAGGAAAAAAAGAATTCAAGAACAAAGTCTTATACAGTTAGTATGCTTTTGGAATGTCCAACAACTTCCCTTCCCCACACACACAGAGTCCAGTAAGATGCCTCTCTGAAAGCCTCTGGGGCCCAATTCTGCATTCCTAACATTCCTGGCATTCCAACCTCCATCAGCTGAAGATGCCAGCCATCTAGGCATGCACACACACACAAACACACACACACAGTCACACACACACACACACACACACACACACACACACACACACACCTTGCCAAATAGGCATATCTGGACACAAGTCTAGGGTGTGGCAGACTTTTTCCTTTGCCTACAATCCAAAAACTGTCCCGGACATCTGGGTACTACGTTCTCTGGTCCTGTCCCCTGAGAATTGTGAACTCAGGAGCCCACATACCCAAATAAGCCTGCCTTTATTCAGACTTCTAATCTGACTTGAATTGGTTTATTTCTTCAGCAGATATAACCTATCAGTTAGAAAAGCATTTTATAAAGTTGATTTAAAGGTAAATTTTATTTAAACCAAATTAATTTTTTTGATTTAAAAAATAACTAGATTATTTAAAGAATAACTTTTTGATAAAAAAATGAAGAAGACAAGTTTTTTTCTTTTTTCTTTTGGGGAAGTGTTTATCTGTTTATCTTACAGGTCACATTTCTTCACTGAAATAAGCCAGGTTAAGAACTCAAAGTAGGCTCTTTCCGTGTTCTGGCTATTATGAATTAGGGTGCTATGAACATGGTTGAACAAATGTTCTTCTTGTGTGCTGGAGCATCTTCTGGGTATATTCCAAAGAGTGGAATAGCTGGGTCTCGAGGAAGCCTTATTCCCAGTTTTCTGAGATAGTGTCAGATAGCTTTCCAAAGTGGCTGTACTAGTTAACCCAGAAGCAGAAAGAGTCAAATGGTATATACTCACTTATATCTGGACACTAGCCCAACAGGCATGTCCCATGAAAGTCTTCACTCACCAGGAAAGTGGGACAGAAGGGAGGACATCCTACTGGGACTCTAGGTGAGAGAAGCAAGGGAGAATGGGGAAATAGAAGGATCAAGAGGGTCCTAGAAACCTATAAGAAGAACATTATGATGGGCAGATCTGGGCCCAGGGGTCCTGCTCAAACTATGATACCAACCAACGACAATACGTGAATCCCTACCCAGATCTAGCCAATGACATGACATTCTTCACAGTTGAGTGGAGAGTGGGGTCTGACTTTCACACGAACTCTGGTGCCCCATATTTGACCATGTCCCCTGGAAGGGGAGGCCTGGTGGCACTCAGAGAAAGGATAGCAGTCTACCAAGAAGAGAGTTGATACCCTATGAGCATATAAAGGAGGAGGTTCCCCTCAGTCATAGTCATAGGGGAGGGGAGTAAAGGGAAAATGGTAGGGAGGGAGGAATGGGAAGATACAAGGGATGAGATAACAATCGAGATGTAATATGAATAAATTAATAAAATATATTTTTAAAAAAGAACTCAAAGTAGGAATTGAAGCCAAACTATTGGAAGAGTGCTATTAATTAGCTTACTCCTTAGTGCTTTCTCAGCTTGCTTGTTTACAAATCCCCAGGCTACCTACACAGGTGTGGCACTGCACACATTAACCAATAACCTAAAAATGCCACTACAAACAGTATTTGTAAAAATAAAAATTGAAAGCAATTTAAGAATGTTTCATCAAAATTTCCACTTACATGTATCTAATTTTCTCCCAAACTTTTTGGTAAAGAATCCAGTTTTAAAAGAATTCTATACTGATGAGCCTAATTACCTACTTATTTACCTTATATATATACTATTGCCTAAATGTTTATGGTCTAATTAACACATTCTCCCAAATTGTTATTTTATTATAGAAGCCAATTCTGGCCAAGATTTATGAGGCTGCACCAGGTGATAGTGTCCTCAGTGGCATGGTCCCAGCACAGCATAAATATATGGCTGGATAAAAGACAGAGAGCCATTGTACTCTGGGTCAATCACCAAGACTCAGTCTTCAGAGTTCACACTGGAGATCTTATGAGATAATGATTTGTAAGTACCAGTGCTTTCTCTCCTGATATGACCATGAGGAATTAAACCAGGCCAGGTTGGAGGGGCCACAGCACAACTGAGGCTGTGACAATTTTATTGAGAGCAATCAAACTTTTTATAACTTTATCTGAAACAGAGTGACAATTGATAGCATCAATACAGTTGTGGCTGCCAGGATACAATGGCTTCTGCACATTATACAGGGTACACAAGATTAATATCTAAAACCAATTGTCCTGTCAAGCTTCCATGATTCCTTGACTTCCAAGAGCTCATACAGAGAAAAATAAAGAGACCTGACTATTTCATTGCCTGAAGAATTGAATCAGTCTCTTAGGAACTGGAAGACACACAGTACACCAGTGAATCTTTGAACTCTAACATGAAAAGCTGATGATGCATGCCTCTCAAGGCAGCTAGGCCAAGCCAACTTCATGGATCCCTCCCAAAGTCTCATCTTAAAACACCACAGACGAATGACATTTTCAGGTACTTCAATAATCCCGATGCCATTAAATTTAAACATTAGCTTTCAGAGGATTACAAACCATGTTGAATGGGAAAGCATATCATAATATTTGAAAATGTTTTATTAAAAATTATTATTTATACTATGTTTGGAACTTTTAGAAACTTGATTTATTTAATATAAACTTTAAGTACCCAATGGCATTCTAATGTTACTAATAATGTATAAGTATAGTGCTATTTTCACAAACTATATTTGTTTTTAATTGTCGATAATTAGCAGAAGAGATGAGCTAGTTATACCTTGAAGAACTAAATATCTTTCAACAATCATGGTCTAAGCATACTGTGTTTTGTATACAAAGGCAAAGAAAGTAAAAACCTCGGTGAATTAAGTTGATGAGAATATGAAGAAGAGATCGTGGTGAAGGGGGAAACTCTCTTGGACTGAGAAGGTCCTTGGCTCTAAGTCAAGCTCTATGCCTGGCTCACCGCATGACTTGGAGCAGGTTGCTTAGCTACTTCTCAATCTCACTTCCTTTGTAAGTAAAATCTGGAAATAATCACCTTTGTGGGTTTTGGTAACAACTTAAACTTTCCTAACAGTAAAAGTTGTTAAATGAGATCTTTAGTAAAGTGTAGAGTGGGTGGCCTTGGCATACAGAGAATAGATATAGGGGAAAGTAAACCACTTATAAACTTTGAATGTGAGAAAATACTAGCCTTAGATGTCAGGTAACTTTAATATTCCCAATTCAGATGGAGATAAACACGGCTGCTGAAGTCAGGTACTTGGAAAAAGTGAATATTTGGAGAAGTCACCAAAAAAATTGGGCAAAAGTTAATTAATGATTTTTTTAAAGCTCTTGAGTGGGTATAAGGTATAAATTGTATTGGAATGTTTTTGAGGTTTTCAGACACTTTCATTAAGTCAGTGAACCAGATTTATGTAGCTGTTGAACTAGAGATTCCAAAGGGAGAGCCTATCATAAAAACAGAAACACACTTTCAATTGTAAAACTCATCTCTGTTGTCTGAAAACTACATTTAAATGGAGGAAAGCTATTGAAATCAGATGTAAAGACAATTTCTGTGTAAGAGATGACATTTATAACAGGCATGGTAGTATGTGTCTGAACTTTACTGGCCATGATAGGCGAGTACTGAGTTCAAGGCAAACATGAGTGAGAGAGAGATGAAGAGAAGAAAGAGATCAGTTATGGTCTTAAGAAAAATTATCTACTTGAACTTTATAGACAATACTGATACAAAATAAATGTACAGTATTTAAACTTTGGTTTGGTTTTAATTCTAATTGTATATATACATAATGGTGGGTTTATAAATATTACTTATTTTAATATGTTATTTAAAAACATAAAACTCAAATACAAGTATATATTTATCAACTTGAATGTTCTCATTCAGGTATATGTGAAATATCTTCCTAAAGAATAATTAGAAAAAGATATTATCAAAATTATCAGTTTTAGTATCGCCTGATAAGTCTAATAGATAATCTTAGGTTGGCTTAACTAGCTATCCCATAGTTCTTAGTCGATAGGAACAGTGATTCAACCGATATTTAATTTGCTTCATATTTTCATTGCATCACTAACTGTCAACTAAATTATTCAGTCTTTGACATTCCTCATCTGCAAAATATAAATAGGGGATTTGTGACGATGCAACAGGTGCCCATGTGCATCGTTTAGAAGGCTACCTGGAATGAAGTAGTTCACACCTGACTTTTAATGACTATGAATATTACTAGTTATGGGCACTCTGTGTTCCAACTGAATTCTGAATATGAGATCAATTTCATTGCTTGGCTGCATAAAGTCTAAAGGAAATCATTATACCCATTAATAAATGTAAATAACTTGAGGAATTAAAAAGTGTAAACAAATTTTAGGATTGTGAACTCTACATTATACCAGATACTAGAAATTAGCATGTCATTAACACTTAATATTTTAACTTTGTTACTCATAATGATGACTACTTACAGCCAGGAATCCTTGATACTATAATCTTAGAATCTATGTTAAATATATCCCCGAGTCAACTTTATTATTACAAATAATTCAAAACAAAAATTTTAAATGGAAAATAAAATAAATATGTTTTATTGATATGAACTTAGCAATCTGTTTCCTCTTTACAGTAGTTCAAAATGGTTTACTGGTCAGTCTGTGCTAATTAAGGGTGTATTGTGCAAAACAGAAACAAGAAGTACAGTGATATGATCCCAAGTCTGATTGCTGATAGTGCCCTTTTCTCAATAGCAAAATGTTTCATGAGTACAATAATTAAGCAATTGCACACTGGTGTAATATATGGTCATTAACTACTTTTGGAAAAGCATCTGAAGAATTAGTAGAGCAGAACTTATGGTAAAACAAAAATGTTTTAAAAGCTTAAAAAGAAGAAAGAAGGTCAGCACTCACATGTGTTATCAGACCTGATAACTGCCGTATCCAATTATACTAAATGAGAATTCATTAACAAGCACAGCCCACTAATCCCAGGACCACTGGCTCTCCCATTCACATTCTCCTAACTGCTATAGTGCCTACATACAAACAATTATATCTGTAATTACTGAACACACATGAAACATAAATAGCAGAGTCAGGGAAGAAAATGTGCTGAAATTCCAAATTCAATGGAATTTCAAATGATAACAGCTTGGGCCTGTAGGCTGTCACGTCATATAGGTAACAATGATTCCCATTGTATTTTTGGTTGACATAATTTATTAAAACCTTTCAACATATACAAAATAAAAATTATGATAAGCCCCCAAATCCAACACAGAAGGCAGAACATGAAACATTTATGTCGTAATTTACCTTAGAGAGTGAGGAAAAAAAGAAAGCTAAGAAAAATGAGAAAAGTTCAAAAAAGTCATTTCAACATCCCTCTAGAGTTAAAAAGATCATTTTCAAGCATTCCCATTTAGATGTTTTTATAATTGCAAGGATCCTGCAGAGCTGTGCATTTCCCAAGGTCTCCAGTGGCTGTCCCCAGAAGGAGGTGACTGCCTCTAACTGACTGCTTGCTTGCTTGCTTGCTTTTAGTTTCATTTCCTGTATGAGAGTGAGATTGCTGTTTGGGGACAGTTAAATCTACTTCAACAATAAGAATCATGTGTCCCATGTGGAGGCAGCTTCAAGGAATAGCTTTTCATTTCTTCTCATTCACCCTGGTTTGACCGTTACGATGCTTAGCATGATGGAGCTCATTTGGGTTCCTCTCTATGTCATACGGTTTCTTTTTGAGTATTCAAACCAAACTTTAAAGCACTGTGGTTCCGATGTCACTTAGGGAGAAGGTGTCATCTGTAGAGTGGGCTTATCTCTGAGTGTGTGGTTCTTTCATTGTGTGTTTGTTTTTACATATGTACTGTGGCCTGCAGGACAGAGAAAAGGGTAAGAAAGAGCCTCACTCACCTGACAGTCTACGTTTTTTATTTCCTTAGCAAGACAAAATAAAGTTAAAGAAAAGTGCTTTCTTTGTATTGCTTGCTGTTTTGCTTTTCATTTCTGAAGTTAGCATGTGGAATAATGGGTTTCATTATGGCATTTTTCGTGCAAATGCATCATTATGCTCTGTTCTTGCTCATCCCCCTTGGGATCAGTTTCTTGATAACGGTTTTATAGTTTTCTCACCACTGAAGAAATGCTCCTTTATTTAATGGCTCAGTATTGGATACAAATTAGCTCTGAGCAACGCATTATGGAACAGAAATACGCATTACCAGCAGTGCTGTGAGTTTTGGTTTATTATTATCAGCAAAACAAAAGAAAATACTCACCAAAAAGAACTAATGAATGTAGATATTCACATTTGCCAAGTGAGAAAGCATGGAGAGAAGGAGTGGCTACAAATAATTACTTCCTATTACAAGTGCAATTTAAATGATTGTCAAAGATACAAACGTGTAAGAATGGGAAGCTTCTGAGTACAAAGTAGAGAGGTTAGAGTTAACTTTATGTCTGAAAAGCAGGTTTCTAATGACAGGTACCATTTAAAACAACTTTTCAAAGATAAGCAGCTATTTTTCAGTAAGAAACGACTAGTGGACAGTGTTCAAAAAATTCAGGTAAGGATATTCATTCTCTAAGGGCTTGAAGATTTTTAAAACTCCCGCTGAGTAAGAAATTTTGACTGGTTTGTCTTTGTTTGTGTTGGCAAAGCCTTTAATACCATCACTGAAAAATATATATCCACACACATTTGATACAGCCATGCATATGATAGTAATAAGTTTAGAATTTGGCAGCTTCTGGCCACCAGGACCCAGATACAGCTGCAGAATTCTGAAACTGCAGCATCAAGGATTACTGGTCCACGGAAGACACAACTTAGAAAACAAGTGGTCCTGACCTCGGGTCACCAGGCCAGTTCACAGCAAGCTCCATGGACCATGCCAGCAGGCTCATGCATGCTCCAGGGTCTGGCCATGGCAAGCCTGGCAGGAACACAGCTTCGAATTATCAGGATCCAGAGACAGCTTTAAACTGCCAGAACTCCAGCGTCTGGGGTTGTTGGACCACAAAATACACTATAGCCTAGAAAACAAGCTGTTCTGACCTCAGGTCCCCAGGCCAACTCATAAAAACTTTCCTGGTCCTTCCCGGCCGACTTGTGCTTGCTCCAGGGTCTGGCCACAGCTTGCCTGGCTATACAGTGCAGCTTCTGGCCACTATGACCCAGCGATAGCTGTAGACTGTTAGAACTCCAGCGTTTTAGGTTGCTAGCCCACAGAAGACCCAAAGAGAGCCATAGTCTGCTGGAACTTAAGCATCTGGTGTTGTTTGACCACAGAAGACCCCACAGCATAGAAAAGAAGTAACTCTGATCTCAGGTCCCGATGCTGATTCACAAAAATTTCTGTTTCCTGTAAGCATGCCTGTGCACCAAGCTCTGTCCAGGAACACAGTCGCTGACCCCCGGGGCACAGAGAGAGTTGAGGGCTTCTGAAGCATTACTGGCCCTCCAATCCCATGGGGAAGAAGGCCAAAAGGAGCAGCTCTCTGCTCAGATAACTTTCTGCCTTCTCCTGAGCTCACTTGGTTCACAACCAGGGAGCCAACAGAGACAGTAATCTTACCAGAGGTTCCTGACCTCCCCAGGTCATAGATAGGGAGCCATCAAAGTCAGGGACCTCAGCAAAAATGAGTAGGGCTTGGGACCTAAGCCCCATTTCCTATATCTACCGTCAAAGTCTCTGACCATCAGAGAAGACCAAACCAGCTAATAGCAAAACATTACAATGGGAAGAGCTCAGCATAAGAACACAAGCAGCAATTCCAAAGACCACTTGATAACACCAGAAACTAGCAGTCCCACCACCACAGCAAACCCTGGAGATACCATCACATCTGAAATATAAGAGAAAGATTTCAAATCCGAAGTTACGAAGATTATAGATGTGAGGAAAGTAAATCCCTCAAACTAGAACAAGAATACACAAAAAGAGATGAAAGATTTGAGCAAAATGCTAAAAGAAGCTACAATAAATAGGTGAAGGAAATGAATAAAAGGACTCAAGACCTAAAAGTGGAGCTAGAAACAATAAAGAAGACACAATCTGAGACAATTCTACCAATGGAAAACCTAGGGAAGTGGGCAGGATCCACCAACACGAGCATTGCCAACAGAATTGAAGAGATGGAAGAATGTTAGGGATAGAACATATGACTGAAGAATTCGATACAATTGTAAAAGAAAATGTTAAATCTAAAAAGCTCCTCATTCAGAACATTGAAGAAGCCTGGGACAGTATGAAAAAGACAAAACTAAGAATAATAAGGATAGAAGTAAAAGAGGACTCCCAGTTCCAAGACCCAGAAAGTATTTTAAACAAAATCATAGAAGAAAATATCCCCAACATAAAAACAGAAATGCCTATAAGTATACTTGAAGCCTACAGAACTCCAAATAGATTGGGCCAGAAAAGAAAATCATCCTGCCACATAATAATCAAAACACTAAACATACAGAGCAAAGAAAGACAATTGAAACTGCAAGAGAAGACGGCCAAGTCACATACAAAGGCAAACCTATAGGAATTATACCCAACTTCTCAACAGAGACAATGAAGGCAAGAAGGGCAGATGTCATGCAAACAATAAGATACTACAGATGCTAAGCCAGAATACTCTACCCAGCAAAACATTCAATCACCATAGATGGAGAAAACAAGATAATCCATGACAAAACCAAGTTTAAACAATAGGCAACAACAAATATAGTCCTACAAAAGATGCTAGAAAGAAAACTCCAAGCCAAGAAGACTAACTTTCCCCAGGACAGTGAATATCCCCACATCTGCAAAACCTAAAGAAAGAAGACATATACCCACTCTCTACTGTGACTAACATAAAAAAAGAAAGAAAATAAAACAGGAACCAATAACCATTGGTCATTAATATCTCTGAACATTAATGGCCTCAACTTCCCACTACAATATCACAGGTTAACAGAATCGATCATAAAACAGGGTCCATCTGTTTGCTACATACAAGAGACACACCTCAGCAACAAAGATAGAAATTACCTTAGGATAAAGGGCTGGAAATTGATAATCCAAGCAAACAGATGCAAGAAACAGGGTGGAGTAGCCATTATAGTATCTGATAAAACATCTTTTCAAACAACCTAATCAAAAGAGATGGGGAAGGCTACTTCATAGTCATGAAAGGAAAAGTACAATAGGGTGTTTAAATTTTGAACATCTATGCCCCAAATACAATAATAGTGGGAGACTTCAATACCTCACTCTCCCCAGTAGAGAGATCATAAAGAGAGAAACTGGAGAAATGGTGAAACTAATAGACGTCAGGAATCAAATGGACCTAACCAATATCTACAGAACATTTCACCCAAACCCAAAAGAATCCACCTTCTCATTACTTCATAGAACTTTTTCCGTAACTGATCATATACTTGGTCACAAACCTCAAGAGATACAATGATCAGAGAGATACAAGATCAAAATAACCCCTTGCATCTTATCTGTCCACCATGGATAGAAGCTGCACCTCATCAATAAAAGAAACAACTGAAAGCCTACAAACTCATGGAAAATGAACAACTCTTTACTCAGTGACATCTCGGTAAGGGATGAAATAAAAAGAGAAATTTAAAACTTCCTAGAATTCAATGAAACTGAGGGATCATCAGATCCAAACATACAGCACACAATGAAAGCAGTGCTAAGAGGAAAGTTCATAGCACTAAGTGACTTTATGAGGAAACTGGAGAGATCCCATACTGGCAACTTAACAGCACAGCTGAAAGCTCTAGAACGAAAGGAAGCAGACACACCCAAGAGGAGTAGATGGCTAATTATCATCAAGCCCGGGGCTGAAATCAACAAGTTAGAGACAAAGAACCAACAAAACCAAGACCTGGTTCTTTGAGTAAAATCAATAAGATAGACAAACCCTTATCCAGACTAACTAAAAGGCAGAAAAGGAGTATTCAAATCAACAAAATCAGAAATGAAAAGGGAGATATAACAACAGACCTCAAGGAAATTCAAAGAATCATTAGTGCCTATTTCAAAAGCCTATATGCCACAAGAGTTGAAAATCAGGATCACGTAAACAAACTAAAGAGTCTTATATCGCCTAAAGAAATAGAAGCAGTCATGAAAAAAAATCTCCCAAACAACAACAGAAAAAAAAAGTCAGGGCCAGGTGGATTCAGAGCAGAATTCTACCAGACCTTCAGAGAAGAACTAATACCAATTCTTTCCAAACTATTCCACAAAATAGAATCAGAAGGAACATTAGTTAGAAAGCTCTATACATGAGGCCAGAGTCACCCTGATACCTAAGCCATACAAAGACACAACAACAACAACAAAGAGAGAGAGAGAAAGAGAGAGAGAGAGAGAGAGAGAGAGAGAGAGAGAGAGAGAGAGAGAGAGAGAGGAGTTTCAGACCAATTTCTCTTATGAACATAGATGCAAAAATACTGAATAAAATATTTTCAAATCAAATCGAAGAAATCATGAAAAATATCATTCACCATGACCAAATAGGCTTCATCCCAAGCAGGCAAGGGTAGTTCAATATATGGAAATCCATCAATGCAATCCATCATGAAAACAAACTGAAAGAAAAAAATGACATAATCATCTCCTTAGATGCTAAAAAAGTATTGACAAAATCCAAATCAAAAAGGCTCTGAGATTTAATCTTACATCCATTCAATAGCTAATATCAAAATGTCAAGTGACAGCACATGCTGGTGAGGATGCACAGAAAGAGGAACACTTCTCCATTGCTGGTAAGAGTGAAAACTTATACAACCACTTTGGAAGTCAATCTGTCGCTGTCTCAGGAAATTGGAAATAATTCTATCTAAAGACCCAGCCATTCCACTTCTGGGCATATACCCAATAGATGCTCCACCATACAACAAGGACATTTGCTCAGCTATGTTTATACCAGCTTTATTTATAATAGTCAGAATCTGGAAACAACCTAGATATCCTTCAACCAGAGAATCGGTTAAGAAACTCTGGTACATATACACAATGGAATACTACTCAACTATTAAAAACAAGGGAATCTTGAAATTTGCAGCCAAATGGATGGAACTAGAAAGAATCATCCTGAATGAGGTAACACAGACCCAAAAAGACATGCATGGTATATACTCACTTGTAAGTGAATATTAGCCATATAATACAGGATAACCACACTATAATACAGGGACTGATGCACCAAACAAGGACCATGTATGATGTGGACCTAGAACATCTTCTCAGATGTAGTAGACAGCACAGTCTCCTTGGGGTCTCACAATAAGGGTAGTAGGGACTACTTCTGACGTGGACTCTGGTCCTCAAATGTTGATCACTACCCCCATGTAGGGCAGCCTCGCCCACCTACAGAGGAAGAGGATACAGGTAGTACAGATGGGACTTGATAGGGTGAGATGAGATATTAGGGGAGGAGGCCTCCCCATTCTGTGTACTAGGTAGGGAGAGAGAGGGCACGAGGGGGAAAGGGTGAGATCAGGAGGCCTTGAGGAAAGGGCTACAAATGGTGGAAAAGAAGCCAAACTGCAGAAAAAGCAGGTAACTGATAGTGTTAACACCACTTCATGGGAATAGTTCTGAGACTGGCTGCGACACAAAAGTCTATGCATAAACAATGCTTCTTGCTGATCCAGAATCCCTGTGATGTCTTATTAGATGCAATTCTTTGTAAAGCATGAATGATAATTTAGATATGTCTTTCTTCTGCTTTTAGAAAGAGCAGAAAACCTGCTATTAAGCCTGGAATTTTTCAACATTTAGAAACTGGACCACAAATGCTCTTCCTAGTTTGTTTAACCAGTCTCCCTAATTTTATTTGGGCCCCTACAAAGATATGATTTGTCCCAAATCAGATGGAAGAAACCTTAAGAGAATGATGGCCCATTTCTCTTAAGGGGGGTTGGTTAGTATTTTGGTTTCTGTCTTGTGCTATAGATGTTTATTTTCATTGCAAGTGGGTTATGAATTATTATTGGTCTTATCCAGAGAGAAAATGAGGTTTGACTCAGGGGTGTCTCTCTTTTCCATTATCTTTCTTTCCTAGGTATGGAAATCGAGGTTGAAGATAAAGAAGGGAGACACAGTAATATATAGGGATTAAGCCAAAAAGTAGATTATTGAATCTACTCCTAAATTTCAGGCCTTAATTGTAATGTACAAGGTTATTTTTAATTCATTGGTATAGACTTTTGTATATTGATGCAAAATAAGTTTGATTTAGATGCATGAGCATAGAATGCAAATTTAAGATTATTCTTTACACACATTATAAATATTTCAACTCTAATATGTGGTATTTTACCCATCCAACTCAACTATAATACAAGGTTTGCTTCCAATACTTTGAAAGTTCTATATCAGGCAGTTTAGGATAATTAAGTAATATAAATTAGTTGCTAGTTGGTCAAATCATGGTCATGTCAATTCCTAGTCTACTTTCATCACAAGAATATATATCCTAGGTTTAGCAGATAGATATGTTTTTATAGTTAGATAAGGTAAAATAGATAAAGTCTTCAAAAACCTCAGAGACCTACAGAATATGATATTTAAAGATGCTATTATTTTAAGGATTCTGTGACAATAAGACACATTAACTCCTGGCAATACCCAGCCTAACACAAAGAAGATGATGAGCATCAAAGAACCTCCTTATGAAGATGGCTTCAAATGTGGTAAACAAGCCACTTGGTAAAATGTCCTTGTTTTGGCCACAGACAGAATTCTGCCTAAAAATGGGCAAGCTTTGAGGCAGGGAGAGTTGAAGGCCAAACTCTGCCAAGACAGGGAAAGCAAGTACTCAACAGTTCTTGCCTTACAAATATGTTTGTCAGATATATTGGGCCAGAAGGCTGAAGAAGAGGCTCCAACACTATATAGAGTTTTGGCTGACTATTCAGGCAGTAGACTGTCTCTGTCATTTTATTTATTTTTTAATTTTGGAAGCTACCAACCTGCATTTCCAGTATATTGAGGTAAGTAGTTATATTCCTTGTCAAGTCTCTGATGTGGTTGAAGATCAGATAGATTAGTTTTACAATTAAGCTTAGTTATGTATGGGTTAAGAATTTTCATGTCTTCCAGATGTTTTAAATTGGTAGAGACTAGATAGGATAGATATTGATTTACATTCAGAATTTTAGACTCATCAAGATACAAAAGATGTTTTCTTCAAGGTTGCCAAATACAAATAGCCAAAACACTATGAATGTAACATTTATATAATTCCTGATTATTTTGGCTTCCTTCTTTCTATGTATTGTTTATTGTATATATGTGTAATAATATAAATATATCTGTAAAAATAAGTAATTACAAAATAAGTTCAGAATTCTCTATCAGGCACTCATAATATTTTTTGCAAATTTTTAAAATTATATCCCCAAATTAATCAGACCCTGTGAACTTCTAAACAGTTAGAGGAGTCATTTAGGACAAAAGCTGAAGAAATTCACATTGGATCTTAAACTTGATATATTAATTTAATATAAGAACTGAACTTTGTATTGGAGTCATGGCTCAGTGGTTAAGTGCACATGCTGCTCTTCCAAGCTACCCAGATTCAACTACTAGCACACACATGGCAGCTCACAGCCATCAGTATCTTCCATCTCAGAGGATCTGAAACCATCCCCTTACATTTACAGATGCTGCATGTTCATGGTGCACAGGCATAATTTCACACAAACACTCACACATTTCACAGTTATTCTACTAGTGTACGGAACATGAGGAGACACTGCCCTATCTTACTGATGATCTTGCTTTTTCCCACTGTCCTATTTTACAGCCTAGGGTAATCACCATTGTATTTCCTGCTTCTATAAGAGCAACTTCATTCACTTCACCATACATATGAGAAGAGACAGTATTAGTATTTCCATCCCTTACCTATTTCACTTTCATTTGCAAAACTATTTTAAATAGAGAACATTATATGTTCTACATTAGAAAATGATTTATTCCAAGACACTCTGTTTTGTCAGAAGTTGTCAGTAAGAGTCTTCATGTCATGAACATGAGCTTTTGGACTTGACTACAAAAAGACGCTGAAGAGTGAAATGACTAATGGACATCAAAAAAGTAGGGGAGGATATATAAAATATAGGAAGGCAAAGTTGATAACGAATATGAGTTTTTTTTTTAATTTGGGCATTGTGCAATCTAACAAAACTTACCAATAGGATTAGAATATTGAAACTGGGTGGTCTTACAACAGATTTGGGAGCTGTTATGTATTCATAAAAATCATTAGGCAGTAATCATGAAAAACAAAACAAACTAGTTGTCAAGGCACATCCTTGTAAGTACAGGTACTCAGGAGGCTAGGACAAAAGGGTTACAATTTTGAGACCTGAACTCATTTGATTTCAATAAATGGGCCAGGAAAAAAAAATGAAAAAATTTCCCTAACTACAGTGAGATTAGATTCTACTAGCATGTTAAGTGCCACTTAGGTCCTTGCTTGGACAGTGGATCTGATGGACTACCAATAGGCAAGAATATCAGGTACAAATAAATGTGTTTCAGGAGTCTCTGAGCACAAGGGTCTCTACTAACAAAGAAGAACTGGGTTTACTAAGGAGTTTACTAGGTGTTTGGTTTTGTGTTGTGATTTAAGGTTTCTTCCTCTGGGCTGATGGTGAAGGAAGGAATTCACAGGCGTTTCTAGTTCCTTGGGCTTAAGAATAGATGGATTAAATAAATAGAAATGATGTCGTAGGTTTTGGGTTTGAGAGGATTTTCACTTTCTGCCTTTAGTTTCAACAAAGGACTAAAGCAGTCTGGGACTGTCTGAAACAGGGGAAGCAATACACAGGTAACTTCATATCTAGAACTGAATCTCCAGAGATATCTCAAAGAAGGAACATGCTGAACTATGACTGCACAGGTGACAAAAGAACTGAAATGAAATCCTTAAAAGTGCCACAATTACAAAGGTCAGACTCAATGTCAGTGTTTCTTCTAAAATGCATTTAAGAAGCTTTTACATATATAAGTATTTTCATATGCACATGATGTATGTGTATGAATATGATGTATAGATGTGCATATGTATAGAGTGCATATGTATAGATGTGCATATGTATAGATGTGCATATGTATAGATGTGCATATGTATAGATGTGCATATGTATAGATGTGCATATGTATAGATGTGCATATGTACAGATGTGCATATGTATAGATGTGCATATGTATAGATGATTTGCATATGTATAGATGTGCATATGTATAGATGTGCATATGTATAGATGTGCATATGTATAGATGTGCATATGTATAGATGTGCATATGTACAGATGTGCATATGTATAGATGATGTGCATATGTATAGATGTGCGTATGTATAGATGTGCGTATGTATAGATGATGTGCATATGTATAGATGTGCATATGTATAGATGATGTGCATATGTATAGATGATGTGCATATGTATAGATGTGCATATGTATAGATGATGTGCATATGTATAGATGTGCATATGTATAGATGATGTGCATATGTATAGATGATGTGCATATGTATAGATGTGCATATGTATAGATGATGTGCATATGTATAGATGTGCATATGTATAGATGATGTGCATATGTATAGATGTGCATATGTATAGGTGTGCATATGTATAGATGTGCATATGTATAGATGTGCATATGTATAGATGTGCATATGTATAGATGATGTGCATATGTATAGATGTGCATATGTATAGGTGTGCATATGTATAGATGTGCATATGTATAGATGTGCATATGTATAGATGTGCATATGTATAGGTGTGCATATGTATAGGTGTGCATATGTATAGATGTGCATATGTTGCATGTGTATATGACTACCCACACATATATTTAGTATTTTGTTTCTGTGAAAATACTGTGTTATTACATTTTAGTTACTATTGCATTGCTATCATTTTCTCAGTTAATAATTTTTGCAATTTTGGGATATTTGTTGTTGTTAATATGGGGCTTGTAATACACTAATTAGTTTCTAGGTCTCAGTAAGCACGCTCTTTCATGCTCACCACTCTTGATGCCATTGACCCAGTTTAATCACCCAAAATCTCTCAACTTGGCTTTTCCCATTTTCTTTCTTGATCTACCTCTATGTATCCGTCACATTCTAATACACTTTTAAAAACCCAAAATATTACCATTCTAAAACAGAGATAGAATTATATCATATCGTTATTTGATTATCTGAAATACAGCTTTTATCTCTTGTCTATGATTGTGTACCTGCATGTGTTGCTCAGCTATCACACTGGGAATTCCAGACTCCACACCACACCCATGTATGCATATCACCTCTCAACCCTTTCGTGAGTTCTGGTTTTTTGCTTTCTCTTCATCCCAATGAATTTTTTCTTATTGTGGTTCTCACTGGGCTAATCACTGCTCTTTTTTCAATCCCTGCCTTCAATGTGGTTTCAATTGGAATCTACTTCATTAATTTGAGTAAAAAGAAGCCTTATCCACACACGTCAAGTCTGGCATCAAATTAAGCACTACATATGTCAATCCTTGTGCCTAATTGCCTTCTTTATTTATTCTCATTAATAAGTTAGCCATGGTTCTGGCAGAACTATGACACAAATTTGGAATCCAGATAGGTGTTATTGGTTAAGTGGATGAAAACTTGTCATCAAGGAATAGAACATTTGTGATGCCCAACTTACTGGCCTCTATGGATAGGGAAAACAGTCCCAGACTGCTTTAGTCCTTTGTTGAAACTAAAGGCAGAAAGTGAAAATCCTCAGTAATTGTAAAATTCTTTCTGATTCTTTATTCTAATCCCTTGACCTTAATGTTTATCCAATAAATCCCTTACCCTTCCTCTTACTTGTCTCTCAAAGTACTCTTGGGATTCTTTTGCCCTCAGTTCATCCATATTAACCTGGCACACATCTGCTAAGCCACATAGTATTTTCTTAGAAGAAAATACCCACATTTACCTAGAAAATGGCATTTGTTTCTTAAATGTTTTTTGGTGATCCTAACTTGCCTACAACAAAAACCCATAAGATTTTAATTTGGACACAATTTCTGAACCCAAGTGAAAATAATAGTAAGAAACATATGGAGGGAAAACATCTAAGGTTTTCTTAATTTTTCATCCAAATTATCAATTTTATCTCATGTATTTAATTGACTCATTATTTTTAGTGAGGGGAGAAATTTCAGGTATTAATTAGCTAAAATATGCCATGTATTATGTGTGCATTATATACACTATTCATTTAATCATCAGAGTACACTATTACATTACTGGTGAGAAAACTGAGATTCAGATAAATAGCTGCATTTCCAGAATTATACAGCTAGTACTTATATCAACATTGGTGTCATCTTTGTATCTGTGGTACAGGAAAGAGGCAATGAAACTCTCAGTTCTTAAAAATAATAAAATGTAGTAAGGGAAAATGGGTAAGTAGGCATGGAAAGGATCAGAGCCCAGATAAACAACTCAGACAGAGACGTGTCAGGATAAATCCATGCTAAGGATAGAGGACAATAGAAATATCTTAGTCAGAACCCCACAAACAAAGCACCAACAGACTCTAAGTCTAGATGGGGAATATAAATTATTTGATCCAGCAAAATGCAACACATTCAGGAATTTCACAAACATTCCTACTGTCCCACTCCTTCTGTCTTCCATTTTCTGTCACACAAAGAAGACCCAAATTAACAAAGTTAGAAACGAAAAGTAGACAAAGAATCATATTTTTTAAACCTGTACTTCACCAGGTTGGGAAAAAATCTAAACAAAATATCTAATAGTCTTGATATATACCACTTACCAAAGTTAAATCAAGATCAGATTTAAGCAAACCCCTGGTGAAGCGGAAGCAGTCATGAAAATCTCCAAAGCAAAAACAGCCCAGGACACAAAGGGTCTCCAAAATTTCATTAGGAAATGCCTACAGACAACATTTTTAACAAAGCAGTTGGATACAAGATAAACTCACAAAATCAGTAGCCCTCCTATATACAAATGACAGATGATCTGAGAAAAAAATCATAGAAACAGCACCTTTCACAATGGCCTCTAATTATATATCTTTGAATATCTCTAAGAAAACAAGTGAAATACTTCTATGGGAAAAAAACTTCAATCATTAAAGAAAGAAATTGTAGAAAATATCAGAAAATGGAAAGATCTTCCATGCTCACGTGTTGATAGGATTCAAATAGTAAAACTTGCCATCCTACCAAAATTAATCTACATATTTAATGCAACCCCCATAAAAATCTCGTTACAATTCTTCACATATCCTGAAAGGGAAAATTTCAGATTATATGAATAAACAATACCTCAAGATAGTTAAAACAATCCTGGGTAATAATAAGAAACTGAAAGAGTTATCACTGTCTCTGATTTTAAGTGGTATAAAATACTAAAATAATAAAAACAACATGATATTGGAAAAAAATGGACATGTTGTTTAATGGAATTAAATGGAACAACTGGACATAAATCCATGCAACTATGGACATCCAATTTTTTATAGAGACAGAAATATACACAGGAAAAAGTCAGCATCTTCACTAGTGTTCATCAAATTGGGTGTCTACATGTAGAAGAAACCAAATAGATTCATTTTAATCACCCTAAACAAAACTCAACTCCAAATAGACCTCAACATAACACAAAATACACGGAATCTCATATAAGAGAAAGCCGGAAATAGCCTTGAACTCACTGAGGAGGAGAAAACTTTCTAAACAGAATATTCTTAATGCAGGCTCTAAGATCAACTATTAATAAATGGGACCTCATGAAACAAAGAAGGTTCCATGCTGCTAAAGACATTGCTATTCAGAAAAGTGGCAGCCTATAGAATGTAAAAATATTTTTACCAATTACACATCTGAAAGAGAGTTAACATATATATTTATATTTATATATATATATATATATATATATATATATATATATATATATATATAAACTACATTTCACAGACACAAATAACCCAATTAAAAAGTAACATACCGTTCTAATCAGAGAATTCTCAATAGAGGAAATTCAAATTGCTGATAAACACTTAAAGGAACGCTCAACTCCCTTAGCCATGAGAGAATGCAAATCAAAACTACTTTGCGATTTCATCTTACACATGTCAAAATGGCTAACAAGAGATAAACAAGTTATATCTCATACTGGCAAGGATGTGGAGTACGAATGACACCAATGACTGCTGAGGGGCGTGCAAACTCATACACCTGCTGTGGAGATCAATGTGATGATTCCTCAGGAAGATGGGAATTGATATACTTCAAGATCCAGCTATACCACTCTTGGGCATATATGCAAAAGATGGTTCATCCTATCTCTGAGATTCTTACTCAATCGTGTTTACTGCTGTTCTATTCATAAAATTCAGAAGTTGGAAACAACCAATATGTCCCTTAATCAAACAATGGCTAAAGATAATGCAGTACATTTATGCAATGGAGTAGTATTCCGATGTAATAATAATAATAATAATAATAATAATAATAATAATAGTAATAATAATAATAATAGTAATAATAATAAATGAAATCACTAAATATTTAGGCAAGTTGATGGAACAAGAAAAAAAATCATCCTGAGTGAGGTATCCCAGACCACAAATTACAAATATAGCATGTATTTGCATGTATGGGGCTATTAGCTATTAAGTAATGATAATGAAGCTACCATCCTTTGTACCACTGAGAGTAGATGTACAGTAAGGGATTAGAGAGAATAGATGGATCTCAATGAGGAAGGAATATGGAATAGGTAGGGATGGGTGGAAGTGGAACTGGAATGGGAAAGCCAATCACAAATGAGGAAAAGAAGGAATTGTAGGAGATTAAACAGTTAAGGCCAGCTAAAATTAAGGACCATTTGAAGATTAGTATGGAAACCTAATACATTGAAAACTTCCTAAAATGTACATATATACAAAGGTGATCTAAGCAAAATTGCCAAAAATAGGGGAGACATAGCAGCAACTGTCCATGTCTTATCACCCAATGAAATGTCCTATATAAGATTGTGCTGTATGTGATTGAGTTGGTGGCCGAAACGGTCCCATTAGACCTGCCAAACAAGTCAGGCTGTTTCCAAGACTATATACAGATTCCTCTCTGCCAGTGGACAGCAAGGTGTCATTATTGAAGACAACACCTATACAACTCATTGTACATGGAGATGCCAAGCCACTGCATATAGAGAGCCTCCACCCCTGTTTCAGTATCTTTGGTACAAGAGGTACTCTGCATGCTATCAAAAGAGAAAGATAAAGACCAATGTAGCCACAGTCCCTTCCTATACAATGGTACATTACCTACAAAATATGTGCAATGGTGGCACAAAGCTCTTAGGAGTAACCAACCAGTGTCCAACTTGACTTTAGTCCCACACCATGAGATAGAATCCACACCTGGCACTGTTTGGGGTAATAGATAGGCCAAGTATCCAGGGTAAAACTAAATGAAACTGGCCACAAAGAAATAAGAAAATATAGTAATAAATGACTACTAATGATAGTCTGCTAAACTAATAGATTAGCGTCATGCTCCATCACCATCAGAGAACTGTTGGCTCTGTTTCTTAACAATTAAGCTTTATTATACAACACAACTAACCTATACAAGAGGGGAAAATGGTTAAAGGGAAACAAGAATAAACCTTCCAGTGCCTGCTCCACAGGACAGATCCCTAGTCGTCTCTGGCCTGCTTGCTGGGCTGGCCTGTACACTGGTCCTTTACCTGGATGAGCAGTCTCCCCTCAGAGACCAGGGAAAACTACAGAAGAGGAGGTGGAAAGAGTGTAAGAGTCCAAGGAGGTGGAGGACACCAAGGAAACAAAGCTCATATGAACTCACAGAGACTGAGAAAGGATTCATAGGGCCTGCGCAGGTCTGCACTAGGTCCTCCATGTATATATTATTGCCTTCAGTTTACCGTTTATTTTGTTTTTATTTTTCTCTCATACAAGAGTCCCCCTTCCACTCCTCCCAGCCACTGCATCCCCCCTCCCTCAGGTCTACTCCTCCTCCATTTCTTTTCTGAAATGAGCAGGCCTCCCAGGAATGTATGAGATTCCAGAGTGTGCAAACATGTAGGTCTCTGATTCTTTTGCCTTCTTTTGGGTTCTTTCCCTTCTTTTGTTTTGTCTAACATTGATATGATTGTTTTTGTTTTATCATGTTATATTTTAATTTTGTTACATTCATAAATGAATGAGTGAGTGAGTGAATGAATGAATGAATGAATGAATGAAAAGCTAATTAGTAGGGTAAAGGTTAACAACTTATACTGCCTGACATTGTAAAAAAAATTTGTTTTCTTTAATGAGAGACACTGGGTATATGAATCACCGCAGAGTAGGTCTTTTGTTCAGGAGATCAACAAATAATGGAGCCCACAGCTTTTAGTGTTTGTCTGGTTGGTTCGTTGGTTGGTTGGTTGAGTTTGGTTTGGTTTGGGTTTTGTTTGTTTATTTTGTTTTTGTTATTTTGGTGTGTGTGTGTGTGTGTGTGTGTGTGTGTGTGTGTTTGTGTGTGTGTGTGCGCATGTGCGCACAAGCGCTCCCACACCACTTGCTTATATTTGATAACATTTTTGTGCATTTTGGGTTTTTTTTTTTTTGTTGTTGTTTCTTTCATTCCTTTTGGGTGATATTTTATTTTACTTTCTTGCTTTGGGGAGGTTTTGTTGCTATACTGTGTTTTTGTTAGTTTTTGAATAAGAACTGGTAGATAGAGAGGAGGCAGGATTTGGAAGTATTTGAAATAGAAAAAATTATGATCAAATGTATTTAAAATTAAATCACTTTAAATAATGAACATATAATAAGGAAATAAAATACAAAAATTAAAATGCTATTGTAAATATTAATATATCTTCATTGCCTTATTCTTCTCACATTGAAATGCTTTTAAATTGTTCGGGAATTCCATATACAAATATTGTATGCTTTGACTATGTCATCCGCATTTTATCCCTTCCACTTCTTACACATTCCTCCAACAACATTTTCCTCCAAGCTCATGTATTTCTCTGAAACTCACCAGGTTGACTGCTACCACTATGTCCATGGGTGCTGGGTCATTCACTGGAGTGTGGCCAGCCTATCAGGGCCCAATCCCAGAAGACAGCTAACACTTCCTCCCTTAGAAGCTGTTAATTTCCTCAGCTAGTGCTGGCATTAGTTGAGACACTCCACATCAATGCTAGGTTTTGGCTGGTCTTTTGAATGCCAAGAAGCTTGTTGTCAGTTTAGCATATTGGAGGGTTTTACTATTGCTCCACACAGTGCCTTACTGAAATAGCTTTGTTCATGCTGTTAGTCAGTTATCAGCTGCTTTAACTAAACAATATTTATGGGCATTGCCTTTAGTGTCAATAATTTAATCTGCACATAATATGAAGTTGTTTCAGAGTAATTTTTTTTTAGTTTTTTTGAGGCAGGGTTTCTTTGTGTTAGCTTTGGTGTCCTGGACTTGCTTTGTAGACCAGGCTGGTCTTGAACACAGAATGATCTGCCTGCCTCTGCCTCCCAAGTGCTGGGATTACAGGCATGCACCACCATGCCTGGATCATTCTGGCTCTTATCTGTTCCTCTCCAGTCATTTCCCTTCCAACCTTGAACACTTTAATATTATTGAAGTGATAATTATTTCTTAAAGAAATTCCGGAATTGTAAATATTCTAATGAATAATTTAATAATAATATTATAAAATTTGTGTGAAATTAGTTTCCATCATTGCTGGGTCTAGTTCTTAAGTGTGTTGTTGTTTTAGTCAATTGCCTTCTGAGGAGTATGCTTCTTAATTAGAACAATTTAATATATATTGGGTTTAGCATTTCCCATCTGTAAGACTGGAGATAGAGTTCATCCACACCCTACTTGTCTAAATATCTACCCAACAATTGGTCTTAGAAACATATGACTCTCTGTAAGTCAGAAATACCATTATTGCTAGCTTTGAAATGATTTGTTGGAAGTTGTCATTCTAGCTGAATGCATAGTGGCTCAAATTTGCGGTCTTACAATAATTTCTCATGCCATCACACCTGTTTTTCCAAAAATATTATTTCAATGGACAGAATTGGCCATGACTCAATTGGCTGCTGGAGCTGCACAGAAAGTAGGGAAACATATTCATACGAGTAGATTTACCTCAGTTCCACTCAGTTTCTGATTACATTCATCTTTATAGGATGTTAAGCCAAACCACTATATAGAATTCAGTAGACTCTCCAAAATATATTTCAGTCATTTTAAAGCCTGTATTTCCCAACTGTTAAATGCTTTGAGGCCCCAATAACCTTGTACAGAGGGTGACATTTCGATCATTTCCATCCATATACGTTTTTACCTCCATGTGACGTCTGCAGCTTTCCCCCAAACATTTACCAAGAACTCCAAATACCATTTACACTGGTAAGAACCAAAGCAAAAAGATATTTTTTAGAGAGTATGAGGCCTGAGCCCCATCAGGCCACAGAGCAACAGATTAAATGACCTCTTGTGCTATATTCTGCAGGGATTAACAAAAGGACAGAGGTAGCCAAACAAAGAGGGTACAATGAGACTGCTGCCATTATCTGAACATTTAAAGGCTTTCTGTATATGGAGCTTAAAATTGAAAGCCCCAACAAACATCCTACCAACTTGGTTCTCCTGCATTTAACTCTCTCCTGCTTACAATGCTTTTGTACAATGCTTTCAACGAACAAGGGAATGTGCTTTCTTTGTAATTCCAAGAGCAGTTTTAAGTAACCAGAGATATTATTATAGATTAAAAATATGAGAGTGGAATCAAAGAAATAAAGTTGGATTTCAGGTTAGATCAACCAAAAGAATACACAAAAAGCAGGCTTGGGAGTGAGGGTGGGAGGGTAGGGAATGGTAAAAATGTGATTTTTTTTTTTCAGTAGGAAAAAAAAGAGTAAAATTGGAGTAGAGACATACATGCTAACCAAATGAAAAATGAAGGGAGAGAGTTAAAGGAATGAGTAAATGAAATATACTGAAGGGTAAATTAAATTATCCTCAAGGACCATGCATATCATCCAGAAATAAATATGGTTTTAGTTAGAATAAAAAGCAAATGTGGAGAGAGGGGACAGCCCAAAAAGTAATCAAAGCCCAGAAAGAATAAAATGTTCAGAATAAAAAAAAAAGGAGGTAGAGAGAAGCGCTGAGACGGCGGAATGAAGTTAAAAGGGTAAAAAATACGATAAGAAAATTAAGGGTAGAAAATGAAAGGAAGATTGCACAAGAATGTGAGATAAATCAGGATCCTTTCACATTGAGAAGTAAGAAGGGGTCAGGGCCAGAGATAACGGGACCTCCATGAAATGGAGAGCATAATTTATTCACTGAAGTGGTAGATATTGCTATCGATTTTAATGGCGTCTTTGCATTCAGACTAGAGAATGTAAAACGATACCAGCAAAGAGACATGGATTTGCATATATCAGGAAAGGAAGATGAAATAAATGTCAATCTACAGCAATGAGGACGTCATTAAACTGTTTCATTTCTGGCAAACTACAGAAAAAAAATTGAAAGTGAACTTGGATTTTAAATAGCGGCATTAATAAATAAAACCTATGTTGGACACCTTTTAAAAACCTTATATACTTCAAGATGCTGAAAAAAAGGCAACATTTCTAGCCTTACCTACTTTTAAGTCCATGGTCTGAAATAGTTCCTCACACCATGTGTATAACAGCCGTGTGTATAAATTTAGCAAATCAGAAAATTTGATTAGTTTTTTGATAGAATTATTGTTTGAATATACATACATATCCACACATATTAATTTTAAAGTCATTATACTCTGCAAAAAAATTTTTTTTCTTTTTGCTTCCAGGAAGTTTTTTTCCCCTGCCTCAACAGAGTACCCACTCACAAAGTCTTTAACCGCAGTCATTCATAGGACCACTGCTGCGAGAGAGATGAGAACACACACAGAGACAGGCAATGGAGTACAGCGCATTCTGCAGCCAGCTCTGCCGCATGCTGCCTGGCAGCTGGAAGAAGGCAAAAATCTCACATCAAATTATCCCAGCCAGAGACTCATACTTTTCCATAGCCTGATGGGAAATACTCATTAAAACAATCCCACTTTCCCCATCCTAAGCAATACACGGCTACATGATTCATTAATAGGCATGAAATCAAAGTATTGTCTCCTTCCATGAAAAGAATTCCTCTGGCATGGTATTTGTTAATACTTTGCATGACTAGATTCCTATTTGAAAGATCTACTGCCAAAAACCTCATAAAATGCTGAGGACAGGGCAACTCTCTGTGCTAATGAATTTGATTCCACAGAAGAATGCAAGGTTGTCTGGGAACTTGAAGCGCTGAGTGCTTGCTTCAGCACTTCCTGAGGAACTTCCGGCCGGAGCGTCCACTGCAGTGGAGACATTGTTTCTCATGCAATGCTCATTTGAGTTCCATCAAAGACACAAAACAAAACAAACAAAGAACTCTGTATTTATCTAGCTAGTAAAGGTTCAAATAATTAGAGCAGTAAATTTTAATTTACCCCTAGGATGCCATAAATATTTGTACTACCCTAGGATTCACAGGAACAATGTTCGATATTCTGACGAGAAGCCTAATACTTTTTTTAAAATTTTATTAATTTATTCATATAACATCTCAATGGTTATCCCATCCCTTGTATCCTCCCATTCCTCCCTCCCTCCCATTTTCCCCTTACTCCCCTCCCCTATGACTGTTCCTGAGGGGGACCTCCTCCCCCTGTATATGCTCATAGGGTATGAAGTCTCTTCTTGGTAGCCTGCTACCCTTCCTCTGAGTGCCACCAGGTCTCCCCATTCAGGGGACTTGGTCAAAGGAATATTCTTAGTACTCCATCCAGTGGGGGATTGGGACAGATGTTGTAACTCGCTTCTGGACTCTGGGCAGAGCACTCAGAGTGGTATGGAAAAATGGGAGAATGGAAAGACACAGAGGGTCCAGGAGCCCCAAAAGGAGACCATCAAGGCCTGCTGATCTGGACCCAGGCAGACCTGCAAAAACTGTTTCACCAATCAAAGAGAATGCATGCAGTAAACCTAGACCTCCCTGTTCAGATTTAGCCAATGGACAGCTCATTCTCCACAGTTGTGGGCAGAGCAGGGACTGCCTCTGTCATGAACTCTGGTGCCCCCAATTTGATCACATCCCTTTGGTAGGGAACCCCAGCAGGCACACAGGGGAAGGGGAAGCAGGTTCTCAGAATGAGTGAGACCTGATAGACTGTGGTGTAGGAGGTGCCCTTCTGTCAGAGGTCTAGTGGAGCTGAAGAGGGAGGAAGAGAGAGGGGGGGTGGGAATGGGAAGATATAAGCCAGGGTGTAAAAATCGGGATGTAATCTGAATAAATCACAATAAATTAAAATAAAACAACAACAACAACAAAAGAAGTTTCAGTGTTATGTGCAACAGTGGCATGGCAAAGAAATTGAGCTGCAATGACTTTGGAAAACACAAACAAAGCAGAGGGTTCAAATGTAGCTGGGATTAGAAAATTCTTGAATTAGAAATAGCAAAGCAAGTTAATATTCTAGGTAAATTAAGGAATGTGAATTTAAACACAAAACTTGGACAGGCTTGTTTTCAGAAAAAAAAGCAATGGACAAAAAGAAGTTGAATTAAAAGGTAAGAATTGAAGAATGAGAGAAAATTTTTGAGTGTAACTATATGACTAATTGTTTTAGAAATTATTCAAAGACAAATTATGAATCATTGTATTTTAAAAACAGAAAACAAAACCAAAATGCTTTAGTAAATAAATTGAGATAATACTCAGGTTGGTCAAGCCAATCTAAGACCAAATTGCAGTTGGTAACATTGGGAATGGACAGATGATAGCTGAATGCAGGGTCATTATGGAGGAAGAAGCAGCACAATGCAGAAGGGGAGTGAGAAATGCTGAAAGAGAGAGAGAGAGAGAGAGAGAGAGAGAGAGAGAGAGAGAGAGAGAGAGAGCACATGCAGGGCCTGGCTCTGACTCTATTGCTTGCTTTTGGGAATTTTTCTTCCTATTTGAATATTATTTAATTGCACCAAGTAACAACTTGAATGTGCAGTCTTATATAATTTTACTATTCATTATGCAATCTAAATGTAAAATTATGGTTAAAAAAAGATCTATTATGGTGGCCAGAGAGATTGTTCAACAGGTAAAGTTTCCTGCCACTAGGCTGACTATCTGAATTTGATCTCTAGAGGTAATCATAAGGAGGGGTGCTAGACCACTTAGATGCTGATGATCTGGAATGTCCTGTAAATTAATAACTGGCCTCACAAATTTATTAAATTCATTTGTGTATATGAATAAATATTTTAAGTTAATTTTATTTCAAATTGAAAATGTTTGGACTAGGTATTTAAAATTCATTGAAATTACCATTAAACAAAGGGTCGATTGTAATTTGTTTTTACAAGAGTGCACTCTTTTATTATGGCTTCATCACTTGACTAACAAAGGCATTTGAGCAGTCAGCAAGCACACATATATCCGTTTTCCATGTTAGTGTATGTCAGTGTTCACTCCTAGCCATTTATTTCTAGTTTTTGTGATATTCATAGCCAAACTTTGAAAATTAAAAATATAGAATTTTCTGGGCGAGAAAGATGGCTCAGTGGTTAACAGCAACTTGCTGTTCCTTCAGAAGACATGAGTGTTTTCTCAGCATCCACATGGTAGCTCATACCACCTGTAATGCCAGTTTTAGGACATCTGATGCCTCTAATCTCTGGCGTTTCCTGCATTCATATGCACATATCCACATGGAAACACACACACATACACATAATGAAGAGTAATAAAATAAACTTTTAAAATGTGCATATAGTATTTTCTTAATAGTCATGTTTATAGTTACCTTCTATAGTTACAACATATTATTTTAATATTATATATATATCAATTGTGTCTTGTTTAATCATTGTGGTAGTGAGATTTTCATTACCTATAACACATCTGAAATAAAAATGTGTGAGAAAGAAATTTTAACTGGCCTCATGATTTTAGAAGTTTCAGTCTACAGATTTCTGTTGCCTTTTGTCTGGTGACAAGGGCAAACATCACGGCAAGGAATTCATGGAGAAACAAATGTGCTTCAGATGTGACAGCCTAGGAGGAAAGAACCACAATACAGAGGGCTTCAAATAGCCACTGCTGCCAAGAGTAGACTTGAAGAAACCCAACTTCCTTTCAAAAGTCTCAGCTCATCATGGTTTTATCATCTTTTTTTTTTTTTTTCTTTTTTTCTGCTTGGGTAGATACTTTAACAGACTGACGTGCTCAGTCTCTTAGTTACCAGCAGTAGTTCTGAATTAATTCTAGCACTAACTCAGTCCTCTTGAGAATGAAAGCAGTAGTGCCCACAGCTGTGAGAATAGTTGCCAATAGCATACAGTCAGACTGCTCTCCAACTAGATCAGAACGCGAGGGCTAGAAAGGTTGAAAAAGCCTTTATTTCACTGCACCACCCTTCCCTGGGCTCCACATTCTAGCCTATTCCCAGAGGCCAGGCGCATTCTAGGGAATGGCCAGGAAGGGCACCGCCCACTAACACTCCATAAAGCCCCCAACTGTACCTGGACCCCTGGGCTTCATATTCAGGTCCACAGTTCTGGCAGAAGAATTCTGCTTAATTGGAGGCCACACTGTACTAGTGTGAGACTGATCAGGAGAGCCTATTCTGGAAAACAACTAAATGAGAGGCAGAGGCCTGTTCATGGAAAAGCAAGAGGAAGTTTATTGGTCTTACGCGACCGGGTCCACCTGCACCGGAGGGAGAGGTGACCCCAAGTAACAAAAGCACTGAATTTTTATACTTTTTTGAAGGCTGATTTGTAACAATCTAACATGACCTTTAATTCTATTGCGTGGTTCTAAAACTATGTCTCAGCCCTGAAGTGATTGTCTTTGGGGTGGGAGCGAGTGGAGTAAGTTCCTGTTTGTGCAAGCGAAAACTGTCAGCTCTGCAGGGTGGAATTTCTCAGGGCCTGTCTTTTTTCTGACCCTGCTTTAAAACAGGGTTAGGTTGTATCTTTTACTAAGAACCCCAGAGACAAAACCCCAGAGACACAGAGCCCCAGAGGTAACACAGGTATGTGGAACCCTGGAGGCAACATTGGTACCCAAAACCTCAGAGATCATGCAAGCCACAAAAACCCCAGCAGAAACCTGAGCATCAGAACCCCAGACCACTCAGGCCAGAAGACCAGAGAGGAAACAGAAACCAAGTGTGGGGAAAAGATCCAAAAACATTTACTTAACAACGTTAAACTCAAGAATCGGCACTTAAGCCTATAATAACCTCAAACCCAAATGATTAGAAGTAGAGATGTAATATATGAAAAAGGGAACACATTAAAAGAAAAAAGACTTATTTGGAATCTTGAGTCATTTTTCATATTTCCTATCTTAGCCCATAAAACCTAGTAAAAATATTCCACTCTAATCTCAAAGGGAGAGGCGGGAAGGGGACAAAGGCGATGGCCGCTGGCAACCCGAGCAGGGCACTAAGGAATCTGAGAGGTTCTGAAGGGTGACTCCGCAGCAGAAAAGAGTCTCCGGCTTATGGGAAGATGCTTTTAACATTTGTACTCAGGAAACTGGAAGGAAGGAAGGCAAAACAGAATGATGACTATATTGTGTCTGCTTCCTCATCTCAGCCAGTGATGAGGCTGAGATGTGTGGCAGCCAAGAGTTCCCACAGAAACAGCCCTGTGATGTTTCCCTGCTCTGACACGGAGAGGTCAGGGCAGCCTACAAGCTCAACACGTATGCCTGTTGAGTGGAACTGTGGGGCAGGCAGCACCTAGGACAGGGTTATAAGTAGTGGCCTGCAACTCTCCTCAGAAAACAGGCCCACTAGCAGGCACCCAGTATGGAGTTGCTGCAGCTGCAACCTATTTCTTGCCCTGCTGGGAGGCAGGGCGTTGGCCAGCAGCACAGCCTGCAGGCTGCAAGCACAAAATGGAGGCTAGTGAGCCTTGGGGTGGCAGACATTGAGGGCAGAGAGGACTGCCACAGCCTGGAGCTCTCACTGAACCTGCACCCCTAACTCCTACCCTTCCCTGCATAAGTGGAACATCACCCTGACTCGAGCCACCAGCAGGATATATCCGAGACGATTCTTGAAAATGGTCCAGTATCTCTGGAACTTCAGAAACCTTGAACAAGACCAATGACTAGTTGCAATGAATATTTGTCTGCAAACCTGTCCGTGTGTGTGTGTGTGTGTGTGTGTGTGTGTGTGTGTGTGTGTGTGTAAATATGATACTGCAGTTTCTAATGCCACTATGGCAAATGAAGATTTAATGGAGAACTGGGAAAGAGGGAGGAATGTAGTAGTGGAGAGAAGTGGACCTAGTGAAGCGATGGCTGTGATAGGTGTGAGAGAAGCCTGTAGTGGACAGGGCAAACATGTTGCCGAGTAGGCCCACAGAGTGATGTTGGCCAGTAGGCCCACAGCCAGCTGGGGCTGGACTCAGTGTCTCCACCCAACATGATGCCAAGTCACATGATCGCCCTGGTTCTGAGCAAGGACAGGATGCCCAGGAAGAAGATCAGTTCATTTCCTGATTTGAACTTCCTTGAAAGGAGTGTCTTTGCAGCCCCTGGAGGCCACTTTGTTATACATGTTTAGCTGTCCCCAGGCAGTGTTAAGGCCAGAGGTTCATGTGGATGTAGGTGGCTCTACAATATCCGGGAGCCCTGTCAATGTCACTGGCCTGAGTTACCACCTAAGGCCATATTCATATGAGTGGCCTGTGCTGCTGTCTGTGGCCGTGTTGATGTCCGGGTCCTTAGTACTGCTGAGGGTCATGTCTCGGTCTGTGATTCTATTGCAACCAGGGTCTGTACTGATGTCCATGTCCATTTTAATGTCCGTAATCTGTAATGCAGCCTGAAATCATGTGGATGTCTGTGGTCCCTGTTGTCACCAGAAACCATGTATAAGTCCGTGTTCTGTGCTCCTGCTGGCAATAAAGAGTAAGGAAGCTATGTTGGCCATGGTTTTGATGACTGCAGACTCTACAACTGATAAAGAGGAATATGGAAGGTTCCTGTTACAACCTTTTACTCCACGCCCAAGCCCCACAAAAGTATCAGCCTAAACAGAGCACCATCAAAGAGAACCCTTAAAAATTATGATAAGACTTAGAGTCCTGTGTGGGACAGTCTTAAATGCTGGGCCAATTGGGACTGGAACCTTCTTCAAAGGTGTCCTGGGAGCTGTCTCATTCTGATGAGGAACAGCAACTGAGACACTTGGAACTGGAACATGAAGAATGCAGTATGTCATTGTCTAGCATGCTGAGAGAAATGAATCCAGTTAGGTCTGATCCAATGTCAGTGTCCAGTTCTTTTGTTCTGAAAACATACTTGTGATAAGGATGCTAAAGTGTAGCTCTCCACAACAGATGTCTCCTGTCAGGGTGTCGGTGGGAAAGGGCACAGTTTTCTTTAAGGGGCTGGCCACCTGGAGTTTGACCATGCTTTAGTGACTGTATAGGCAGCACAAATTGAACTTGTTTGTTTGTTTTCTTTTTTATTTTTCTTCTTTTTTTTTTTTTTTTTTTTTTTTTAAGAGGGAGTGACAGTAAGTCACAAGGGCTGGGATGGGACCTTGGAGGACTGGAATGCAAGTGCAATTGGGGTTTATAATGTGAAAATCCCAAATAATCAATACAAATAATGTGACAAATAAATCAAAAAATGATAGAGGATTGTGTTTAAAATCCATAATGAAAGTGTCTAGTACATGCCCATATTAGACAATGCCCAAGAGAACGGACCTGAAGTCACATTGTCTTGGCTTTATATTTTTACCACACCGTTCCATATATATCCTGGGGGAAAGTAGAAAAATATCTAAAGGTTTTCAATCACATACATTTGATGAAAGTGCTAGACTTGAGTATAAAGTAGCAATTAGGACCTAATAACATTTTTTAGATCACCGACTGTTATCTAATTTTATATTGTATTGCTTAAGGTGGCACTAAGAATAAGGTGAATGAACAATTATTTCCCACAACAACTTAGTTTGGCACCATGTCTACTTTCATTAAGCAGAAATGAAATGCCATGTGACACAACTGAAGTATATGTGGACATTGAAAATTGCCAATGAGGAATCAAACAGAAATTTAGAAGTTGAGGTTTCTTTATTGGTCAATATGAAGTTACTTACTGATATTGTTATCAAACTTGAGGATCACAGCCTGTACCCAAAGACAGTCCCACCATTCCTGAAATAGTCAACAGGAAGAGAAGAGTTAACAGTGGAAAGCAGAAAACCAAGGTTTATTCAGCAGGACCACATTGGGAAGAGGGGAAAAGAGACCCAATGTGTCTTCTGTTTTGAGATAAAAGTTTAAATATAGGACCAAAGACGTACACATGTGTGCAGTCCCTGTTAAGGTCAAGGTGTGATGTCATTCATAATAGCCCCATCATTGTCTGAGTTTCAGTCTCATCCTGTAAAATGGTCTAACTACGTTTTAGAGCTGTGAAAAGTGTTTTCTGGGATACAATTCCTCTCTCATGGTGGTGAATTTTTCTTCTTCCATCATGGTAATATTGGGGATATGTCCATTTTGGGGGGATCTGTTCTTTCAATACTCTGATAGTCACACTTAGAGCCAAAAAATGTTTAGAATACCTTCATTTTTTGCAAGGCTGGTTACAATATCCTTCCTCCATGATTTTTAGACTTTTGTCACCTTTATATTTTATTCTACTGTTTCTGTTTATATTGAAATTTTTTATTAAGTTCATGATCTTATTAAATTCTCATAAGGCACATTGTGATTATGTATATCTGCTGTATATTGCAGTAAACATAGCCAAAATAATATCTATTAAAATTTTTGTGCCATGCATTTTATGTAAAATATCATAATATCAAATTGTCAAAACTCTTCCAGCCTATTGTCCCTAAAACGCTAGCATTTCTTCATGAAACTATGCACCAGAAAGGATGTTGTCAAAACAACACAATTAATATTGACCTTTACATGGCTTTTTTCAGGGACATGTGAACAAATGTCTATTCCCCTTAAATAGGGCACCAACAAAAAAATAAAAAGGAGGAAAAGCCACAAAGAAACAATTATAATCAAGAGTAGCTTTATAAACCAACAAGTTTAATTGGGCATGGGTGATTTTTATTCAATGTAACAAGAGACTGGGCAACTTAGAGGGAGTTATAACTGAGGAAACTGTTTTGTTTGCAAATCCTCAGGGAGAAATGAGGAGGGACCCCATCCACTGTCCATGTAACATGATCACCTCATATGAAGCCTTATGAACCCAATGAGTCCTTCTTCATCTTCCATAAAGAAATGTCAGTGGGATTAATCCTGGGGACATCTCCTCTATGGGAACAAACATGCCTCAATTTCAAGAAAGCAATGGCCATATCTTACCCAGAGGACAGTATTCTACCACATCTGGCCCTCATACTTCCCTATGAAGACGTACTTTAAACAAAAACCAGAGGATCAATTTCTTCTTCAAGACGAAGACAATATTTGAATTAAAATGCATTTGAGGCCTCAGTAATCAACCTGAATACTGCATCAGGAGATAATATGATGTAAACTTAAAAAGATTAAGGAGGAATAAATTATCAAGCTTAATCTGCAATTCATTCTGTCTAGCACACAGCTCTGGAGCTCAGAGTCAGTGTTCTTAATTTGAATGGGTTTACTATCATTTAATTTCATGGAGTCAATATTTAAAACCCTAATAGCTCCTCTCAATTATTATCCAGCCCCCATTACAATTTGTGATGCTAATGTTTTAATGCTGAGTTCAATTGCCCCTCCCTGAGCACCACATTTTACATTTGGTAAAATAGCAGCTGTATCTTCTCCTATCAAATTAATGCTGGGCTGATGTTGTTAATAAGATCATGTAAAGAAAATTCAAACTGCAAGTTTTTGGATGATAAGGATGCTTGACAGCATGTCACACATAAAGTATAAAACTGGGAAATACCTACTTCTTAATTTTCTTTAATAGCTACAGAATTTTTAATTTTTAAACTTTTTCTTATTCTTTCTTGAAAGAAAAATTTTAATTGAAAATTGATTTTTTTTCATATAGTACATTCTAATTATGGTTTTCCTAATTGAGCTCTTCTAAGACCATCTACACTGTCCCCCATTCTATACCCTCTCTTCCTCTCTCTCATTACAAAACAGACATCTAAAATGATAATTATAAAAATCAATGGTGATAAAATAAAAACAAACAAATAGGAATAGGGCGAAAAAAAAAGAGAGAGAAAAAAGTCAAAAAGCACAAGAAACACAGACCCTGAAACACATACAATATACACACACAGAAAACACTTAAAAATACAATAGGAAACCATAATATATAATAAGCAAAAGCTCTGCAAGGCTTGAAAAATGCCCAGACAGAGAGTACAGGTTAGCAGCTTCCCACATGAGAAGATGACTGGGACAGTTTGCTGCCCAACAGTCACCCAAAACTCTCTATAAAGTTGGCACATCATCTTCAGCTTTCTGGTCCAATATATCTAACATTTAACTGTATTCCTTCTCAAGTCTCTGATGGGGTTGAAGACCAACTAGCTTAGTTTTACAATTAATCTTAGTTGTTTAGAGGTTAAAATGTTTTTATGTCTAGATAGATGTTTTAAGTAGATAAGGACAAGATGTGATTGATACTGATTTACATTCAGAATTTTAGACGCACCAAGAAAGGAAAGATGTTTTCTTCAATGCTGTGAAACAGAAATAGAACAGAGCTAAGAATGTAGCATTTTTATAATTCCTGATTGTTTCATAGTTCTTCTTGCTGACGGTAGTTTATCATATAAATGTGTAATAATATAAATATATATGTAAATAATAATTTTTAAAAATAAAAAAATGCCCAACGTATTATGAGACAAAAATATCCAAAAATGCCATTGATTTTGCTTTGCGTTGGCCATGTGCTGCTTGCTGGGCATGGAGCGTGTCCATAACTGCGAAGGAAACTTTTTTCCTTAGTTCTTAGTTAGCAATCGGCAATAGCATCTGCATTAGGGTTGGGGGCTTACATCTATTTACCCTTAGCATTTGAACCCAACTTGGTTTATGCCTTGGCAATCCCTGGCCATACTACATTTTTTATGAGGTCATATGTGTATCAACCCTGTTTATTTATCCATCAGAAACAAAGTTTTCTCTTCCTCTACTCCTCCCAGCTCCACCTCCCCTACCCTCCTATCGGGACCACCCCCTTTCTGTCTTTTTTTACAAAAAAATAGGCTTCTAGGGAATAAGAATATAATAAGATACAATAAGATAAAATAAAAACAAATATACCCAAATAGGATGAAACAAATGGAAGGAAAAGAGCCCAAGAAAAGGCACAAGAAAATATACGCAGAGACCTACTCATTTGCTCTCTTAGGAAGTCCATGGAAACAAAAAGCCATAATATATACACAGAAAAAATTTAGGATAAAAATGGTGTAATTAAATAAAAAGATAAAAATGAAGAAAAAAATTTTAAAGAAAAAATGAAAATGAAAAATACTGACATGGTCTTATGGGACAAGGAACCTCCAAAGATGCCACTGAGTTCACTTTCAGTCAGTCATGTACTGCAGTAGTTTGCTTCCAGAGTGAGAAACCCTGAAGAAAAATAATTTTCTTTTTGTAAGTGGTCATCAGTTGGAGATTACTTCTGAGTTGGGGTGGAAGTATCTGTCCAAATTTCCTTTCATCTCTAGGATCCTATATGGTGTAGATCCATGTGGATTTTGTGCATTCTGCTTTCATTCTTATGGTTTCATATGTGTGGCAGTCCTGTTGTGTTTAGAAAGTTTTGTTTCCTTGGTGTTTCCCATTCCATTTGGCTCTTACACTGTTTATGCCTCCTGTGTTAATGTTTCACAATATTATAGCATCATAGGATGATGAACAATGAATAAAATGGCATTACCTCTCAAGAACTGTGGAAAAACCATGCTAACAAGGAGGCTAATATTGAAATTTGGAATAATAAAAACAGCTACTTAAAAAACAACAGAGGTGGATGCTGTGAAGTTAACAAGTTCTAGAAACTGAGGGAGAACAATAAGGAAGCACCAATGTAGAAATGTTTTTGGATCCATTAGGTGAGTTGGCTGTGCCTGTAATCCTAAAACTCAGTACTTAGAGGCAGGAAGACCATGATGTTGAGGCCAAATTTGATCATGCAGAAATGTGAAGATAGCCTCTGTTCCATAGACAGATCTTGTCTCAAAAAAATCTGCTTACGCATTACATTTACATCTTATTGTATTCCACATTGCCTTATTTTATTGAAGTATACAATTTACAATGACACTTTTTTCATTCTATAGGATATCAAAAGCTGTTGATTATGACTCTAAAATCCTGAACACTAGCCACTTAGAATATACTACAAGAATAATGGTAACTATCAATGTAAAGCTACATCTATAATAAGCTGTGTGCATTAAGCAGTTTAGACATCATTACCAGTTTTACACCCCTCCTTAATTATTGCCAGCAAAGCAATGACTAGATAGGTGCTATTAGCACTGTTTTACAGACAAACACATTATGCCATAGAAAAGTTCATTTATCCAGTGTAATTATTTAAGTGGTGAACTGGGGTTTTGAACCCAGGTTGCCTAACACCAAACTTCTCAATCTTAAACGTCCTTGAGAAATTCAAAAGGAACTGACATCAACAATGGGGTCTAATTTAAGACTATTAAGTTAAAGCACACACACACACACACACACACACACACACACACACACACACACACAATTTGTGGGAAGTTTTGAGTCAGAATTTCATCTTTAATTCAGACAACCCACTGAGATGTAAATATTTGTTACAGGTTCCCTAATGTTTCAACACAACTTGTTAAAAATTGAATTTCAGAAAAGAAATGCTGCAAAAGAGTTGCTAGATAAGAGAAATCACTTGGAAAAAGTATCTGTGAAAATCGTTAGTTTTGAATATAATTCTGAGTGCTTTTAAACAGAACCTTTTAGAGAGTCAGTCTCAGCAATTCTTCTCACACTTATCAGCAACAGCAATTGTTCAGAGAATAAATTGCATGCATGGGAAGACTGCTCTCCATTGACTTGAAACACTAAGTAATTATCTCATTCTGTCCCACCAAATCTGCTCAGTAAGTTGAAAGAGACTCAACTTGATGAAGTATGTAATTTGAAATTCTTAAGTTTGTAATTTGAATGATTACTTTTTTCCATAAGCTGCTTAGAGATTTTTTCATTTGTAAAAGCTAAAACATTTGGCTATGGAAACAGCATCAACAGAACTTGTCATGCAATCCTTTGTTTATTAATCATCTTCTCCTGATAATCTAAATGATGATTAGTCTTGCCTCAGTGAATTCTTTACTCTTCTAATACACATTTAGTTTAATCCCTGTTACACATTCTGATTTGTCATAATTTGAGAAGTGGAATTGAGAAACAATCCTTTCAAAACCCAAAGTGATTAGAGCAAAAGAAAGTATTTTAAACGTAAGAGAAATTGTTTTTTTAAAGTATATTTAGCTGTGGCCAGATGTTATATATATATTAGAGAACTGCTTACATAATTTAATCTCTAACTCAAAAATTAATCATAATCAAAAACTTAATTTAACTGGAAGATTTTTTGTCATTTAGATTTACAACGTATTTTGTTTTTATTAAATATGAAACTTTCACAAATTGCAATAACTTGCGATAAGAGATTTCTAATATAGGGCAAAGTATTTTTCAAATAAATAAAATTTTGGAAAAGAATGAGAATAAAAATTGTCTATACATACATTTGAAAAATATTTTCAGGAAAGTAATATTTCTATGCATATCATCATAAAGAGTATAAGTATTTATACAATATAATATTTATATTTATACTTTTGCCTTTTGGTTTTCTGAGACAGGGTTTCTCTGCCTTGCCTGTCCTGAACATGCTTTGTAGACCAGGCTGGCCTTGATCTCACTGAGATCTGCCTGTCTCTGCCTCCTGAGTGCTGAGATTAAAGGTGTGAGCCACCACTGTCCACCTTATATTTATACTTTTTATACAGATAAGTATATAGCCTAAAGAGTATGGTTGGAGAAATATGAGTATAACATAAAATGTATGGCTGAACAGATAGAGCTGGACAATTCTCAGACAATATAAATTTATTTTGACAAACCATCTATTTAATTTTAGGACAAACCAGACAGGTATCCATTCCAAAGTCAGCTTTTGACTTTTTAATTCTCCATGCTTTCTTTGTCCATGAAGAGGTGCTCTTTACATCCCATTTCTGTAACCCAATTCTCCACTGCTATCTGACTTCCTACTCCCGCTTGTAACACTTCGCCTTCCTCTTTCCTACCTTCAGTCTACTTTTGCATTTATTTAAATAGAAGAGTCAGGAGATCTGGAAAGACTACATAGTAGGTAAGAACATTTACTTTCAAAGAAAGAGGATCTGATTTTGGATCCACGGAACCCACATAAAAAGGTGGACATGGACTCACGTGCTTGTAATCTCAACACTGCGAGGCAAACACAGATGGATTCCAGGCACTTACTTACAGGACAGGCATTCTAGCCAAAGCAGGGAACTTCAGGTTCAGTGAGAGACGCTATCAATGAGTTAAGATAGGAGAGATTGAGAAAAGCACCTCCTCGCTCCTGTATGGCTAGGCATGATTGCAAACATCTGAATACACATGTGTGCATACAGCGCACCACACATACACGTATAAATAGAAATATTCCCAAAAGATTAACTTTCCATGATTCATGTCAGAAACAATGTCTATCCTCTTTTTGTCCATTCTGAAGTAGCTGTAGTATTGTAGGCAAAGATATTACCTGACAGAAAGTAGGCAGGTTTCCCATGTTTGGAAATCCTCTGCTCTAGAGCTAATCACCCACGTGCGTGATATGATCATTGATGTCTGCTTGATCTGTAGGCTTCTTGGCAGAAACAAATGTTATCATGTGGCTCACATAATGTTAGTCTTGATACCCTACAGTAGCAATGAGAACCTAGACCTTTGGTATTTGCAGTATTCATTTATTAATATTATTTGTTTGAATTATTTTAGTGATCTTAAAAAGTACAGAGAACACATTGTATTGTCTTTACCTAACCAAAGCTCTCCTGCAATATCTCAGTAAACTCTACAAATAAATATGACTCTTCAAAAAGAAACAGTCATATCCTACCATTCAGGTAAAGTAGTGATAAAACAAATTAATTATAAGTCTGAAAGCCATTGGTTCTGGTAATATCAAAGGCAAGCCATGTCATAAATGATGCCTTACTTGGTCAGTGCCTCACACATGACGTATACAGGCTTAAAGCAAATCTTGATTAAAATAGAGAGTAAACAGTACAATGGGGTAGATACACAAATACATATCTCTTCTGAGAAAACTGATGTTCATCCATTAGTATTGATGGGTGAGTACCAAATGTCTGGATGAAAAAGGAAAGGAAAAAGGTGGTCTATTGATGTTATAGCCCAGCTTAATCAGAGCAGTGCTAGTACACTTGCTTGTGCATATGATGCTTTTAAGTTATTAAAGCCCCTTCATAATGGCAAACATAAAAGCCCCTACATAGTGGCAAATACAAAATATGTATAAAAATTGTTTATAATGTGAAGATTTTGCAATAGTATTAATGAAGACACACTTTGATTCTCTATTACTAGTAAGAATATACTTCTGAAATTCATAGTAATATGTGTCAAATGACCCAACAATAATACTAATAGTAAGTAAGATATATGGTCATTTTATTTGTCTTATATAATAACTTTAATTCAAGAATGCCACTATTGGGATTGTGCTATATTGATCTTTGACTAATTATTCTAGTTTTGAAGGAAAAAAGAAATAGTGTATACCCTGTGAGGATATTTTAGACCAATCTGACGAACAGTAAAATTCCTCAATGACAGTTTTATTGCCTTTGGGATTTCACATCCATGCATCAGACAGAGTCAGCTCTGGTAACTTCTTTGAGCGTTTGCACTGAATCCTTTGAAACACCCTACATACTGACCAAACTATCATCAGCACACCCATAAGCTGAATGTCTGGAAATCCTGTGAAGTCTCAGCTTTGTGGCAATGTGAGACCTAAGACATCTTTCAAATGTTTAAGTCTGCTTACACGAATAGTAAATGGACAAAGTGTAATAATGATACCAGTCAAAATGCCATGTGGGACAGGGAAAAACTACAAATACAGTATACTTTATTACATTATTTGCATAAGAGCATAAAATATTTCTGAATAACGAAAATCAGCCAGTCAGAGCCACATTCTCTCTAACCTGAAACCTGTTGCTTAGGTCCAACAGAATCCCGTCATGTACTTACATGTGCCCATAATCACTAAATCAGAAAGTTCAGAAATAAGAAAGTGTACTTTAGAATCTGTTCAAGGGACAACCAAAACGTATCTGTTAGGAATAGCTAAAATGTTTTCATGATTGCTTACAAACTGAAAACAAGAGTTCTTTTCAGATACGTGAGTTCTAAATATAATCTAAATCCATTATTTCTTATTTTCTTATGTAGCAAAAATACTATAGAACCTTCTAATAAAGTTTTCTTCTGCAATAGCTTGCTTCTTTATTATATGCAGGAAAATTGCGAGGAAACACAGACCTTAACAATATATTAAGGACCTGTATAATCCTTGGAATGGCTTAGGAAGAGCTGAGGTATAAAAAAGGAAGGGGAAATTTAAAAGAAAAAAACAAGGAGGAGAACTACAATGGATTTCAGTTGACAGGAAGATTCTGCGGTATTAGTAAAACCTGACTTCAGCCAGTTTGCCTGAAGCAGGAGTACATTTATACAATCAGTAAGGTAAAATTGAGATTATTCAAAGGGCTGTGAGGAATCTGTTTTGGTCATTAGACTTTAGAAAAAGGAGGTCAGAGGATTTATGTTGAGGAAGAGGTTTAAGGGATTGGCAATGAAGTTCAATAGTACGAGATATATGGTCAACAAAAGAAGGAGGGGAGAAGAGGTGAGCTAGAGATTGTTGGAAGTTCAGGATCCAGAGGAGATATTTTAGCTACGGGACAAGAAAAGTCTTATTACAACTTAATGTCTACAAATAAATCAGAGATTGAGCAATACCAAGAGGGGCTGGCTGAGAGATTTGGGAAGGCTCACTCAACATTGACAGGTCTATAAAAAAAAAAACAAAACAAACAAACAAAAAACCCGCAAAACAGCTTATTCTGGCAGTTCTTTAATTTTACAAAGATAATTTGATAAACCCGGAGTACTGCCTGCTCCCAAACACATTTTTTTACATCAATAGAATTTATTCTGGATTTTTTAATAAATAAAATAACAATGTTAAAATTAATCAGTAATCAGTTAAAAATAACTCTAAACAGCATTTAGCCTTTGTCAATCTCCCTTAAGGTAGAATTAAGAATATAGCAACAATGAGGCTGGAATGATGCCTCAGAGGTAAGATCTATTGCTGTTCTGCCAGAGGACCCCAGTTTGGCTCTCAGTACCCATGTGGGCAGCTCACAACTGCTATAACTACAGCTCCAGAGTATCCAATAGAGCAATTCTATAGTGAGAGGAAGAAATGAGTGGGATGGATTAGCCCAGTAGCTGTTTACCAGCAATTGTGTCCTTTGGGCACTTAGAGTGCCATTACACTGTTGAAGAGAGAAGGTTGAATATGTGAATACTTAAAGAGCCAGCTTATTCCATGAGGCACTGATGAGATTATCAATCCCGACTGATTGCTAAATTTGACATTCATAATTTGTCCAAGGAAGTGAAGCCACTCTTGTAGTTTTCTGGCATGCTTGCAGGCTCCTGTTCCTGAAATGTCAGTTCTCTGTCTGGATCTTCCATCTCCTTGGCTCACCTCATCATGCAGGTGATGATTCCTTTGGCCCCTTCTCTGGATGTGTGGAGGTGAGCTATGCAAACTGGCTCCTCCATTCTTCTGAACCTCTGACCTACAGTACTGTTCTTGTTCCTACAGAACTCTCTCACATTAACTGAGTCTCTACTTTTGAATCTGTTGACACTTACCTCCTTCTTCTAGAATGGAAGCTGAAGTAAGGATGTGCTCCCACCCCATCACTGAATCGGCTATGAAAAGGGTGTCTTTCATATAGTTGACAGTTAACGTGTACCTGTGTTTAGCTTTTCAAAAACACTTGGGGGAAAAAAACTACTTAAGGAAAGGAGGATTGACTTTGGTTAACATTTTCAGAGATTTCCATGCAAGCCGGCTGGCTTCATTGTTTCCAGAAGAGCAGTTCAGCAGGACGTCGTACCAAAAGGTAGAGCAAAGCTACTCACCCAAGATAGCCAGAAGGAAAGAGAAAAGTGAAGAGTCAAAATAAACTTTTCCAAATCTTGCATGCTCCAGTCAGGTCCCATTTTCTACTTCCCATTCTCAAAACTAATGGATCCCTCAGTAAGCCTAAGATCTCATGAGTCAATCATCTCTCAGTGGTACCGGTAACTGGTGGGTGACCAAGCTTCTTCACTTTTCATGTGACCTTGTTGGTTGATCATTTCATATTGAAACCCTAACACTAATTTCACAATAAAAAATAAATATTTTATGTAACTTAGACTCTTGGATAATGAAAAACCAAACTGGTAAGTCTGTGGTATTTTTTAATTTATATTATTTAACAGTGTACCTAAATGCATTGCTTGCCATTGAGGATGAGAGAGTGGAAAACAAGTTGTTGGGAGAGCTTCCCCTGTGAAGGTAGGTCATGGAGACAGAAACCATCTCTAACCAAGATTGTCTTGCTTCAGGGAGACAGTTGAAAGAAAGGCTTCTATGTAATACCAAGTGCAGCACATGGAGTGGGCAAATGCCAGGTAATGTAGTCACAAATTATACCAGTAGTTACAATTCTGGGAGTGTCTGCTTTCTAATCTATGGTATACTGTTACATATAAATGATGTATTGGTCTGTAAATCTAAAGAAATGTTATTTTTCTAATTTTAGTTTTTTACACAAGAAAATCTAATTCCCTAGCTTGTTAGAAAAACCGTCTTTCTCCAGGGCCTGAGAAGGTAGGAAAACACTGTATTTCCTCAGAGGATCAGGCAAATAGAGAAAAGCAACTTCCCCCAGAGCATGAAATGTCATGACATACATCATTTCAGAGAAAAGCTTCAACTAGTTAGGTGTCTTTAGACAGCAGAGGGGATAGTAGATGGCATCTATATCAAAGCTAGTGAGACAAACATATAGCTTGGCCATATGATCTACAAAACTTAATGATGTAGAAAATAATTAAAAGCAAATGGAGAAAGGCAGGGAGATACTTAGCTGGTACTCAAGTATTTTGCAGGCTGAAAGTGAATTGCCTTGAGTTCTGGGCCAGTCTTGGCTACATAACAACACAAGATGTAAAGCATAAGGTGTATTAGTTACTTGCCTCACTGCAATAATATTAATAATAATAATAATATAGCAACAACAATAATAATAATAACAATAACAACAATAGCAACAACTTCTGACCAATGTTGAATTCTGTTAATGTCAAAGTCTGACATTACAAGAAAGCCCCTGAGCTTGGTGATAAAAAGACTGACTTCCTTCCTCAGCTGGGTTTCCTCCTCTCTGCCTGATTTAGGGAAACCCTAGATCCTCTAAGGAGTGTCACATAGCCCTCATGGAGATTACAGGCTCAACTCTTTCCTGATAAGAAGCTGATTCAGTAATCTACTTTTGTTCTTACGTCTTTATTTATTCTATATTCCCCTTCTTTCTTTTTCAGTCCTATCTCCAAACCTAAGAATGGAAGATAAAGGAAAAGAGAAATATCGCTGCATCCAACCATGTTTTCTCTCTAAATAAGACCAATATTAACTCATAACCGACTCCCATGGAAAATAACCCTGATAGACCAAGAAAGCAACAACAACAACAACAAAAGGATATGCAAGTTCTCAATAGTTCCTGCATTACAAATATGTCTGTCAGATGTATTAGGCCAGAAGGCTGAAGATGATGCTCCAACATTATAGGGAGTTTTGGATGACTGCTCAAGTAGCAAATCGCTGTCAACTTCTCATTTGGGAAGCTGATAACCTGCACTCCTTGTATACTCAAGTAATTAATTTTATTCCTTCTCAAGTCTCTGATGGGGTTGATGAGCAGATAATTTAGTTTTACAATTAGGCTTAGTAGTTTAGGGGTTAAGATGTTTTAGGGGTTAGATAGATGTTTTAAGTTGATAATGAGGATATATAGTAGATACTGATTTACATTCAGAAATTTAGACTCACCAAGACAGCAAAGATGTTTTCTTCAAGGCTGCCAAATACAAATAGCCAAAACACTAAGAATGTAACATTTATATAATTCCTGATTGTTTTATGGTTCTTGCTGTAGGTAGTGTGTGTGTGTGTGTGTGTGTGTGTGTGTGTGTGTGTGTGTGTGTGTAATAATGTAAATGTAGGTTTCTAGTACCCTCTGGATCCTTCTACTTTGCTATTCTCCCATGCTTCTCTCATCTAGAGTCCCAATAGGATGTCCTCCCCTCTGTCCAAGTTTCCTAGTACTCTGGTGCCTCATATTTGACCATGTCCCCCAGCGGGAGACCTGGTAGCACTCAGAGGAAGGATAGCAGGTTACTAAGAAGAGACTTGATACCCTATGAGCATATACAGGGGGAGGAAATCCCCCTCAGGAACAGTCATAGGGGAGGGGAATAAGGGGAAAATGGGAGGGAGGGAAGAATGGGAGGATACAAGGGATGGGATAACCATTGAGGTGTAACAAGAATAAATTAATAAAAAATTAAAAAATATATAAATGTATATATAAAAAATTAATAAAAATGAAAAAAGAAAGAAAGAAACAGATTCAGTATGCCCGTGGCATTCCTGGAAATACCCTCCATGTTAATGAAATGTCTTAGTGCATTGGAACCCTTCAGTCAATGACCTTTTCCCATATCTCTAACCATATCTGGCATTCGTTCTCCACACCCCTTCTTATTATAGGCCCTCCACAGTAGCCATCTGGAATAGAAAGCAGCTGGCTGTTCTCAAAGCAGCTGTTCTGTCAGCCTGACCAAACTGTGCTCCTGTCACTGCCTGTAGATTTCGTAGCTCTGAACCTCACCGCCACCGACTGGCCCAAGTCAGCCCAGGCCCTTTTGCCGCCTGGCTCAGCTTTCGGAGCCCTGACCCTGCTCTTCATTCTTTTCCTCCTAGAAACCAACATAGCTCTGACCTTCCAGTGGAGGAGCTTCTGGGAGAGGACTCGATCACCACATCCTCATTGAGGAAGCCAAGAGCGATGAATTGGATCCTGACACTCAGCTAGCTTTCTCTTTCTATGTAGTCTAGAAACCCAGTACGTAGCATACCATTCACAATACAGAACGCCCCTTCTATATCAATTGACCTAATTAGATAATCTCTCGGAGGCTTGTCTTTTGGCGATTCTAAATCCGACAAGATGATGATCGATATCAACAATGTTCATCCGGGTTCTTAAAGGGCTTCATTGCCGTGCTTTGTCACGATTCGCCTCATTAAATTCCATGGCCATGAACTGTGAGTGCCAAAGTCATTTGGTAAGCTCGTTTCCTTGACTTCACCTGCAGCCATCAGTCTAGTGCCATGCACAGCTATGTTCCTGGCACTTACTGCACCCTGCTGTCTCTGCACTCTGTTAATCATGCTGTCCGGAAAGGATGTCCTGCTATCCAGACACCTGTTTGCTTGCATTTCAAAGACAGTCCTCACATCCCAAGATTTTCTTCTTTGTTCTTTCCACCAATTTAAAGATACGCAAAAACAAAGATTAAAAATTAATGTATTCCAAAATGTCAGACTGAATTGTCCCATGGCATTCTTTTGCTCTACATTTGAAACTGAGGTGGTCACTATGAATGACTTCATGGATTAAAAAGTAATTACTCGTCCTCGTTTTCTCTCTCTTTCTGTGATGAACACCATGACCAAAATCACTTCAGGGTAAGAAAGGCTTTGTTTCAGTTTACATTTCCCAGGTTATAATCCAACATGGCGCCCAAGGCATGACAGCAGAGGCAGGAGCCCTATTGTCCTAGTAAATGTGTCCTTTACTCTCCCAAGGGGCCTGTCAAGTCCAAATTTTAGCTTTCTTTAACAATTCTTAACCAAAGTCAGAATAAGAGGAAAATGACATTTGATAAAAGTTTCCCTCCAGTGAAATGAAGGAACCTAATTTAGCCTTATGGTTTATTCTGCTGTTTCCAGAAAGGCAAGCACCTTTTTTGGAAAATTATAATAAGTAAGGGAAAAAAAGGGGTCTGGGTGAAATGTCAACTATTCAGTAAAATGGGCGTTTGAACAATCACAATTGATTTTTAACGTAAAAGAAACGCAAAAGGATCTGAGCACAGGATTGCTCCAAAATCAAGATTTTGATAATCCTCTATTTTAAAATGAAATTAGAACCAGCTTCCTTTCACTTTTTTTTTTTTTTTTTTTTTTTTTTTGGTTTTAATGGACATTAAAACTTAATAGCTGCCTTGACTGTAGATAATAAAGATTTCTATCATTTGTTGGAGAAGCACAAATCAATATAAAAGCAGAAGGCTGCAGTCACAACGGAAACCTCAGTATGGGGCAACTAAGAGAGAGGACATCTCAAATTCTCACAAAAAAAATATAAAAGACTCTGTTCTTTGAACTGCTCGAAATTCATTCTACCTTTTTAGATAATGTGTCTTAATTGGATTTTTTGAAATAAAAGGAAGTCACCTTTGGAGACCTTCAGAATTTTTGGACTCACTTAGGTTTTAGTTTGAATATATCTTTTCACAAAGTATAATATGACATTTTGACTTTTATTAAAGATTTAAATATTTTGGAAACGTTTTTAACCATTTCAGCCAAATTGAATTTCAAAAGGAAATAGGTAAGTATCAGAGTAAAAGTATTGAGGCAGATGTCTCTTTATGAATCTAACCTCACCCTAAAATATATATTTATCAGTAAATAAAAATTAAATTGCAGGTGTAATCGAATCAACTGTAGAAGTAGTTATAGTTTATATACAATTTCTTCCACAATTATTTTTCATTCTAAAACAGCTGCACTTTGAATCTGGTAGACAATTAGCGAACTTAGCTATCGAGATTAAAAAGAAATGGTGCTGGCAAACTGTAAGACATCATGTAGAATTTCAGGTTTACCTGGTGATGGGTGGTTCCAGTTTCCTTGGGAAAAATCACTGGCATTTTACCACTTTAATTTTAAACACGATATTTAGAGATCAGGATTGTACTGTAGGCCATGCCTTCAGTAACAGGCCAAGTGAGAATTTGCTATGTTGATACATAACTGATTTAACAGTGATAAAGATAATGGTCTGCTGGTTACAAAGAGTAACATACTCTATTTTATCTCTGGTAGTGTGTTTGTTTGGTGTGGCTCATTTGCTTTCTGCTTAAATTAGATTACTGAAAGTATGATATGATGTAATTTTTATTTCTACCATTACTTAATAATATAAGACACATTATAAAGAAAAATGCTAACGTCTCTTATGTAAGGCAGCTTTAATTTTATGCCAATGCATAAAATTAAAAATTTTTCATCTAGCACCATGCACGTTAGATAGTTTTAAAATACAGTATTACATAAACATTTTAAGTCCTTATATTTAAATTTGCATCTATAAAAGGAGGCACAAGAACAGAAGATAGGCAGACTTGCACTCAGCATAAACTTCAGTGGAAAATAAATCCATAGACAATATACCATCTGTCTCCTAAACCGTGCGAAGAGCAAAGCTTGGAAAATCCAGCCGCCACTAATGTGACATGGTGAAACATTAATCACCCCCTTAGGCCAATATAATTGTAGCTCCATGTTAATTACCTAACAATTAACAGCAGTAATTTCCAAGGGGCAATCAATGAATTAGCTTGTGATTTTCCCACAGATTTTGGTCCCACACTGCCAATCTGAGTGCATTTTCAACTCCTCACCATGGTTCATCAATGACACTTCTGCTGTATGAAATATAAATTCATTTGCACCCTTCCTAATTAGGCTAGAATATATCCCTATGTGCATTGCAAACTCTATTCATTCCCACAAAATCTCTGCCACAGGCATTTTTCCCCATTTAAAAATTCATTTTCTATTACATTAGAAGGTCACCTAGCAGGGAAAATGTACTAATCAAGATTTTATCACTAACGAATTAAAGATTTTTAATAAGCAGGTTTAATTAAGTTATCCTAACAAGTGATAACAGCTATTTACGATGTATGGAGAAATACGCATGTGCACTAGAGCATGGAACATTTGGATTCTTATTTGGAGTGAGCAGATGCTGGATCTTCCATGTGAAGATGGAAGTTGTGTGGGTCCCCAGACAGCTGAAATTTTCAGACACAGCAGTTAGCTTTAGGAGAAGAAAGGAACTTCCTGAAACCTAAAATGAATTTACTGTATTGGAAAAGATAAAAGACACAGAAATCTCAAATCGGCAGAGTAGTATGTTCCACTGACCTTGTACTAGTCTCAGTCAGTTCCATCAATATATTGATTACATTTTATCTTAAATTCACGTTGTAGTTTGTCATTCAGGTATTCAGGTAAAAACTAAAAAGTATATGCTTGTTAGCTGGACATGGTGGTACATGCCTGCCATTTCAGTACTTGTGAAGCGGGAGTAGAAGGCTCAGATTCAAGGCCACACTCCCCTATACAGTGAATTCAAGGCCAGTTGTGGCTACAGAGAGCTGCTTCGAAACAAACAAAAATGTGCTTCTGGGCAGCATTCTTACTTCATGCTCTTTTCCTCTGTGCGGCTTTTGTTAGTCCTCACTGATGGTGATCTGAAAATATAAAATGGAAAACAAAAAGTAAACATCTGGATATTTATATCTTGTACCACTTACTTAGAACAATGCAATATGGGGCCATCCTAATCTATCTAGCCTAAGAGGTGATAGTCACCCTTGCCAGTTATCCATGCTCGTGTTACACACACGCATACGCACACGCGCGCATGCACACACACGCACACGTGTGCACACACGCACACACACGCACACACGCGCACATGCACACACATGCACACACATGCACACACACGCACACACACGCACACACACGCACACACACGCACACGCATCTATCTAGCCTAAGAGGTGATAGTCACCCTTGCCAGTTATCCATGCTCGTGTTACACACACGCACACGCGCGCACGCACACACACGCACACGCGTGCACACACACACACACTATTTAAAACCAACAGACTGACTGTCATAGTATCACATCATTGTGTTCAACAAATCTGTCATTTACTTAATAACTTCTACTAATAGACTTAAGAGTACAGAAAATTCAAAAGGCTCCAAGAAGACAACCTTGAATATTTTGACATGCAAAGCCTTTCACTTCTCAATTCCCTCTTTGATCAGCATTTAACACATTAACACGGATGGTGAAAATATCTTTGCTATAAGGCATCTCTCATAAAGTCACAGAAAATTTAATATAAAAATTACCTGAAAAGGTTAATTTAAAAATGAAAGAATTGCAGCTAAGTGATGCAAATTGACCTATTTATGGCCACGCCATGAGTTAATAGCAGACAGATTGACTGACCTAAGAGGCCTATGCCCTTTATGCCAGATTGTGCTGCCACACTGTTAGTAATGTCATTATTTTAGTCATTAATGTCATATTTAGCATTAATTAATACATTTTATAAAGAATTTTAGGAGCTAGCCTCCTGCCTTTCTGACCCTCTCATTATCTTCAACCATTAACTGCTAAATGGTAATAGAAAGAACACAATAAACTGTCCTCACTCCTACATGACAATAAATGCCCCCAGAAACCCTCACTTATCAGCTTTGAAGGAACCCTTAACTGGCTTTCATCTCCTGTCTCTATTTCTCTTCTGACAACCCCCTAGTAGCCTCACGGTGGTGTAGTCATGGCTTGGCCCTTCTGAGTGAAAACATATAATCAAGTGTATGTCCTTGATGAGCATCTTGCAAAAAAGCACATGCAGTATCCCAGAATGGTCAAATACAGAGGCAACTCATTCACAAGGACACTCTGAAGACGTGGTTTGGACATATCTACAGACACATCTCATCTTTTCCACATCCGTGCTCCAACACTTTGTCCTCAAGCACCCTTGCTCTTATTTAAAGCGCTGTCCTTTCGAGGCACGTTTCCTTGAAATAAGGTGCACCTTTCCCTCCTTCTGCTTTCTTGTCCCTCCCTCTCTTTCCTTCTCCTTCTCCACCCTCTCCATCACCGCTCCTCTCCCTTTCTCCTCCATGCCTCTCTCATTTTCTCTTTCTCCCTACACTTTCATAAGTATAATCCATGGCTCTGTTGAAGCTACGTACAGAATTTTCTTCTTTGTGTTAATGTGCATGATAACTTTGAGAGGTCACATTCCTCCCCAAACTATCCCTTTAAAAGTATGTACTGTGTTTAAGATTCTGAAATTACCTTAGATACCTTACTTTGTTCCTTTGGTGTCTTATTCCTATAAGATGCTTATACTATGAAAACATTAGTTTGTTATGTAGGTTTTGCTGCCCTGCTTTTATTTTATTTTATTTTTTGGATCTAAGACATTGTATGTGCAAAAAATAAATTTATGTTGGTTGGGTTTAAAATAAAATTATTAATTACTTAAATGTCTCAATCACAAAATTAGACACTTTCAGGATCAGATGTTTTCCACATCACAAGCGAGCTCTGCCATTCGGTCCTTTACTTATTGACCTGTGCTCCAAACTTGTGTTATCCAGTCAAAAGCAAACTCTCACTTCTCAGGTTCTATCAAAAAAATAAGTATAGAATGGGAATATATAAATAGTAAAAACATACTCAGCATGGTCAAGAAAGGCTTCTTGGGAGTGTGACCACTGGGGTGCTTTCTGACAAATGAGAAGGCATGAAATCTACATGCAAGATGTATTCTATGGTCTGTGCGAAATGCTTATAAGGAGTTGAAAATGGCATGGAATAATAGAAATAATACGTGTTTAGAGAACTTATTGTCTAGGAAACTGAGTGTAACAACAAGTCCTCCAAATGTGTGGTCATAATGAGTATTATGTTTTCAATCCCAACCGCACTGAGGTGTTAATCAGAGGCAGTAGGTAATACAATCAGATTTGCCATTTTCATGTAGCACACAGACTCATGAAAGAAGGGTTTGCAGACATCAGGAAGGTTCAGGTAGATCAGCAGGAACATTCTAGTATTCCAGATGACAGATGATGTCATCTTACTCTAGGGAGATGGGGTGAGGCGATAAAGACGTGTATAAATTGAAGTGAGTCCTACAAAAAGCATCCTACAGGGTTTGATGATGAAGGCAGCAGTCAGAGAAACAAAACTACCAGGAGCTACTCAGACTGCACAGCAGGAAAGACACTAGCAATCTCAGAGATGTACAAATAAATCAGCTGTTAGTCGGAATGCTTTCGGAGGATCATGTGTTCAGGTTTTAACTGTTGAATAGGACATGTTTTTCAGAACTCTATGAGGAAATAATTACACTTGTGTTCCTAGGATCCATAGGAAATTTTTAGTTTAAAATGTCCATTTACCCGATATATGGGGCCTGGTTACATGGCAGCGAGGTTGAAAGCCTTTGCCACCAACTTGAAGAGCTGAGTTTGATTCCTGGGACTCACATGGTACAAGGACGTCCTCTGATCTCCAAATATATTCTGTGGCACACACACACACAATAAATAAACAGTTAAAGTTAATAGCACAAATCCTCTATATGGATAAATTCATATTATATAATAGAAGATACTGAAGACGTAAACATATGCATTTCTTTCTTGTTTTTAATTTTTAATTTCTTATATTTTTAATTTTTTTAATTTATTTTTTACATATACATTTATAATATCACACACTATATATATATATACACACACACATACATACACAATAAACTATAGCAAGAAGAACCGCAAAACAATCAGGAATTATATAAATGCTACATTCACAGTATATTGGCTATTTGTATTTGGCAACCTTGAAGAGAACATCTTTCTATCTTGGTGCATCTAAAATTCAGCCAGAAGGCTGAAGATGATGCTCCAACGTAATAGAGAGTTTTGTGTGACTGTTCAGGTACCAAACTTTCCCTGTCATTTTCTCATTTTGGAAGCTCCTTACCTGAACTTCTTGTATACTCATAAAATTAATTTTATTCTTTTTCAAGTCTCTGGTGGGTAGGAAGACCAAATAGCTTAGTTTTACAGTTAAACTTAGTTGTTTTGGGATATTTCTTTCTTCTAACAGGTGACAGATGTGTATTTTCTATTCCTATCTAGCACTAGGGTATTGTGTAAGTCTACAACCTGCTCATTTTGGTTTTTCTGTATCCTTGATATTATTTACTAGCCAAGACATAGTAAATCATGCATTATTGAAAGGACAAGTGAATAAACAATCTTGGGAAATGCTCCATCTCTTCAATTCTTTTGTTTTGTCACTATTTATAACACTGGATTTTCCTGAGGGTTACAAGAAAGGAAATGAACATAAGATGTTACTGTGTCTGGAGCACAGTGAGCCTCAGTAACTGTGTATCCCTTTTATTTGTCACAATTGTTTCTGGTCAAGTATCATAGTTTCTATTACTATTAATAAATTGATAATGAATACAGATGACATGATCATTGATGGAAATATGCTAATATTAAATATCTAATAAACCTTTATATTATTCCTTTCTGTAGAAATGATTTTTAGCTGTGATGTGAAATGTTGCCTCTGAGGATTAGGATGTTGCCGTCACACAAGAGAAAGGTTTTGCTCTTGCCCTGCTATCGGAAGACTCTGTTCAGCCTTCTGAATATCCCACTTCATGGTAGTGCCTTCTTTACCAAAGGCCTAAAGATATATTTGTCGGTGTCAACAGTGTGCTCTATGGTGGAGTACATGTGTTATGCAGAATCTGATCGAACTCTGCATATATTTAAGATTAAAGAAGGAATATCAGCCAATAATAAATGTGGCTCTCCAAACTGGAGAGAGCTTCTTTTTCTGACTATATTCCATGAAGTTGCACATTCCATTGCTAAGATAGTGAAGTGCTGTTTCTTGGATTATGCAGGGCGAGGGCAACTGGAGTGGCTGTAAACATGTTTTTGTTTTGATCCCAAGTGTGGGATGTGAGTGGGTGTGCAGTATTTTCCACTGGAAACAGACTTGTGAGAGAACAGGTGATGCTTGTCCACTAGAGAAGGAACTGGCTCTTGTGGTGGCACGGTCTTTGCCAACTGATAAACATCCTACTGTGGACTCTGAGAGGATACATATGAGATATATAAATATCATATTTATGAGCCCAAAACAAGAGGCTGAGTTTTTTGCTCTTGGCTAGTCATCCCTCCACTTTGACACTTTGAGAAGCTTCTAGAGAGAACCATTCCAGAGAACGCTTTGATCTTCCTGCTGCTGCTTAGTGTTCTGGCTGCTGCAGTTGCAGTCTGTCAACATTAGTGAATGGCTGGTTTGCTGTTTAATGAGTTGGCTGGAATCCTGCTGATTACCCCAGTGGAAATGCTTCAAGGAACTGAGTCTAAAAAAGCTCTACTTCTCCTGTTCCCGTTAACCTCTTACCTCTCCTATGTAGGAGAGGTGGGCTGGAGGAAGGTACAAACATTAAAGAATCACAAATAAAGTAGGTTTGAAAAAGTTCAAAGCCTACAAACTGGTGACTGTATCCAGGACTCCTGAACATCGACCTCTGCTCCTTTTACTGAGGTTCATTTGTGTATTTAGAACCTATTTTCTGGTATGTGTGGCTCCATACAGAAAATGACAGAAGCTCAGGGTAACCTGGGAGTCTCCACCACACCATGCCCTTTATGGACTGTTACTGCTTCTTGACTTTTAAAGCAAACATAACAAGAGCTCAAAAATGCAATCGATATATTTCATTAATTGTTAGTGGTAACTTATGTATTTATCTTGTCTGTGTTATGATTTAATTAGTTAGGAAGCGTTAAAAAAGGAATATATCACCTATATACATTTTACCTATAGCAAATTTGATGACAGCATGAATTTTAAACGTCAGATTTGCCAATATGTTGAACTTAAAATACAGAAGGAATGTTATCAGGCCTCATGAAGAAAAATGTTTATAATTCAAATTTTTCACACTGATGCTTATACATCTAAGGAAGTAGAACTATTTTGAAATTTTGTTTATAAGTGTCTCTGTTCCCATACTCACTGTATACTCACTTGATATTGGTGATGAGAGTGAACGCCTTCCTTTATAGCCAATGATATTTTAGAATATGTACATATTGACAGAAGATGTAGCTGAGTGGCAGGAAAGTTGTCTAGCAAGTACAAGGACCTGGATTGATTTGTCATCCCGACAAAAAAATAAAATTATAAAATATTTATGTACATTATTTCCCTTTTAAATCAGTCAAAGCCATGACATATTTCATTTTCCTCTTAGAGAAGAACATCAAGTTTCTAATTTGTTGAACTTTACCAGTTAATATGTGGTAGTTAGATTTTGAGCATAGATGATGGGATTTCTGAACTAAAGCTCAACTTTAATCGTTCAGAGGTCTTATAACCAATTCCAATTAATCGCAGGGAGTCTGAACATGGGGGACCTAATGTTCAGGAAACACCTTAACCATGCCTTTCATAAAGTTGCAGTTGTGCTTAGGCAAAGACAGCATCATAATATCTTAACTGTGGGATGAAGGAGAACTGAGATCCAAATGGTTTCCTCAGAAACCTCCATGTTGTTCTATGGCCTCTTCCTCCTTATTCTGGAAGGTTCCAGCTTGCTAATGGTATCTTTTCTCTCTCTTAGAGGCTACAAGGTTCTCTTGAGTTTCTAATACACCTAAAGCAACTTTCAGGACAAGAGAATCGAATAGACTCCATTTCTGCACTTTTGTCTCTTCCCTAATGATTACAGAATAAGGTTAAAAGGCCTTTAATTTAATCCTCTCTTCATCACCAGAAAAAGGTGAAATGGAGACTAGAGAGTGGTGAATAGATCTTTTGTTCTGATAGACACACCCATTCTGGGGCCTAGGTTGTCAACAAAGGTCATGCTACAGTGCAAAGTGATTACAGGCTTTAAAAAAATTTAAAAATAAGGAGACACATTAAATTGATTAGATTTATGACTTATATTTTATGTTATTAATGATACTGTTTAATTACTTAAAAATAATTTAAAGTAATTTTTTTTAATTTATTCTTGTTACATCTCAATGTTTATCCCATCCCTTGTATCCTCTCATTTCTCCCCCCCCCCATTTTCCCATTATTCCCCTCCCCTATGACTGTTCCTTGGGGGGGATTACCTCCCCCTGTATATTCTCATAGGGTATCAAGTCTCTTCTTGGCTACCAGCTGTCCTTCCTCTGAGTGCCACCAGGTCTCCCCCTCCAGGGGACATGGTCAAATGTGAGGCACCAGAGTACGTGAGAAAGTCATATCACACTCTCCACTCAACTGTGGAGAATATTCTGACCATTGGCTAGATCTGGGAAGGGGTTTAAAGTTTGCCTCCTGTATTGTCCTTGGCTGGTGCCTTAGTTTGAGCAGAACCCCTGGGCCCAAATCTGCCTATCATATTGTTCTACTTGTAGATTTCTAGGACCCTCTGGATCCTTTTATTTTGCTATTCTCCCATGCGTCTCTCATTTAGAGTCCCAATAGAATGCCTTTCCCTCTGTCCCAGTTTCCTGGTAAGTGAAGGCTTTTGTGGGACATGCCCCTTGGGCTAGTATGCAGATATAAGTGAGTATATACCATTTGATTCTTTCTGCTTCTGGGTTAACTCACTCATTATGATCATTTCTAGCTCAATCCATTTATCCACGAATTTCGGGAATTCCTTGTTTTTAATAGCTGAGTAGTATCCCATAGTGTATATGTACCACAGTTTCTTTATCCACTCTTCTATTGAGGGACACTTAGGCTGTTTCCATGTTCTGGCTATTATGAATAAGGCTGCTATGAACATGGTTGAGCAAATTTTCTTGTTGTGTGCTGGAGCATCTTCTGGGTATATTCCAAGGAGTGGAATAGCTGGGTCTTGAGGAAGCCCTATTCCCATTTTTCTGAGATAGCACCAGATAGATTTCCAAAGTGGCTGTACTAGTTTGCATTCCCACTAGCAATGAAGGAGTGTTCCTCTCTCCCCACATCCTCGCCAGCATGTGGTGTCGCTTGAGTTTTTGATCTTAGCCATTCTGATGGGTGTAAGATGGAATCTCAGAGTTGTTTTGATTTGCATTTCCCTGATGACTAAGGAGGTTGAGCATTTCTTTAAGTGTTTCTCAGCCATTTGATACTCCTCTGTTGAGAATTCTCTGTTTAGTTCCAAGCCCCATTTCTCTATTGGGTTATCCGGTTTGGTGGTGTTTAATTTCTTGAGTTCTTTATATATTTTGGATCTTAGACCTTTGTCAGATGTAGGGTTGGTGAAGATTTTTTCCCAGTCTGTAGGCTGTCGCTTTGTTCTCTTGACAGTGTCTCCTGCCTTACAGAAGCTTCTCAGACTCATGAGGTCCCATTTATTAATGGTTGACAGTAAGGCCTGGGCCGTTGGTGTTCTGTTCAGGAAGTTGTCTCCTATGCCAATATGTTCCAGGCTCTTTCCCACTTTTTCCTCTAAGTGGCTTAGTGTCTCTGGTTTTATGTTGAGGTCTTTAATCCACTTGGATTTGAGTTTTGTGCAAGGTGACAAATATGGGTCCAGTTTCATTTTTTTACACATAGACCTCCAGTTAGACCAGCACCATTTGTTGAAGATGCTATCCTTTTTCCATTGAATGGATTTGGATTCTTTGTCAAAAATCAAGTGACCATATGTGTGTGGATTCATATCTGGGTCTTCGATTCGATTCCACTGATCAACCAGCCTGTTGCTGTGCCAGTACCATGCTGTTTTAATTACTATTTCTTTATAGTACAGTTTGAGATCAGGTATGGAGATTCCTCCGGAGCAACTTTTATTGTACAAGATTGTTTTAGCTATTCTGGGTTTTTTGTTTTTCCATATGAAGTTCAGAATTGAACTTTCAATGTCTTTAAAAAATTGTGTAGTTATTTTGATAGGGATTGCATTGAATCTGTAGATTGCTTTTGGTAGGATGGCCATTTTTACTATGTTAATTCTCCCAATCCATGAGCAAGGAAGATCATGCCATCGTCTCAGGTCATCTTCAATCTCTTTCTTCAGAGTTTTGAAATTTTTTTCATACAAGTCCTTCACTTGCTTAGTTAGGGTAACTCCTAGATATTTTATATTGCTTGTGGCTAATGTGAAGGGTGTGGTTTTCCTAATTTCTTCCTCTGCAAGTTTGTCATTTGTGTATAGGAAGGTCACAGACTTTTTTGAGTTAATTTTGTATCCAACCAATTTGCTGAAGATGTTTATCAGCTTTAGGAGTTCTCTGGTGGAATTTTGAGGGTCACTTATGTACACTATCATATCATCTGCAAATAGGGATAACTTGACTTCCTCCTTTCCCATTTGGATACCCTTGATCTCCTTTTGTTGTCTTATTGCTCTGGCTAGAACTTCGAGTACTATATTGAAGAGATATGGAGAGAGTGGGCAGCCTTGCCTTGTTCCCAATTTTAGAGGAATTTCCTTGAGTATCTCGCCATTTACTTTGATTTTGGCTATTGGCTTGCTGTATTTAGCCTTTATTATGTTGAGGAAAGTGCCTTGTATCCCCGATCTCTCTAAAACTTTAAACATGAATGGGTGTTGAATTTTATCAAATGCTTTCTCTGTATCCAAGGAGATGATCATGTGGTTTTTTATTTTCAGTTTGTTTATATGGTGAATTACATTGATGGATTTCCGTATATTAAACCATCCCTGCATGCCTGGAATGAAGCCTACTTGGTCATGATGCATGATATCTTTGATGTGTTCTTGTAGTCTTTTTGCAAGTATTTTATTTGGTATTATTGCATCGATGTTCATAAGAGAAATTGGTCTGAAATTCTCTTTCTTTGTTGAGTCTTTGTGAGGTTTAGGTATCAATGAGACTATGGCCTCATAGAATGAATTTGGTAATTTTCCATCCATTTCTATCTTTTGGAGTAGCTTGAATAGTACTGGTATTAGCTTGCTCTTGAGGTGTGGTAGAATTCTGCACTGAAACCATTTGGCCCTGGACTTTTTTGGTTGGGAGACTATCGATGATTGCTTCTATTTCTGTAGGGGAAATGGGACTATTTAGCTTGTTTATCTGTTCTTCACTCAACTTTGGCAAGTGAAATTGATCAAGAAAATCATCCATTTCCCTTAGGTTTTCAAATTTTGTGGCGTATAGGCCTTCAAAGTAGGATCTTATGATTCTTTGTATTCCTTCAGTGTCTGTTGTTATGTCTCCCTTTTCATTTCTGATTTTGTTGATTTTAATACTGTCTCTCTGCCTTTTAGTTAGTTAGTTTGGTTAATGGTCTGTCTATCTTGTTGATTTTCTCAAAGAACCAGTTCTTGGTTTTGTTGATTCTTTAGACTGTTTTCTTAGTTTCTAATTTGTTCATTTCAGCCCTGAGTTTGATTATTTCCAGACGTCACCTCCTCTTGGATGTTTCTGCTTCTTTTTTTTCTAGGGCTTCCAGTTGTGTCATTAAGATGGTTATGTGCGATGTTTCCAATTTCTTTTTAAAGACACTTAGTGCTATGAATTTTCCTCTTAATGCCACTTTCAATGTATCCCACAAATTTGGGTATGTTGTTCCTTCATTTTCATTGAATTTCAGAAACTCCTTGATTTCTTTCTTTATTTCTTCCCTGACCCTGGTGTCATTTAGCAGAAAGTTGTTCAGTTTCCATGTACGTGTAGGCTTTTTGTTATTTCTGTTGTTGTTGAATTGCAGCCTAAGAGCAAGGTGATCTGATAGGATACAAGGTATTATTTCAATCCTCTTGTATCTATTGAGGCTTGCTTTGTGACCTACGATGTGATCAATTTTGGAGAAGGTTCCATGGGGTGCAGAGAAGAAGGTATATTCTTTCTTGTTTGGGTGAAAATTCTATAGATATCTGTTAGATCCATTTGACCCATGGCATTGGTTAATGATGTTATTTCTCGGCTTAGTTTCTGTTTCAATGACTTATCCTTCAGTGAGAGTGGGGTGTTGAAGTCTCCCACTATTATTGTGTGGGGATCGATGTGTGGTTTAAGCTTTTTTAGGAGATCTTTTACAAATGTGGGTGCCCTTGTATTGGGAGTATAGATGTTCAGAATTGTGATGTCATCTTGGTTGACTTTACCTTTGATGAGTATGAAGTGTCCTTCCTCATCCCTTTTGATTAATTTTGGTTGAAAGTCTATTTTGTTCGATACTAAAATGGCTACGCCTGCTTGCTTCTTGTGACCATTTGCTTGGAATATTTTTTTCCAACCTTTTACCCTGAGGTAATGCCTTTCATTATGGGTGAGATGTGTTTCTTGGATGCAGAAGAATGTTGGATCTTGTTTATGTACCCATTCAGTTAGTCTGTGTCTTTTTAGTGGAGAATTGAGGCCATTGATGTTCAGAGATATTAATGACCAGTGACTGTTAAGAGTCTTAATTGTGATGTTGTTTCCAGTCGAGCGTTTGTGTAGTTGTGTTTTTGCCATGGGATAGTTATCTATTTCCTGGGTAGTTTTGGTTGTAGCTTGACCCTTTGGGATGGAGTTTTCCTTCTAGTACCTTCTGTAAAGCTGGGTTTGTGGATAGGTACTGTTTGAATTTGTTTTTGTCATGGAATATTTTGTTTTCTCCATCAATGGTTATTGATAGTTTTGCTGGGTAAAGTAGTCTGGCCTGGCATCTGTTGTCTCTTAGGGTTTGCAGGATCTCTTTCCAGGCCCTTCTGGCTTTTATGGTCTCTGCTGAGAAGTCAGGTGTAATTCTGATAGGTTTACCATTAAATGTCATTTGGCCCTTTTCCCTTGCAGCTTTTAATATTTTTTCTTTGTTCTGCATGTTTTGTGTTTTGATTATTATGTGGCGGGCAGTTTTTCTTTTCTGGTCAATTCTATTTGGTGTTCTGTTGGCCTCTTGTATATTTATAGGCATTTCTTTCTTTAGATTGGGGAAATTTTCTTCTATGATTTTGTTTAGAATAGTTTCTGGGCCCTGGAGTCTGATGTCTTCTCTTTCTTCAATGCCTATTATCCTCAGATTTCTTCTTTTCATGGTGTCCTTAATTTCTTGGATGTTTTGTGTCAGGAGTTTTCCAGATTTGGCATTTTCTTTAATGGTTGATTCAATATCTGTGATTGTATCTTTTAGCCCTGAGATTCGTTCTTCCATCTCTTGGATTCTGTTAGAAAAACTCACCTCTGTGTTGCTCGCCTTCTTCTCTGAGGTCTCACGTTCTCGTTTTTCTTCTGTCTGTGTGTTTATCATTGAATCCATTTTCATTTTCAGATCTTGAACTGATTTTTTTATTTCTTTCATCTGATTTTTTGTATATTCCTGAGTTTCTTCCATTGCCTCTTTATAGGTCTTCAGAGCTTGAACTGTTTTGTTTATTTCTTTCATCTGGTTGTTTGCATTTTCCTGCAATTTTTCCAGTTCCACTCTATGTGCTTCTTTTATGTCTCTCACCTGTTTGTCTGCGTCTTCCTGTATTTGATTACGAATTTTATTTGTTTCCTCCATTATCATCCTCATTACTAAGGATTTGAGGTCATTTTCTTGTATTTCCATTGTATTTGAGTTCTCTGGGTTGTTTTCTTTGGGATAGTTGGAAACTGGAGACGCCATGTTGTTTTGGGGTTTTTGCGTATGCTTTTTCATTGTCCTTTAGACATCTTGCCGTCTTTGTTTTTGTTGGGTAGCTTCCAGAGTTGGATGGAGGGTGTCTGACGATAGATTCACTTATTTTCTCACGATTTCCCTAGGCTGGGAGCTCAAAGCTTCACTGGTGTGAATGTTAGGAGGTTAGCCCTGTTGTTCTGGTCTCTCACAGCCAGTGATCTTCAGCCCCCCTGTGCTGTGGATCCTGCAATTGTTCTGGGTCTCTGAAAGAGCGTTGGGTCAGGCCAAGGTATCCACAGCCTTCTGTGTTCCCTGCCAAGTCCAGCCAGGAATGCTGGGCCTCAACACGGGCTAAACTCAGCTAGATTCTCAGGGCCTGAACTGTCTGCCGAGCTCAGCTAGGGATTCTGGGTCCAAAATGCGCACAGGGTCCAGCCAGAATTTTTGGGCTGGGACTACGCACCAAGCACCGCTAGGGCCTTTTGGCCCAAAGTGCGTGCTGTGGTCAGTTATTGTCTCAGGGCCCGAACTGACCACCAATCTCAGCCAGGAACTCTGGATTCAAACTGCACACTGTGTCCAACCAGAGTCTTAGAGCTGGTGGAACCGAGCGCTCTGTCCAGCCTGCGCCACAGCAGGAGACCTGCGGCTGCTCTGAGTTAGCGCCAATGGTGGAACCAAGTGCTCTGCCAAAACTGTGTCACTGCAGGGGAGCTGCCGCTGAGCTGAGGTGGCGCCTAGGGTGGAACTGAGTGCTTGGCCAAGCCTGCACCACAGCAGCAGAACTGCGGCTGCTCTGAGTTAGCGCCTGTGGTTCAAGCAAGTGCTCCACCCAGACTGTGTCACCGCAGGGGAGCTGCCGCTGAGCTGAGGTGGTGCCTAGGATGGAACTGCACACTCCACCATGCCTGCGCCACAGCAGGAGACCTGCAGCTGCTCTGAGTTAGCGCCAATGGTGGAACCAAGTGCTCTGCCCAGACTGTGTCACTGCAAGGGAGCTGCCGCTGAGCTGAGGTGGCGCCTAGGGTGGAACTGAGTGCTTGGCCAAGCCTGCGCCATAGCAGGAAAACTACGGCTGCTCTGAGTTAGCGCCTATGGTTCAACCAAGTGCTCCGCCCAGACTGTGTCACCGCAGGGGAGCTGCCGCTGAGCTGCGGTGCTGCCTAGCGTGGAGCTGCGCACTCAACTAAGCCTGCGCCACAGCAGGGGAGCTATGACGAAGCTGAGTTAGTGCCTCAGGCAGAATTGCTTGCTGGGCTGGGCCAGTACCCGGGACTCTGGGGCCAAACTGTCTGCCGAGTCCAGTCTGGGTCCGAATACTCCACACGACCCAAATCCTGCCCCGAGTCCCCTCTCCCGCAGCAACTCCCACCAGCCACCACACCAATCGCCTCCACCGGAAGGCTATGAGCTGCAAACCTCAGCCACCGCTGCTGGTGCCGCTGGTGCTGCTGCCTCTGCCGTTTCCGCTCCGATCAGAGAAAATCCACGCTCCTCCCGTGTGCAGGGGCACGCAGGTCCTCCGCACCCTGGTCCCTCCGAACCGTGGAGCACTCCTGTTGCCGTGATGTTCGGACCTCGGTGTTCCTGGCTCAGAAATCTGTGCAATTCCCTGAATTGTTCACTGGAGCCTCCAAACGCGGTCCACACTGCTCGCCGCCATCTTGAAAAACCTTAAAGTAATTTTTTAAAATGATATATCCTATTTAGCAGTATCTATATTAATTAAAACTTTAATAAGCTTTTTGGTGGGGAGGAAGCTCCCCAACAATGTGTAATAAAAGTCTCATGAAATATAAGTGGAGGAAATATCTATGAGTTGTGGGGAAAGACAGACAAATGGGGGAAACTATATGTCCTCATACATCCAACTTATTAGAAAAGTTCTGTCAAAACATTAGTTTTTCACTTTTCTTGCTAACATAGCAAAACTAACCTACATTCAAAAGTTCCTTTTCTAGTATTATTCTGGATATTATGGTAGAATTCACTAGGAAATACAGAAATAAAATAATACCACATATTGCATTTATACACCAGTTGTATTTCAGTTTCTTAAATAAATAACTATACTAATTGTCAATATTTCTAGCAACTAAAAGTTATAAGTATCAAGAATCTTACCTGTTAAAATGTTATAAAAGAGAACAAGTACATTATGTTTATTTTATATTGGGCCTCTATATACTTCAATATTTCTATATACTATACCCATTATCATTGTTACTGTTGAGAATTACTCAATATTGCAAAAGAATTTGTTTTCACCATCTGTATATAAAATTGTCATGCTTTTGAAATCTTTCCCCAAGATGATCCATCATTTTGGAGTCAATTGACAAAAGAAGTCTGTGTGTAGAAGTGTTAAGGATGGATAAAATAAAGAATACGTAGTTTATATATTCAAATACATGTAGACATTTTATAACACCTGCAGTGATTTTTTCCGTTGCAATCTGATCAAAGATTGCTCAATAGAGCAACACCACTCCGTGGAGAATTCTAAAGTTGCCTTTGAAATAAAATGTTTTAAGCTGTGACAAAAAATAGAAATAGGCAAAAAGAAAAAAAGAATTCCCTCAGGAATGCAAAAGCGCTAGGAAACTGAAGTTATGAATAAACTAAAGGAAATAACTTCCCGAACTGGTCATAATTTTCTCAATTTAGTTGCTCAGAATTCTATTCTATCCAGAAAAGATGAGTTTACCTTTTTCACTTCTAAAAGTCATTTCCAGCCGTAAACATGTGCTCAATAACCTGATCGTTCAGCTTTTAGTCACAAGTATGCTTTGTGCAGTAGAAGATGTTGGAGCAACAGAGATCAGGCAGTACCAGATGCATCAATGCGCTCTCCATCATTGTGCCAAGGCACCTGAGACTATCAGAGCTTTACCTTGGCTCTTGATTTCAGAAACTCCAGTCTGTGGCCAGTTAGCATCATGACCTTGACGTGTGGTGAGGCAAAGCTGCACCATTGGGAAAACTGTTTACTTCACAGCATCCAGGTAGTGGTGATAAAACATGAAAACGTACAGGGTTCCATTAGCTCCTCCACGCATAGTCCTTAGAACACAAATAGTGTCCACTGTATCTGATTCTTAGTCATGGCCCTTAGTCAAGCCATGATCATGCAGGCCTTTCAAGAGCACAGCAAATACAAGCTGTATCAGTCATGAACTTTATTGTTTGTAATTTAACTGTTTTTTACTATATCTATTGTATTGCTAAACTCAGGTTACAACCTCTGCTTCCATATTCCTCCATGGGTCATATATAAAAGAGAGAATATAAAAGAATATCATATATATATATATATATATATATATATATATATATATATATATATATATATATATCCCATGGAATATGGCAGAATAGCCTTTAGGAAAAAAAACTATAACTCCCACATTTAAATAAAATTTAAGAAGAATTTTTTTCTATACGTTTTAGAAAACTAAATTATTTAAGAACTGAAGAATAAGTTATATAATTTAAAAGAATAAGAAAAGAGCGAAAGAAAATACATGATACAAATAGAAATGCAAGCAACTGCACAACTGCACAGGAACTATATGTCATATGTTTTTCGATTAGAGGCAGAAGATCTTTTACTAGTTTGTGATAAGGCAAGAAAATGAAAGGGAAGGGGGGAATATTGAGTAAGTAAGCAGCTGAAAGAACTTTTGGAAATTAACTGCTCATGTCAAAATGTGCTAACACTTTTACTAACTGTTACGACATGTTTACAATAATATTATTGCAAATAATAATATTATTTACATAACATTTTATAATACATTATGATGTCATTATATTACACTTGAATGGCACCTTGTTTTACCTTTAAAATAATGGTAAAACAGAACTTTTTAATTAAAAATCAAAATTAGCATTGACGTATAGTTCAGTGCTAAAGCAAATGCTTGGCAGAACGGACTTTGTGTTCATCCTCAGAATCATGTAAACAGCTACTCATTATTGCAATATTCTTCTTAAGACATAATTTTCCTGTGATTGGCTTACCACACCTTGTGTGATGTCTTTTAGTTCCATTCACATCAACACACACACACACACACACACACACACACACACACACACACAGCAGGGTTCTCTTCCCTTTCATTGTTGAAAGTGGTCCATTGTGAATCTATGACACATTTTCACTATCCCTTCACTCATTTATGGACACAGACTGATTCCATAACTTGAGTATTGTCCATGAAGCCACAATAAACATAAGCATGCTACTTGTTTGAATACCTACCAAGAACAGGCTTTGTACTGTCTTCTACAGTGTCCCAAGTAATTTATACCTCCACTAACTATATCTAAACACTCCCACACACTGCTTCTTGGGCCTGGTAGACACAGAAATGGAGCTTTGGATTTTTTTATTAATTTATTCTTATTATATCTCAATGGTCATCCCATCCCTTGTATCCTCCCATTCTTCCCTCCCTCCCATTTTCTCCTTACTCCCCTCCCCTATGACTGTTCCTGAGGGAGCTTTGGATTTTTACAAAACAAAACAAAACCCATTAGACAACCTTAGTCTAGATTTACTACGTTTCCAATTTAGAGTAAAATCAAAAATTTCTTCTTTCTATACAAGAATGTCTACTATCCTTTCATCTCATAGCATCTGCAAAGTACAGTGACCTAAAAAGTTGGAAAGTATCTTCAGCATCCTTTTCTCTCTAAGATACACACAGCTAGCAGGATACAGTATGTATGTCTCAGACAAAGACGGTAATATTTCCATATAACCCATTCCCCATCTTTCATTATTTGGATAAATGCTTGTTCCAGCAAAAACTAAGCTCAAGGACAGAGAGGACAAAAGGGTATAGTGAAGATTTCACACACCTGAAAAGGCCCTGGAACTAGGTAGGTTATACTGAGGCACAAAGTTACAATAAAGTTACAATCACCAAATCTTAAGTTGATTGAGGCAGGAGAAAAAGTAATCACCAGATTACAGAGGAATGAGGATAGGTACCATCAAAATTTTTTAAAAATTATACAAGATATTATGAGAATGGAGCTGTTTTAGTAGTAGTAGACCATAGAATAATATCTGAAAAATAATATCTTATTAAAATGCATTTGACCTAGATTCCGAATGAAAAAATTGTGATCAGTGAATTTTATACTTAAGTAAATTAATATATAAGTATATGTATATATGTTTATATATGCACATGTATACACGTACATGTGGATATATACATATATATGTATATGCCAAATTTTATATCAACCTCTATATATAATTACATTCATGAAACAATAAAATAAAAACCATATACGAAACTTATTTTTAAAAAGTATATTTTATAAAGTTACATCAAAAGGGGAATCTGTTTTCAAATATATATGTAAGAATCAATAGCTCATTATGTTGCAGTAATGATATAATTTGAACACAAAATGAAATAAAAATCTATTCATGATAAGAATAAATATATGACAACAAAGTGAACTAAATGGGAAACATAGAACATTTACATAAAAATAATTCTGAATCATTATATGGGCATGTACAATAATAACTGAATAAACAGAGAAATTGCATCATTGAATACATATTAAAATTGCACAATATAATCTATATTTTAAAGCTAGTATTTAAAATGCTATATACTCCTGTACCTAACCATGCACTTTCATGTTTTTACTCCAAGATCCTACTTATGAATGTATATAAAAATATGAATACTAAAATTCTGATTACATTTTTACAGTAGTAAAATTATTTTTTCCACTAGTAGTCATACCCACCCACTGGCTACTAAATGACAACTCTGAAAATTGTTACTAAGGAAGTAAATTTGATTTAAAAAAAGAATAATGATATTTATTTGATGTGACCATCATAATAAAGCTGTATTATTCTATTTAGTGTGAGGAAAAGGAGAGCTAGATCCGAGAAATGACAAGATTCTTCTTGAAGTGAAAGGTGTACGATTTTGATGCACAGGTAAAGCATCATATTGTCAGTGGCATGGACTCTCTCTAAGTGTGAAAATGGACAATGCTAACCTCTCAATTATAAGATGATAGGCGGATAAACATTAAGTATCTTTGTGGAAGTAATGAAGTCATTATTATTTTAAATATGGAAATGGAGGGAGGTAGTGTGTAGGCTTTCACTGATGGCAGATGTAGCCTGGTGCTTCTTTCTCAGACCCAATTTTAAGTTGAGCATTTCAGGAAAGATGGTCCAACTACCCTTGGCATTGCCCACTGGAGAAGAGCTCTTCATGTATTATTGTCTCCAGACCAGGCACTTAGTGCCCTTTCTCTGGGACCATGCCTTAAAGAGGCCTCTCTCATCTTCTACTGTACCACTAACAGCACAGTAGCATAATGAAGAGCAAAGGGCAGAGCCTAACAAGACCAGCAAATGGACATCCTGGCATCTGCTACTTGTATGGCCATCAGTTGGTCACTTTACATCATCACTTAGCTTCAGTTCCTTTATTTTTAAATTAATTTGTGGTGGTCTTCCCGAGCTAAAAAATATATACATGTTGTAATGTAGAGTTTCCATCGGAGCTGCAGTCTTTTGTTCTGTGCTGGTAGAAAGCTCAGTTTCAATAGCTTCCTTACCATATGTCCCATAACCTCCACCAAAACTTTAACTTGTATTTGTTACCAGATAGAATAACTCATATTTTAAATTTCTAGTGTATTGAGATCCTCAACTACTCCTTAATGATTGAGTTGGCACATTTTCCTTGCTGTGAATAAGTGAGCAATCATGTAAGCTTCTACATGCCAACTGAGTAACCCTCTCTTCTGTCACAAATAGTCAGAGAGCCACACCAACTTTTAATTTAATGTCACTGGGCCTCTGTTTCAGGATGGAGGTTGCCATCATTGGTAAAGGGGACTGGGAATATAAATTCCAAGGCAGGGAGATTGCAAAGAATCATTCAATGAAACATTGGGCACAATAGTAAAAAGGAGCTACTGCCCTCATGCCTTGATTTCCAGCTCTAAATGCTATGGACAGTGTGGAAATCATACCATCTACTAACCTCTATTGCAAGTACTTGCTATATCTTATAGTAAGGCCTGTACCATTCGTGCCCACTATGAAAAATTAACTTTATAGTTTCTTTCCAAATTACCAAGGATAGAATTATTGAACAGATAAACTATAGACATGCAGTTCTGGCTACAATAAGCATGTTTCTGGACCCATCTATAAATCACTCCTTCAAATATCCTTGCTTGTTAATTGTTCATAAAATTACTAGAAAGCTCAAAGAAGTCAGAGAAAGAAACAACACAATGATGTAACATTCTTTGGATATCAACATCAAGTGTTGGTTCAATTTACCTGTTTTTATGGATCTAAAAGAACTCAGTCTGTCATGTACCATTCACATGTAGTGGTCGTACATGTAAAACTTCATAATTGATGGAGTATAAGCATGTTAGTGATAGATGGCTTCGGTTTTCTATTCTGTTTATGTACTAAGGTTACTCTAGTCCATCACTAGCCTTAAAATACAGAGACTGTTTCTCAAATGGAGAATTGTTGAAAGAGGATAGGGAAGCCTTGCTAGAGATGGGAATCTTTCTATCTCTTCAGACTAGAGCTATGAACTTCACAAAACAGCCCAACGTACTGTAGCCTTTTGAAATATAATGAGTTATATGATCCTAGTCTCAGAGAGCCCTCATAGTATCTTGGACTTGAGGAATACTCACTAGCTGTGTCCACTTCGAATTAGACATGTTATAGATTTTACAAGAAGAAAACAAAAATGGAGGCAGAAATGCATACCCAAATACAGTGTATTTTGCCTCCAGAGCTAGAAGGCCAGCAAGCATTGTGCCTCTTTCTGTGATAAGAGCAGAACAGAGGAACAGGACTTTCCTGTCAATAATCTAACCCAGAAAGCCATAGAAAACTAATCCTCACTTCACTGATGTGACAAGGCATTGTAATTTCTCTGACTAACGCTCAAGCATGTTTGTTCTTGAGATATTTATGTCTTTATAACTTCTTGTTTCTCAAGTCCTATTAGAACACGAAGAAGCTTAAGGTTACTACTCTATTATATGAACTATATATAATATGAAAATGCACAATTCAATTAAATGGAACAAAATATAACGACGTATTACTCTCGTTCAAACATTGTCCACTTATGAATGTCCTTATTTACATTTGCCAACAAAAAATTGTAAGTAGATAGCTGCATATTAAATGTCACAGGTTATGCCATTTGCTCAGAGACATGGGTATATATGGTACAATTTGCTTAAATAACAGCTACAAGTTGAAGCCACTAGCTTCATAAAATCTCATGCTAATTATAGCCATTTCTAAGACTGACCAAAAAGAAAGTGAAATGAACATGGTTTCAGGTCACATTACTTGAACATCACTGTTTTGTGATGATGGTACCAACCACACCACTTTCCCTGGAAAGCTATGTTTGATCTTATATTGTGCAGAACAAGAGAGAGATTGCTCATGAGAGTGGGGGTGTTCCGAGGCATTTTACAACGTCTCCACTCTAGTTCTTCTCATCATAGCCTTGTTATGCCATGGTATAGGGAATCGCTGTGGGATATATCACTTATCAATTTCTTTACACAATCAAACAGCAAGCTCTATACACCTAAAGAACTATGCAAGTTGAAATTCCCCAAGGACGGTGAATGTTAGAGATGTGCAATGGATCACAGCTGAGACCTCTGAGAACTTTTTCACCCAAATGCACAATTAAATATTATAGGCATACTCACTTGAAAGACTGATTAGTTTATTCCCACACTAAACAAAGTAATGCTCTTTTAGATATATCCATAATTACAATTTTATTTAATCTGTGTACCTTAATATTTTCTGATAATGGATATGATTATAAATTAATGTAAATGTAGACTTAGAGTATTTGTATTTCTTGGATTTGTTTGATTTTGTGGATTTTATATTTTGAGTTTTGTTTTGTGTATTCATAGCAGAAAGTTGTCTATTTTTTGAGAAAGAGTGGGTATTGTTATGTAAGATGGCCTGTAATTCACCTTTGGCCAGATTGGCCTCAAACTCATGATATAAGTCTTGCCTCAGCCTCTCTATGCTGAGATTATAGATGTAAGCTGTAGGGGCATGTAAATAGCTTTTATTTTTAATTAATAAAATAATGGTCATAGGTAGGACCTTTTTTCTCATTTGATAACATTTACTTCTGTCCTGAATATTAAAAATGCAAAAATAAAAGAGTGTACAGATGTGTCTAGAAACTCTATTCAACCCATGAAAAAAGACCACAAAGATATAGACTCACTATGTCAATATTTGCATCACTGTAAAAATTAATTCTTTCTTGTGATAAAAATAGACTATTAATTGACTTGACCATGATTTGATAAACTAACAATTATGTTGTATTACTTAATTATCCTAAAAAGACTGAAATTGCACTTTCAAGGTATTAGAAGTACTTTGTATTATAATTGAGCTGTACGTGTTCCATAACTCATATTAGAACAGAAATACATATAATGTGTGTAGAAAGTAATCTTAAATTTGAAATCTATACCAGTGTATCAAAATTAAACTTATTTTGCATAAATATTAAAATGTATACCAATGAATTAAAAATAACCTTATTGATAAGTAAGAATTAAGGCCTTAGGTTGAGGAGTAGATTCAATAATCTACCTTTTATTCTATCTCTATATATTTCTATATTCCCACTTCTTTCTTTCAATGCCTAAATCCATACCTATAAAAGAAAGATAAAAGAAAAGAGAGACATCCCTAAGTCCAATCTCATTTCCTCTCTGAATAAGACTAATAATATATTCTAGGTTTAACAGATAGATATAATCCTATTGATAGATAAGGTAAAATAGCTATATAAGGTCTTCAACAGCCTCAGAGACCTACATAATATGGCATTTAAAGATCCTTTTAATATTTTAAAGATTCTTTGACAACAAGATAGGTTAACTCCTGGCAACACTCAGCCTACCTCAAAGAAGATGATGAACATCAAAGAACCTCCTTGAAGATGGCTTCAAATGTGGCAAACAAGCCACTTGACAAAATGTCCTCATTTTTGCCAAAGACAGAATTCTGCTTTAAAAAATGGCCAAGCTTGGATGTAGGCAGAGGTGATGGCCAAACTCTGCCAAGACAGGGTAAGCAAGACCTCAATAGTTCTTGCCTCACAAATATGTCTGTCAGTTATATTGGGTCAGAAGGTTGAAGATGATACTCCAATGTTATAGAGAGTTTTAGTTGACTGTTGAGGCAGCAAACTGTCAATTTTTCATTTTATAAGCTGGTAACCTGAACTTCCAGTTTACTCAGGTAATTAGTTTTATTCCTTTTCAAGTCTCTGATGAGGTTGAAGACAAGATAGTTTAGTCTTTTTAATTAAGCTTAGTTGTTTAAGGGATAAGACATTTTTAGCTCTAGATAGATGTTTTAAGTTGATAGAGATGAAATATGATAGATGTTGATTTGTGTTCAGAATTTTAGACTCACCAAGATAGGAAAGATATTTTCTGAAAGGTTGCCAAATACAAGTAGCCAAAACACCATGAATGTAACATTTATATAATTCCTGATTGTTTCAAGGTTCTCCTTGATGTATGTAGTTTACTTTATTTATGTGTAATAATATAAATGTATATGCCAATAAAAGGTAATTACAGAACTTGTCCTCAGCACTACATTGTGGCTGAATTTTTTTTTCTTTTTTTTATTAATTTATTCTTGTTACATCTCAATGTTTATCCCATCCCTTGTATCCTCCCATTCCTTCCCCCCCCCCCATTTTCCCATTATTCCCCTCCCCTATGACTGTTCTTGAGGGGGATTACGTCCCCCTATATATTCTCATAGGGTATCAAGTCTCTTCTTGGTTACTTGCTGTCCTTCCTCTGAGTGCCACCAGGTCTCCCCCTCCAGGGGACATGGTCAAATGTGAGGCACCAGAGTACGTGAGAAAGTCGTATCACACTCTCCACTCAACTGTGGAGAATATTCTGACCATTGGCTAGATCTGGGAAGGGGTTTAAAGTTTACCTCCTGTATTGTCCTTGGCTGGTGCCTTAGTTTGAGCGGGACCCCTGGGCCCAAATCTGCCTATCATATTGTTCTACTTGTAGATTTCTAGGACCCTCTGGATCCTTTTATTTTGCTGTTCTCCCATGCGTTTCTCATTTAGAGTCGTAATAGGATGCCTTCCCCTCTGTCCCAGTTTCCTGGTAAGTGAAGGCTTTCGTGGGACATGCCCCTTGGGCTAGGATGCAGATATAAGTGAGTATATACCATTTGATTCTTTCTGCTTCTGGGTTAACTCACTCATTATGATCATTTCTAGCTCAATCCATTTATCCACAAATTTCGGGAATTCCTTGTTTTTAATAGCTGAGTAGTATTCCATAGTGTATATGTACCACAGTTTCTTTATCCACTCTTCTACTGAGGGACACTTAGGCTGTTTCCATGTTCTGGCTATTATGAATAAGGCTGCTATGAACATGGTTGAGCAAATTTTCTTGTTGTGTGCTGGAGCATCTTCTGGGTATATTCCAAGGAGTGGAATAGCTGGGTCTTGAGGAAGCCCTATTCCCATTTTTCTGAGATAGCACCAGATAGATTTCCAAAGTGGCTGTACTAGTTTGCATTCCCACTAGCAATGGAGGAGTGTTCCTCCCTCCCTACATCCTCGCCAGCATGTGGTGTCGCTTGAATTTTTGATCTTAGCCATTCTGATGGGTGTAAGATGGAATCTCAGAGTTGTTTTGATTTGCATTTCCCTGATGACTAAGGAGGTTGAGCATTTCTTTAAGTGTTTCTCAGCCATTTGATACTCCTCTGTTGAGAATTCTCTGTTTAGTTCCAAGCCCCATTTCTCAATTGGGTTATTCGGTTTGGTGGTGTTTAATTTCTTGAGTTCTTTATATATTTTGGATATTAGACCTTTGTCAGATGTAGGGTTGGTGAAGATTTTTTTCCCAGTCTGTAGGCTGTCGCTTTGTTCTCTTGACAGTGTCTCCTGCCTTACAGAAGCTTCTCAGCCTCATGAGGTCCCATTTATTAATGGTTGACATTAAGGCCTGGGCCGTTGGTGTTCTGTTCAGGAAGTTGTCTCCTGTGCCAATATGTTCCAGGCTCTTTCCCACTTTTTCTTCTAAGTGGCTTAGTGTCTCTGGTTTTATGTTGAGGTCTTTAATCCACTTGGATTTGAGTTTTGTGCAAGGTGACAAATATGGGTCCAGTTTCATTTTTTTACACATAGACCTCCAGTTAGACCAGCACCATTTGTTGAAGATGCTATCCTTTTTCCATTGAATGGATTTGGCTTCTTTGTCAAAAATCAAGTGACCATATGTGTGTGGATTCATATCTGGGTCTTCGATTCGATTCCACTGATCAACCAGCCTGTTGCTGTGCCAGTACCATGCTGTTTTAAGTACTATTGCTTTATAGTACAGTTTGAGATCAGGTATGGAGAGTCCTCCGGAGCATCTTTTATTGTACAAGATTGTTTTAGCTATTCTGGGTTTTTTGTTTTTCCATATGAAGTTCAGAATTGAACTTTCAATGTCTTTAAAAAATTGTGTAGTTATTTTGATAGTGATTGCATTGAATCTGTAGATTGTTTTTGGTAGGATGACCATTTTTACTATGTTAATTCTCCCAATCCATGAGCAAGGAAGATCACGCCATCTTCTCAGGTCATCTTCAATCTCTTTCTTCAGAGTTTTGAAATTTTTTTCATACAAGTCCTTCACTTGCTTAGTTAGGGTAACTCCTAGATATTTTATATTGCTTGTGGCTAATGTGAAGGGTGTGGTTTTCCTAATTTCTTCCTCTGCAAGCTTGTCATTTGTGTATAGGAAGGCTACAGACTTTTTTGAGTTAATTTTGTATCCAGCCAATTTGCTGAAGGTGTTTATCAGCTTTAGGAGTTCTCTGGTGGAGTTTTGAGGGTCACTTATGTACACTATCATATCATCTGCAAAGAGGGATAATTTGACTTCCTCCTTTCCCATTTGGATACCCTTGATCTCCTTTTGTTGTCTTATTGCTCTGGCTAGAACTTCGAGTACTATATTGAAGAGATATGGAGAGAGTGGGCAGCCTTGTCTTGTTCCTGATTTTAAAGGAATTTCCTTGAGTATCTCACCATTTACTTTGAATTTGGCTATTGGCTTGCTGTATATAGCCTTTATTATGTTGAGGAAAGTGCCTTGTATCCCCGATCTCTCTAAAACTTTAAACATGAATGGGTGTTGAATTTTATCAAATGCTTTCTCTGCATCCAAGGAGATGATCATGTGGTTTTTTATTTTCAGTTTGTTTATATGGTGGATTACATTGATGGATTTCTGTATATTAAACCATCCCTGCATGCCTGGAATGAAGCCTACTTGGTCATGATGAATGATATCTTTGATGTGCTCCTGTATTCGTTTTGCAAGTATTTTTGCATCTATGTTCATAAGAGAAATTGGTCTGAAATTCTCTTTCTTTGTTGAAACTTTGTGAGGTTTAGGTATCAATGAGACTATGGCCTCATAGAATGAATTTGGTAATTTTCCATCCATTTCTATCTTTTGGAGTAGCTGGAAGAGTATCGGTATTAGCTCGCCCTTAAAGGTCTGGTAGAATTCTGCACTGAAACCATCTGGCCCTGGGCTTTTTTTGGTTGGGAGACCATCGATGATTGCTTCTATTTCTGTAGGGGAAATGGGACTATTTAACTTGTTTATCTGTTCTTCATTCAACTTTGGCAAGTGAGCTTGATCAAGAAAATCGTCCATTTCCCTTAGATTTTCAAATTTTGTGGCGTATATGCCTTCAAAGTAGGATCTTATGATTCTTTGAATTTCTTCAGTGTCTGTTGTTATGTCTCCTTTTTCATTTCTGATTTTGTTGGTTTCAATACTGTCTCTCCGCCTTTTAGTTAGTTTGGCTAATGGTCTGTCTATCTTGTTGATTTTCTCAAAGAACCTGCTTTTGGTTTTGTTGATTCTTTGGACTGTTTTCTTAGTTTCTAATTTGTTAATTTCAGCCCTGAGTTTGATTATTTCCAGGCGTCTAATCCTCTTGGGTGTTTCTGCTTCTTTTTTTTCTAGGGCTTCCAGTTGTGTTGTTAAGATGCTTATGTGCGATGTTTCCAATTTCTTTTTAAAGGCACTTAGTGCTATGAATTTTCCTCTTAGCACTGCTTTCAATGTATCCCACAAATTTGGGTATGTTGTTTCTTCATTTTCATTGAATTTCAGAAACTCCTTGATTTCTTTCTTTATTTCTTCCCTGACCCAGGTGTCATTTAGCAGAGAGTTGTTTAGTTTCCACAAACGTGTAGGCTTTTTGTTATTTCTGTTGTTGTTGAATTGCAGCCTAAGAGCATGGTGATCTGATAGGATACAAGGTATTATTTCAATCCTCTTGTATCTGTTGAGGCTTGCTTTGTGACCTACGATGTGATCAATTTTGGAGAAGGTTCCATGGGGTGCAAAGAAGAAGGTGTATTCTTTCTTGTTTGGGTGAAAGGTTCTATAGATATCTGTTAGATCCATTTGACCCATGGCATTGGTTAATGATGTTATTTCTTGGCTTAGTTTCTGTTTCAATGACTTATCCTTCAGTGAGAGTGGGGTGTTGAAGTCTCCCACTATTATTGTGTGGGGATCGATGTGTGGTTTAAGCTTTTTTAGGAGATCTTTTACATATGTGGGTGCCCTTGTATTGGGAGCATAGATGTTCAGAATTGTGATGTCATCTTGGTTGACTTTACCTTTGATGAGTATGAAGTGTCCTTCCTCATCCCTTTTGATTAATTTTGGTTGAAAGTCTATTTTGTTTGATACTAAAATGGCTATACCTGCTTGCTTCCTGTGACCATTTGCTTGGAATATTTTTTTCCAACCTTTTACCCTGAGGTAATGCCTTTCATTATGGGTGAGATGTGTTTCTTGGATGCAGAAGAATGTTGGGTCTTGTTTATGCACCCATTCAGTTAGTCTGTGTCTTTTTATTGGAGAATTGAGGCCATTGATGTTGAGAGATATTAATGACCAGTGACTGTTAAGAGTCTCAATTTTGATGTTGTTTCCAGTCGAGCGTTTGTGTAGTTGTGTTTTTGCCATGGGATAGTTATCTATTTCCTGGGTAGTTTTTGTTGTAGCTTGACCCTTTGGGATGGAGTTTTCCTTCTAGTACCTTCTGTAAAGCTGGGTTTGTGGATAGGTACTGTTTGAATTTGTTTTTGTCATGGAATATTTTGTTTTCTCCATCAATGGTTATTGATAATTTTGCTGGGTAAAGTAGTCTGGCCTGGCACTGTGTTCTCTTAGGGTTTGCAGGATCTCTTTCCAGGCCCTTCTGGCTTTTATGGTCTCTGCTGAGAAGTCAGGTGTAATTCTGATACGTTTACCATTAAATGTTATTTGGCCCTTTTCCCTTGCAGCTTTTAATATTTTTTCTTTGTTCTGCATGTTTTGTGTTTTGATTATTATGTGGCGGGCAGTTTTTCTTTTCTGGTCAATTCTATTTGGTGTTCTGTAGGCCTCTTGTATGTTTATAGGCATCTCTTTCTTTAGATTGGGGAAATTTTCTTCTATGATTTTGTTGAGAATAGTTTCTGGGCCCTGGAGTCTGATGTCTTCTCTTTCTTCAATGCCTATTATCCTCAGATTTCTTCTTTTCATGGTGTCCTTAATTTCTTGGATGTTTTGTGTCAGGAGTTTTCCAGATTTGGCATTTTCTTTAATGGTTGATTCAATATCTGTGATTGTATCTTCTAGCCCTGAGATTCGTTCTTCCATCTCTTGGATTCTGTTAGAAAAGCTCACCTCTGTGTTGCTCGCCTTCTTCTCTGAGGTCTCACGTTCTCGTTTTTCTTCTGTCTGTGTGTTTATCATTGAATCCATTTTCATTTTCAGATCTTGAACTGATTTTTTGATTTCTTTCATCTGATTTTTTGTATATTCCTGAGTTTCTTCCATTGCCTCTTTATAGGTCTTCAGAGCTTGAACCGTTTTACTTATTTCTTTCATCTGGTTGTTTGCATTTTCCTGCAATTTTTCCAGTTCCACTCTATGTGCTTCTTTTATGTCTCTCACCTGTTTGTCTGCGTCTTCCTGCATTTGATTACGAATTTTATTTGTTTCCTCTATTATCATCCTCATTACTAAGGATTTGAGGTCATTTTCTTGTATTTCCGTTGTATTTGAGTTCTCTGGGTGGTTTTCTTTGGGATAGCTGGAAACTGGAGACGCCATATTGTTTTGGGGTTTTTTGCGTATGCTTATTCGTTGTCCTTTAGACATCTTGCCGTCTTTGTTTTTGTTGGGTAGCTTCCAGAGTTGAATGGAGGGTGTCTGACGATAGATTCACTTGTTTTCTTACGATTTCCCTAGGCTGCGAGCTCAAAGCTTCACTGGTGTGGATGTTAGGAGGTTAGCCCTGTTGTTCTGGTCTCTCACAGCCAGTGATCCTTAGTCCCCCTGTGCTGTGGATCCTGCAATTGTTCTGGGTCTCTGAATGAGCGTTGGGTCAGGCCAAGGTATCCACAGCCTTCTGTGTTCCCTGCCAAGTCCAGCCAGGAGCACTGGGACCGAACCACGGGCAGAACTCAGCTAGATTCTCAGGGCCTGAACCGTCTGCCAAGCTCAGCTAGGGATTTTGGGCCCAAAATGCACACAGGGTCCAGCCAGAATTTTTGGGCTGGGACTACGCACCAAGCTCCACTAGGGCCTTTTGGCCCAAAGTGCGTGCTGTGGTCAGTTATTGACTCAGGGCCCGAACTGACCACCAATCTCAGCCAGGAATTCTGGATTCAAACTGCACACTGTGTCCAACCAGAGTCTTAGAGCTGGTGGAACCGAGAGCTCTGTCCAGCCTGCGCCACAGCAGGAGAACTGCGGCTGCTCTGAGTTAGCGCCAGTGGTGGAACAAGTGCTCTGCCCGGACTGTGTCACCGCAGGGGAGCTGCCGCTGAGCTGAGGTGGTGCCTAGGATGGAACCGAGCACGTTACCAAGCCTGCGCCACAGCAGGAGAACTGCAGCTGCTCTGAGTTAGCGCCTGTGGTGAAACCAAGTGCTCCGCCCAGACTGTGTCACCACAGGGGAGCTGCCGCTGAGCTGAGGTGGTGCCTAGTGTGGAGCAGCGTGCTCAACTAAGCCTGCGCCACAGCAGGGGAGCTATGGCCACGCTGAGTTAGTGCCTCAGGCAGAATTGTTTGCTGGGCCAGGCCAAT